>NC_081412.1:92327122-92657122 GCF_030272615.1 Cryptomeria japonica
GTTAAATGAATTGCCCCCTTGCGTCATGTTCATTTGTGGAGATATAATAGGGACACTCATTGAAGGAATGAATGAAGAAGTCGGATTGAATGAAGGAAGAGGGTTAATTGAAGAAGAAGGGTTGCCCCCATGACTAGTAATCACGGGAGGAATGTCTTGTATAGAGGTAGCCATGATGTTTGATGTAAAGGTAGGTATACTAGCAATAGGAGTTGTCAAAGGAATAGAATGATTGTCTTGTGTAGGAGGTTGTGTATAACCTAAGGTTTCGGCACAACTCTTCATAGGCATCACATTTGAATCCACAATGTGTGCAATACCACACAAAATATCAATTCCATTCTTATCACTTTGAAGCATACGTTTTAGACCCTCAATTAAAGGAAGAGCTTGACTATCAGGGTATTCTTGAGACATCCATTGTCGAAAATCGTCAAATTGGTTATCCAATTTCGAAAGTTGTTCTTCAGAAACCTCATGGAGAGCTTCTTCATCATTAGGAGGATTAGAGGAATTACCCATGTCCTCGTTAAAAAGGCTATTCAAATTAGGTTCCATCTCCTCAGTAATTAAACCTCGGAAAGACTTAATTCTACGGCTTCGTCTAACGGGAATAGTGTAAGTAGGGCTTATTGTTGTAAAACTCATGCACTAGAGAAGGAGAGAAAATTTTGAATTTAGAGGTAGCAATTTTCAGTAAGATCAACCAATTTTCTGGATTTAAGCTGTTAAATGCAATCACAACAGTCTCCCGAAATTTCGGAAAAAATGTCCGGGACCGTGGCACCCGGAGTGCAACACGGTCCCTGCAACTTTTTTTGAAATTTGCAGGGATGAAAGGTATGATGATTTTAGAGCTAATCTGAAAAAATTGAGTGATTTTACGATCTGTAGATAGGCCAAATTAAAGTTGTAATCTCAAAATTGAACCCTATCAAGATTGTCGAAAAATGCAAAATTTGAATTTTGAAAAAGAGAGGGAAACTAAAATTTTGAATTTTATGATTTTAGAGGGAATGTCAAAAGCAATGCAAATTTTGAAATTCAAAAATTGACTCAATTTCACGCAAAAATTCAATTTTGAAAGCGGAAATCGAAGTTGTTGTAATTAAGCACTTAATTTCAAAAGTCACAAAATGCAAGAATTTGAATAAAGCATTGAAATTCCGAATGATTGCAAACACAATTTTCAGATTTATGATAATAAAAATGCAATTTTGACACAAAATTTTAATTTCAATGACTTTTGAATGATTAGAAGCCTTAGACCAAGCAATCGCAAGACCAACTTTGACTGTAATTTTGAAAGTGTTATAATTGATAAAATCAGCCAAAATTCTGGATTTTAGCAGGAAAATACAGCAAGATCTCGCTCCCGAAATTTTGGAAAAAATGTCGGGGACGATGGCGCTCGGAGTGCAACACGGTCCTCGCGACTTTTTTCCAAATTTTCAGGGATGAAAGATATTGTGATTTTATTGCAGAATCCAAAGTTATAGCTGATTTGGAGATGTTTTGATTGGTCAAATTGTCAAACAAAGGTTGAATTAAGAGGGTTTCAAAAATTAGGGTTTTGATATTTAACCACTTAATCTTCAGAATTAAAGCACAAATATGAATTGAAAATTTGTAATAGAAAGGCAGATCTGAAACAGGCATTAACATTTAGACATTTCGCAAGTTCAATTACCAAAAAGAAAATTTAGGGTTTTTATGCAATCACCTCTAAAATTTTGCAAAAGATCAAACATGGAAATGTCATCAATTTTTTTTTTTTTAGATCTAAGCATGAAAAATCAGAAAGGATGTTCACGTCGGGTTCACCAAAATGTAAAGCGGAAAAATCGCGATCGAACCCTAGTTGCTCTCCCCTCTTCCGACTCCGAGGAGAGAGAAGGGAGGTTCGCTAGGATTCGATGGTTTTTCACTTAGGGGAGAGACTTTACATTCAAAAGAGGGGTTGAAACTCATAAGATCCAATCCCACGCAATGCAAGATTGGATGCTAAATGAATTTCAAGGGTTAGGAAAGCAAGGCTACCCTCTTTTGTAAAGAATGTTGTTAAGGAAATTAAGCTAGGAATGCATAGAAATTCATAAAGATTCGCTTATAAACTGAGTTCGGGTTATAGGATGAAGCTGCGGACCTGGAATTAGCAGTAAAATGTCGATACGGCGCTGTCCTGCAAATTTGAGCAAAAGTTGTCGGGACGATGGCGCCCGGCGCCACGGTCCTCCGAAAAATCCGCGAAACGAAGGGGGATCTGTTCGTCTCTGCACAAGGATTCCAGATCTTCAATTTTAGCCGCGTACCTGCAACCTACACACAGAAAAGCGAAGACGATTGGGGGGTTAAGGATTGGGGGTTTGCCTTTAGGTCAAACCCCGGTTTTGGAATTAACCAAGAAATGAGCAAGAGCTGTAAATGTAAATGACTGTAAAACAAGTACTAATACCTTGTTCTAAGGATGTTGGTATCCTTATGTGCGAAGGTTTAGATGTTGTATGTTGTAGCATGTAGTATGTGATCTCCTCTTCAATGGTTGAATCCTTGTCTTGAATGCAACACTTAGCCTTGAATGGAGACTTGAAATGATCAATTGCTTGAAGGAATGCTTGAATGCTTGAATGCTTGAGTATAGTTTCCACGCCTTTTTCCTCATATCAAATGAAAGAGGAAAATGTCATTTATATACTTGTCAATTAGGGCTGATAGAATGATTTTCCCGACCTTAGGCCGACCAGGGAAAGTTAATTTCCAAATTGCAAACAAAAAGACCCGAGCCCCTTAGGAGACCGGGCCCAAAATAGGACCCAGGGACCAGGGCGCTGGGTGCCATGGTCCTGGGGACCAGGGCGCTGGGCGCTCTGGTCCCACCTCCCGGGACAGCAGGGTGCAAGGAGGTTCAGGCCAGGGTGCTTGAAAAATGCAGTTTTCAGTGTCGTGAGCAAGTTTCAGGGTCTCCATTCAGGTTGCATGTTGCGTCGCCATCGTGAAGACTGAAATGCAGTCGAAACTGCAAGTGTCGCAATTTTAGGACGCTACACAACTTCTGCCCAAAATAGAGCTTTATCGACTTTATTATATTTAATTAAATGTAAAACGTTCAATTTCGGACGAAGTTCTCACAAATGTGTTCACTTCCCACATTCAGGCTGAAATCCACCCTAAGTCGTTGATCTGTGCTCATCCAAAGGACAATTGTATCGGTTGTCATTTTTCATGGGTCCTATGACTTTTTCCATTTTTCGAGCACGTCACTACACTCGAGTCACTTTTCCAGACTGTTTTTTAAGTCTTTTCAATCCTTCAACTTCCTCTTGAAATAGAGCTTTACAAACTTAATTATATTTGATTAAATGTAAAACGTTCAATTCTAGGCGAAGTTCTCACAAATGTGTTTACTTCCAACATTCGGTCCAAAATCCACCCTAAGTCATTGATCTGTGCTCATCCAACGAACGATGGTATATGTTGTCAATTGTCGTGGGTCCCATGACTTTTACCATTTTTTGGGCACGTCACCACACTCGAGTCACTTTTTCGGACTGTTTTTTAAGTTTGTTTAATCATTTTCAACTTCTGCCCGAAATAGAGCTTTATAGACTTAATTATATTTAATTAAATGTAAAACGTTCAATTTTGGGGGAAGTTCTCACAAATGTGTTTACTTCCCACTTTCAGGCTGAATTCCACCCTAAGCCATTGATCTGTGCTCATCCAATGGACGATGGTATCTGTTGTCAGTTGTCATGGGTCCCATGAATTTTACCATTTTTCGGGCACGTCACCACACTCGAGTCACTTTTTTGAACTATTTTTTAAGTCTGTTTATTCATTTTCAACTTCCACCCAAAATAGAGCTTTATAGACTTAATTATATTTAATTAAATGTAAAGCATTCAATTCTGGACGAAGTTCTCACAAATGTGTTTACTTCCCACATTCGGGCTGAAATCCACCCTAAGTCGTTGATCTAATTGAGTCTGAGAATCTTGAAATTTCTTCTAATGACCTGCCTTGAGTCTAATAATGTGGTGAATCTTATTGATAAACCTGCACCTCCTAAGGACCTATGCAATATGCATTATCTTTGACCCTAGTGAGACTATTGAAACACCTGATAGCCCATTATATATCACTGCAATGATCAAAGACATACTCTCACGATTCGTTCCAATATATATATGTATAATATATTGATCAAATTCATAAAATTTCATCATTTTGAATATAGAAAAATAAATAAAAAGCATTGTAATTGCTGGAAAAAAGAATCCCACAAAAGGGACTAAAAAAGAGGGTAAGTTGTGGGTATGTGCAGGATCATGGTGTGCCAAAATAGGCCCTTAAGTGGCAATGAAATTTCAAAAAATCAGAGTTATGCAACTTGACATGAAAAATTGAATAAGTTATGAACATTATTTTTAAAATATGTAAGAAGAGAATCTATAGAAATTGAATGTAGTTTCTAAGCTGCTAGTTGTTTTTTGAAAAAAAAAAATCCTATTTGATGAAAATTTAAAATTTCAATGTAGTGGTACAAAAATTTCAGGAAAAAGATAAGAAGTAGGTGTATGTCTGACCACCCTAATCACAATCAAATCATAATATATTTTTATAAGATTTATAATATAAGTATTAGACTCATGTTCGGATGTGACACATATTTTTTTATAATTTTTTATAAAGTAAATAATTATTTATGAATTTTTTACTACAGCTTTTCAGAAATTCAGAAACTCCTACGTCTGACCACCTTAACTTGGTCAAAACCTTATGAAATTCAATTTTTATTTAATTTTTCCCTATAGTAGACGAAGCATAGGATGTGATGCATGTTTTGGATTTAAAAAATGTTATGCGATTTGAAAGTTATGAGTATTTTTCAATCAGTCTATCAATCAGGACTTTTGTCATAATTCAATTAGAAAATAAATAATAATTAATTATTAAAGTCGAAATAAGACAAGTCTTATATTGTTGCAAAGCTGAGAATGTCCTTAAAACCCCTTTTTGTTTTATCAATTTTGGCTATAAAAAAAGTCGTCAGCCACTAGTGTAAAGTCTGGAAAATCAACGAATACTGAAAAACACATTTTTTCAGTTGACTTTCCAAGCTTGTCACTTCCAAGCCAAATCCCAAAGCGAACCCAAACCAAAATATGGAGGGAAAAATTTATGTTTCAAAATCGGATATCCGATATTTGTAAAAATTAAAAAATATATTTTAGTAAATTGGGCATAACTTTTGCGTTTTATATCAAAATTTTGATTTTTTACAGGCATTGGAAAGGTAATTAAGAGATCTATAATATAGAATAGGTATATTTTAAATTATTTGTTTTAAAAAATAATTATAATTCATTTAAATTCATCCTTCATTTTTAAAACATAAAAAACTCATGACTTTTTCATATGATTTCCCTATTGCATGAATTTTTGTAACAATCATCTCAAAATAAACTAAATAAGTAATTAATTAATAATAGAAAATTTATGAATTTTATTGAGTTCGATAAATTTTGATAAACCATGTTATCTATGTTTGTTCCTTTCTCCACCTCTCTCTCCTAAACTTATCACTTCACCTATTTGTTTCTTCCTCCCTCTCTTTTGTCCATATCTATACATCTCTCTCTAGACCTATATCTCTAACTATTAATGAATACCTCATTAAATCTCTCAAGCTCTACAAGGTGCTTATATTTCTACCTCTTCATAATTTTCTCCTCTATGTCACTCTCTCTTCCCTAAGATCTAGACTAGTCTCTTTGCATTTCCTTCTCATCTCTAGCAACAAAATTCAGAGGGGACAAGGAGATGTGTAGGGAAGTATCAAAAAAAGGAGAGGGGGAGAGAGGTGAGAAGGAGAGATTAATTGGGGGGAAGAGAGAGTGTCAGAGAGAGAGAGCTATAGGTAGTTAGGTGGAAGGCGAAGAGAGAGAGAGAGGGAGGGGGTGATTGGGGTGAAGAGAGAATGAGAGGGAGAGTTTGAGATTATTAGGGGTAAGGAGGAGAGGGGGAGAGGGGAAAGTATCAACAAAGAGAGAAGAGAGATGGGGATAGAGGTGAAGAGAGATATAGAGAGTAATTAGGGGGTGGGTAGAGGGGGAGAGGGAATTATCTATAAACCCATAGGAGGAGAGAGGTGATCGAGGGTAATTGAGGAAAAGAAATAATGTGAGAGAGAATATGGTGTCCTAAAGGGTCATATCGTGTCTCATGAACCTTTAGGACACCATATGACACCTTATGACACCATATGATGTTTTTATAAGTCGTATGGTGTCCTAAGGGGTCATATGGTGTTCTATGAGCCTTTAGGACACCATATGGTGTCATTAGGGGTCGTATGGTGTGTTAAGGGGTCATATGGTATCCTATGACCCCTTAGGACACCATATGACCCCTTAGGTATTGTTAGGGGTCATATTGTGTCCGAACAGGTCATATGGTGTCGTTGGGGGTTGTATGGTGTGCTAAGGGGTCATATTGTGTCCTAAGGGGTCACAAGACATCGTATGACCCCTTAGACACCATATGATCCATTAGGTTTTGTTAGGGCTCATACTATGTCCTAAGAGGTCATATGGTGTCCCATGACCCTTTAGGACACCATATGACCCCTTAGGACATCATATGGTGTTGTTATGGGTCTTGTGGTGTCCTAAGGGGTCATATGGTGTTCTATAACCCCTTAGGACACCATATGACCCCTTGGGACATTATATGACCCCTTAGGATACCATACGATACCTTGGGACACCATATGCTATTGCAAGGAGTCGTATGGTGTCCTAAGGGGTCATATGGTTTCCTATGAACCCTTAGGACACTATATGACCCATTAGGTGTCATCAGGGGTCTTATTGTGTCCTAATGGGTCATATGGTGTCGTATGACCCCTTAGGACACCATATGCTTGGGAGACTATATGGTGCGATCGGTCGTATGGTGTCCTATGACACCTTAGGACACCATATGACCCCTTAGGATACCATTTGGTTTTGTTATGTGTCGTATGGTGTCCTATGACCCCTTAGGTGTCATTAGGGTTTATTTTATGTCCTAAGGGGCTATATTGTGCCCTAAGGCGTCATACGGTGTTCTATGACCCCTTAGGACACTATATGATGTCGTTAGGGGTTATATTATGTCCTAAGGGGTCATATTATGTCTTATGACCCCTTAGAACACCACATGGTGTCGTTATGGGTCGTATGGTGTTCTAAGGGATCATATGGTGTTCTATGACCCCTTAGGACACTATTTTTATGTTGTTATGGGTTGTATGGTCTCCTAAGGGGTCATATGGTGTCCTATGACCCCTTAGGACACCATATGGTTTCATTATGCATTGCATGGTTTCCTAAGGGGTCATATGGTGTTCTATGACCCCTGAGGACACCATATGGTGTCATTAAGGTTTGTATGGTGTGCTAAGGGGTCATATGGCATCCTATGACCCTTTATAACACCATATGACCCCTTAGGTATCGTTAGACATCATTTTGTGTCGTTAGGGGTCATATGATGTCATATGACCCCTTAGGACACAATATGACCCCTTAGGTGTTGTTAGGGGTCATATTGTGTCCTAACGGGTCATATAGTGTCCTACGACCCCTTAGGACACCATATGGTGTCGTTTGGGATTGTATGGTGTGCTAAGGGGTCCTATTGTGTCCTAAAGATTCCTAGGACATCATATAACCTCTCAAGACACCATATGACCCCTTAGATATTGTTAGGGGTCATATTGTGTCCTAAGGGGTCAGATGGTGTCTCATGACACCATATGACCCCTTAGGACACCATATTGTGTTGTTATGGGTCTTCTTGTGTTCTAAGGGGTCATATGGTGTTCTAAGGGGTCATACGGCTTTATATGACCCCTTAGGATACCATATGATGCCTTAGGACACCATATGGTGTCATAAAGGGTCATATGGTGTTCTAAGTGGTCATATGGTGTTCTATGGGGTCATATGGTTTTGTATGACCCCTTAGGACACTATATAACATCGTTAGGGGTCATATTATGTCCTAAGGGGTCATATTGTGTCTTATGACCCCTTAGGACACCACATGGTGTCGTTATGGGTCGCATTGTGTTCTAAGGGGTCATATGGTGTTCTATGACCCTTTAGGACATCATATTATGTTGTTATGGGTCGTATGGTCTCCTAAGGGGTCATATAGTGTCCTATGACCCCTTAGGACACCATATGACCCCTTAGGACACCATATGATCCCTTAGGACACCATATGGTATCGTTAGCAGTCGTATGGAGTGCTAAGGGGTCATATGGTGTCCTATGACCCCTTAGCACACAATATGACCCCTTAGTACACCATATAGTGTCCTTAGGGGTCATATGGTGTCCTCTGACCCCTTAGGACATAATATGACCCCTTAGGTGTTGTTAGGGGTCATATTATGTCCTAACGGGTTATATGGTGTGCTACAACCCCTTAGGACATCATATGGTGTCGTTAGGGGTTGTATGGTGTAATAAGGGGTCATATTGTGTTCTAAAGGTTCCTAGGACATCATATAACCCCTTAGGATACCATATGACCCCTTAGGTATCATTAGGGGTCATATTGTGTCCTAAGGAGTCATATGGTGTCTCATGACACCATATGACCCCTTAGGACACCATATCGTGTGGTTATAGGTCTTCTTGTGTTCTAAGGGGTCATATGGTGTTATATGACCCATTAGGATACCATATGACCCCTTAGGAAACCATATGGTGTCGTAAAGGGTGGTATGGTGTTGCAAGGGGTCGTATGGTGTCCTAAGGGGTCATATGGTGTCCTATGACCCCTTAGGACACTATATGATGTTGTTAGGGGTCATATTATGTCCTAAGGGGTAATATTGTGTCTTATGGCCCCTTAAGACACCACATGGTGTCGTTATGGGTCGTATGGTGTTCTAAGGGATCATAGGGTGTTCTATTACCCTCTAAGACACCATATTATATTGTTATGGGTTGTATAGTCCTCTAAGGGGTCATATGGTGTCCTATGACCTCTTAGGACACCATATAGTGTCATTATGCATTGTATGGTGTCCTAAGGGGTCATATTGTGTTCTATGACCCCTTAGGACACCGTATGACTCCTTAGGACACCATATGGTGTCATTAGGGGTCATATGGTGTGCTAAGGGTTCAAATGGTGTCGTATGACCCCTTAAGACACCACATGGTGTCGTTATGGGTCGTATGGTGTTCTAAGGGGTCATATTGTGTTCTATGACCCTCTAAGACACCATATTATGTTGTTATGGGTTGTATGGTCCTCTAAGGGGTCATATGGTGTCCTATGACCCCTTAGGACACCATATAGTGTCATTATGCATCGTATGGTGTCCTAAGGGGTCATATGGTGTTCTATGACCCCTTAGGATACCATATGACTCCTTAGGAAACCATATGGTGTCATTAGGGGTCATTTGGTGTACTAAGGGGTCAAATGGTGTCCTATGACCCCTTAGAACACCATATGACCCCTTAGGTATCGTTAGGTGTCATTTTGTGTTGTTAGGGGTCATATGGTGTCCTATGACCCCTTAGGACACAATATGACCCCTTAAGACACCATATTGTGTCGTTAGGGGTCGTATGGTGTCCTATGACCCCTTACGACACAATATGACCCCTTAGGTGTTGTTAGGGGTCATATTGTGTCCTAACGGGTCATATGGTGTCGTTAGGGGTTGTATGGTGTGCTAAGGGGTCATATTGGGTCCTAAAGGTTCCTAGGACATCATATAACCCCTTAGGACACCATATGACCCCTTAGGTATTGTTAGGGGTCATATTGTATCCTAAAGGGTCATATGGTGTCTCCTGACACCATATGACCCCTTAGGACACCATATCATGTTGTTATGGGTCTTCTTGTGTTATAAGGGGTTATATGGTGTTATATGACCCCTTAGGATACGATATGACCCCTTAGGTGTTGTTAGGGGTCATATTGTGTCCTAATTGGTTATATGGTGCCCGATGACCCCTTAAGACACCATATGGTGTTATTAGGGGTTGTATGGTGTGCTAAGGGGTCATATTGTGTCCTAAAGGTTCCTAGGACATCATATAACCCCTTAGGACACCATATGACCCCTTAGGTATCATTAGGGGTCATATTGTTTCCTAAGGGGTCATATGGTGTCTCATGACACCATATGACCCCTTAGGACACCGTATCGTGTCGTTATGGGTCTTCTTGTGTTCTAAGGGGTCATATGGTGTTATATTACCCCTTAGGATACCATATGACCCCTTAGGATACCATATGACCCCTTAGGACACCATATGGTGTTGTAAAGAGTCATATGATGTCGTATGGTGTCCTAAGGGGTCATATGGTGTCCTATGACCCATTGGGACACTATATGACGTCGTTAGGGGTTATATTATGTCCTAAGGGGCAATATTGTGTCTTATGACCCCTTAACACACTAGATGGCATCGTTATGGGTCGTATGGTGTTTTAAGGGGTCATATGGTGTTCTATGACCCTCTAGGACACCATATTATGTGTTATGGGTCATATGGTCTTCTAAGGGGTCATATGGTGTCCTATGACCCCTTAGGACACCATTTAGTATCAGTATGCATCGTATGGTGTTCTCAGGGGTCATATGGTGTTCTATGACCCCTTAGAACACCATATGGTGTCATTAGGGGTCGTATGGTGTGCTAAGGGGTCATATGGTCTCCTATGACCCCTTAGAACACCATATGACCCCTTAGGTATCGTTGAGTGTCAGTTTGTGTCGTTACGGGTCATATGGTGTCCTATAAACCCTTAGGACACAATATGACCCCTTAAGACATCATATAGTGGCATTAGGATCATATGGTGTCCTATGACCCCTTAGGACACACTATGACCCCTTAGGTGTTGTTAGGGGTCATATTGTATCCTAACATGTCATATGGTGTCCTACGACCCTTTAGGACACCATATGGTGTCATTAGGGGTTGTATGGTGTGATAAAGGGTCATATTATGTCCTAAAGGTTCCTAGGAGATCATATAACCCTTTAGGACACCATATGACCCCTTAGGTATCATTAGGGGTCATATTGTGTCCTAAGAGATCATATGGTGTCTCCTGATACCATATGACCCCTAAGGACACCATATCATGTTGTTATGGGTCTTCTTGTGTTATAAGGGGTTATATGGTGTTATATGACCCCTTAGGATACCATATGACCCCTTAGGATACCATATGGTGTCATAAGGGATTGTATGGTGTTATAAGGGGTCATATGGTGTTATATGACCCCTTAGGACACCATATGGTGTCATTAGGGGTCGTATGGTGTGCTAAGGGGTCATATGGTGTCCTATGATCCCTTAAGAAACAATATGACCCCTTAGTACACCATACAATGTCCTTAGGGGTCATATGGTGTCCTATGACCCCTTAGGACATAATATGGCCCCTTAGGTGTTGTTAGGGGTCATATTGTGTCCTAACGGGTTATATTGTGCCCGGCGACCCCTTAAGACACCATATGGTGTCATTAGGGATTGTATGGTGTGCTAAGGGGTCATATTGTGTCCTAAAGGTTCCTAGGACATCATATAACCCCTTAGGACACCATATGACCCCTTAGGTATCGTTAGGGGTCATATTGTTTCCTAAGGGGTCATATGGTGTCTCATGACACCATATGACCCCTTAAGACACCATATCATGTCGTTATGGGTCTTCTTGTGTTCTAAGGGGTCATATGGTGTTATATGACCCCTTAGGATACCATATGACCCCTTAGGATACTATAAGACCCCTTAGGACACCATATGGTGTTGTAAAGGGTGGTATGATGTTGTATGGTGTCCTAAGGGGCATATGGTGTCCTATGACCCATTGGGACACTATATGATGTTGTTAGGGGTCGTATTATGTCCTAAGGGGTAATATTGTGTCTTATGACCCCTTAAGACACTAGATGGCATCGTTATGGGTCGTATGGTGTTCTAAGGGGTCATATGATGTTCTGTGACCCTCTAGGACACTATATTATGTTATTATGGGTCATATGGTCTCCTAAGGGATCATATGGTGTCCTATGACCCCTTAGGACACCATATAGTATCAGTATGCATCGTATGGTGTCCTAAGGGGTCATATGGTGTTCTATGACCCCTTAGGAGACCATATGGTGTCATTAGGGGCTGTATGGTGTGCTAAGGGGTCATATGGTGTCCTATGACACCTTAGAACACCATATGACCCCTTAGGTATCATTAGGTGTCATTTTGTATCGTTACAGGTCATATGGTCTCCTAGGAACCCTTAGGACACAATATGACCCCTTAAGACACCATATAGTGTCGTTAGGGGTCATATGGTGTCCTATGACCCCTTAGGACACACTATGACCCCTTAGGTGTTATTAGGGGTCATATTGTGCCCTAACGGGTCATATGGTGTCCTATGACCCCTTAGGACACCATATGGTGTCATTAGGGGTTGTATGGTGTGCTAAGGGGTCATATTATGTCCTAAAGGTTCCTAGGACATCATATAACCCCTTAGGACGCCATATGACCCCTTAGGTATTGTTAGGGGTCATATTGTGTCCTAAGGGGTCATATGGTGTCTCCTGGAACCATATGACCCCTAAGGACACCATATCTTGTCATTATGGGTCTTCTTGTGTTATAAGGGGTCATATGGTGTTATATGACCCCTTAGGACACCATATGGTGTCGTAAGGGATTGTACGGTGTTATAAAGGGTCATATGGTGTCCTATGACCCCTTAGGTGTCGTCATGGGTCGTACTGTGTCCTAATTGGTCATATGACGTTCTTTGGCCCCTTAAGACACCATATGACCCCTTGGGACACTATATGGTGCTATGGGTTGTATGGTGTCCTAAGGGGTCATATGGTGTCCTATGACCCCTTAGGACACCATATGACCCTTTAGGACACCACATTGTGTCATTAGGGGTTGTATGGTGTCCTACGGGGTCATTTGGTGTCTTATGACCCCTTAGGACACCATATGGTGTCATTAGGGATCTTATTGTGTCTTAAGGGGTCATATGGTGTTTTACGACCCCTTATGACACCATATGACCCCTTAGGAGACCATATGGTGTCATTAGGGGTCATTTTGTGTCCTAAGGGGTCATATGATGTTCTATGACCCCTTAGGACATGATATAACCCCTTAGGAAACCATATATACTAATTTTAAAATAAGGAGAGATATAAGGGTGAAGAGAGATGAAGAGCTAAAGAGAGGGAAAATAACTAAAGGACAAGGACATAAATAGAGATATAGATATTAAGTAGTATGAACTGAGAGGGTGAAAAGCTAAATGACAAGGATGGATAGAAAGAGGTAGACATATCTAGATATTGAAAAGGAGAGAGGAAGATAGAGATAAAAAATGAAGATAAAGGGAGAAGAAGGTGAATAGATATAGAGAAAGAGAGAGGTAAAGACAAAGATAAATATATGAAGAGATGGAGAAAAATGGATAGAGAGGGGTAAAGAGAGAGACAAAAAAAGGAAGAGATAGAGAGAGATAAAGGAAGAGAAATATCGACAAATAGAGATATATAAATAGTGCAAGAGAGTGAGAAAGAGAGATAGAGATTATAGATAGGGATAGATAGAGAGGGAGAGAGAAAAAGAGGAAGATATAGAGATATATAAAGGCACTATAGAGAAGGATGTGGGGAGAGAGAAAAAGATATATAAAGATGGAGTAAATAAAGAGATAAAAGTAGAGAAAGGGAAAGATACTTCAAGAGGGCAATAGAGGAAGAGATAGAGAAGTAGATTAATCATGTATACAAGAATATATAAAGATAGAGGAACATATAAAAAGAGAGATTGATAGGGAAAGAGATGGAGATGTGAAGATGGAGATAGAGATAGATATGGATAGAACATGATAGAGAGAGTAAGACAAATGGAGGGAGAGATGGAGTGAATAAGTGAGATTTAGAGATAATGAGATATAAATATACATGAAGATAGATCTATAGGGATATAGAGAGAGAGGGGACAAGATAGCGAGAGAAAGGAGGTGATAGAGACAAGTAATATATAAGTATAGGTAGGATAAGGTAAAGGAGGGAGATAAATAGAGAGAAGAGATATTATTAGAGAGAAATATAGAAATAAGGAGTGACAATGATGGAGTGGGAGAGGGAGAGATATGAATAGAAAGATGGAGATATATGCAGAGATGCATGTAACTTGGGAATTTATTTATCTACATTGAATGAGAAAATAAGTGACATAAGTAGAGAAGAAAGAGATATATAAAATATATTATATAAGTATAGATAGACAAGTGATAGATAAAGGAGGCGATAGGAAAAAAAATGAGACTTAGTATGCAAAATTTGTGAGTATTTAAAGTTTTAAAATTGAAGGACTAACTTCAAATGATTATAATTATTTTTTGGTCTATAATATCATCAAACTACCTCATCCATTTGATAGGTCTGTCAATTACATTTCCAATGCCTATAAAAAATCAAAATTTCGATAAGAAATGCAAAAGTTATGCCCATTTTACTAAACTATATTTTTTATGTTGAGATAAATCGGATATCCGATTTGAAAAGTATGATATCATAATAGTGACATCACAATGGTGACATCATAAATCGGATATCCGATATTATCGGATATCCGATTTGGTTTGGTATTACCAAACCAAATTCAAATTTTGCCCAACCCAAACATAAAGTCAAAGCAGATTTTGGCGTGTTTGGAAAGGTTGAAAACACATTTTTTTCTCCATTGCCACTTTTTGGCCCCCCATGATCTTGCACATACCCTTGTCGATTATCATATCAAAAGTATATTAAATAGTTATTTTTTCTATTACAAAGATAGATTATAAGATCAAATGAGTGATCGAACCAAATAAGTGGACGTGCCTTTCTTCGTAAAATACCTAATTCATTAGGTGTTTTGTAAAGTAATTAATTACTTTAATCTGTTTGATACAAAACAAATGGGACCAATTACCCCATTGTATATTGATACATATAAATGATAAAATATATCCACTTCTCAATTCTATTTTTTGAAACTGTTCTAATAATATATTCAAATCCTTGGTTCTCTTCCATGAAAGAGATCTCATCTACAGTTCATAAATGTTTCAAATTTCTTCATAATGACAAAATCTTAACTATAAATCATAGCATGTACCAACCCATGCATGCACTAGTTCAAAACTTCAACAAGAAGTAAGTTGGACTTTTAATTCACTTTTTTTCACGAGATAAACATCTTTTCTTTTATATTTATAAAATTATAATCAACCATAATCAATATACAAATAATTAATGGAACGAACTAGATTTTTTATATATATATTAAATATAGAGGAAGAAGCATTACATAAAAAAAATCATAGTGTTAAATTTATTTCCATTATTTAACATAATATTGAAATAATATAGCTCATAGAGAAAAAGCATTTGCAAAATTATCACTAATAAAATGAAATAGAAAGCATTTTTATATCCATAAGAGACAAACTTAAACGAACTAGAATTTGTAAAAATATCATTAATATTTATGTTTCAGAAATTTACAATTTTTACATGTCTGAGACTTGAGTCCCTCAAAAACTTTAAAGCCAAAATGAGTGAGCCACTGAGTCTGTGAGGTTACGAGGACATAGCCAAAAAAAAAAAACTACTAGGGGGTCGGAGCTAGGGCACAGGTAGTGGATGGTTTACCCTAAGAATTTGGCCCTCCCTCCATGTATAATTCTTCAAACAGCATAAGCTGAGAGAATTATTCAAGCCAACTGTAGTTTGGAAAGTCGTCCAAGAGCAACCATTTCTGAAGAAAGTCCCCACCAATCCACGCCCATTTCCTATGACACATCAACTACTCCGCATTCAGGTTCAAAAGAAACGGTTGACTGGCCACCGACACTATTTGATCAGGGAGGAGAAGCTTGGTTAATTCACTCGCCCAAGGGATCCCCACCCCTACTTCTGCAAGGACAACAACAGTAACGTCATCTCCAAGGAAGTCTTCCTTAAACACCTTCCTTAACAACATCAACATATCCACCTTGTCTCCTCCGAGGTCCAGAAGAGATGCCAAGAATCGGGATGTAATGTTCATGTTAATACGGTATCTATTTTTGTTACGTAGAAAGTCTCTACCCAACACCATCCACACAGCCTCATTGGTGAACATCCCAACCTCCTTGCAAACTGATTGGAGGGTTGGGTCTTTAACAGAGCCCAAAAAGGCCCTCTAGTCCTCCGCAAAAATGCTTCTCAAGTGGATAGGAATGTCCATCTTGACAAATCAGATTACCAAATTAAACAACCTGAGCCTATAGACCTAAACCAGAGGCAGAATTTAAATACCATGAGCTCCAACAATTTATCTACCAAATGGCAAAGGTTAATTGAAGATGAAAGAAGCAGAGATCGTATATAAATAGTTGAATCTCTTAATTGTAATAATTACTTCTCTAACCGTATTAATTCCTTTAAATTTTTTAAAATATTTCGTATATCTCTGCAAATCTTTCCCATAAATGCACTGGTGTGCAAAATTGGAAACAACTATAAACCAGTACCAAGTTGGCAAGTACCACATTGGAAGTCGTGGGGACAGAGTGGATTGCAGTTAGTGACTAGACATATATTAAATGACCAACATTATCGATCGTGACATTTGATACGTGTCTATTGAATCCAATTCCATTCCATGCACTTTCTGGTGAACTATGTTCTCTTTAGAAAATTGGGTCGAAATAAAACTTCAGTCATTGATCTACGATCATCGAATGGTTTAAAATCATTGATGGATTTTAGGTACATGTCACCCTTCATGTGTCAAAGAGGATGCGCTTTTCGATACATCGTGCAGACTTTGGACTCAATGTGATGTATTGATGTGATGTGATGTGCCTTGTCTATTAATGACAATGAATTCATGAAATCGCCAATAAAATATATATTTTTTTCCATAAATAGCAAAATATTAGCCAAACAAATTAAATAATTTTCAAGCGGTGGATAAAAATCGCCAATACGCTTAAATAATTTTTCCTTCGAACTAAAAAATTTTGCCCATACAATTATATATTTGTTCCTTAAAAAGAAAAATATTCGCCTCCTACAATATATATTTTCTCCACAAAACAAGGTATTATTCGCCAAAATTTTATGTAATTTTCGTACACTAGGAAAAAATCACCAATATAAAATAAATTTTTTTCCTACTTTGAAAAAAAATTTTCCATCAATATGAAAATTTCTCCCAAAAAATAATGTCTAATTCGCCAGGATTTTACACTTTTGCCCGGGGGGTGGTGTCACTGTCCCCTCTTGGATAGGGATGTGTCACCCTTGTCCCTACCCTATTTTAGGGCAGGACCCTTCCTAGAGCATGCATTGTAGGTTGTGCCTCGGGCGGGAAACTCCCCCGATGTCGGCCCGTGATGAAACTCAAATCCACCAACATGTATTTAAGGGGCATTCGTCCTCTCATTTGCATAAGTGGAATTTCGATAAGGTCATGTTTCATAAGCGATCAAGCATTCAAGAGCATTCAAGCATTCAAGCATTCTTTTCCAACATTGAGCAAACTCAAGTCTCCATTCAAGGCTAGGTGTTGCATTCAAGTCAAGGATTCAACCATTGAAGAGGAGATTGATTCCAACATTCAATTCCACACAAGCATTTCTATCAACATTGCTACCAAAACCTCCCTTGAGGTGATCTACAATTCAGTCTTTCATTTACATCTACTTGCAAGTACTTTCTTTCATTACTTGGTTAATTCCAAAACTGGGGTTTGACCTAAAGGCAAACCCCCAATCCCAACCCATTTTCCTCTCTTTTCTGTGTGTAGGTTGTAGGTGTGCAGCTAGACTTTCGGATTCGGGCTCCATTTGCAGACGCGAAAAAAACATTTTTCGTTTCATGGATGTTTCAGAGGACCGTGTACATTCCCGCCACAGTTCAAACAATGTTTCATCAAATTCATAGGGCGAATTCGTCTCGACATTTTACTGCCAGATCCAGGTGCACAGCTTCATCCCATATTCCGATCTCAAGTTATAATCAATTCTTTGTCACTTTTACACTACATAATTCAATCAATTTGCTTTCTAAATCAAACAAGGAAGAGGGGATCATCCTAACATTCTCAATTCATTCAGAATTCAATCTACCATCTTTGTGTGGAAGATTGAATCTAGTGAATTATCTCATCCCATTCTTCCTAATGTAATGGTGAAAAGTGCTTGAAGGATAATCAATAGTGAAACTCTCATGTCTCTTAGAGGGAAAGGGTAGTTTTCCTCTTGATCTATCACTCATCATTTTCCCACCATTACATTTTGGTGAACCCAACATCTTGCGTGCTTTTATTTTTTTTTAAATTGCATATTAAATTTATTTACAAATTTCAAATTTCTGCAAACTTAGTGGTTAAATCATTAAAAACCCTAATTTTTAAAATTAAAATTGAACTTGTGATTTGCAAAAATTGTTTGTGGTTATCATAGATTTGAAAATTGCTTTGTTTGTCAAATTCAATTTCATCTTTGTCTTGTTCAATTTGCACTTAAAATTTACAAAATTAAGAGATTACTTGTTAAAACCCTAATTTTCAATAATCATCTTGAACTTGTGCAAAAATTGGATTTCTATTTAATTTTCAGATTTCTGATTGTTCTCGGATTTTTCTTTAATCCTCCAATTCAAATTTTCACTTTTTCCCCTTTTTTTCTCAAAATTCAAATTTCAAAATTAAGTGGTTAGGTCATCAAACCCTAATTTTTAAAATTAATTGGATTTTGTGTGAATTTCCAATCATTTTCATTTATATTCAGATTTCTAAACATTTTCCAAGGTGTCCCTATCCATTAGGTTTGACCCTTTTCAAAATTGCAATTCAATTCCTCTTTTTCTTCAAAACCCTAATAAGGTTCTATTTTCACCTTTGTGCCTTCATTTCACCCATCTAGAAATCGTAAAATTCACCAATTTTTTTGGGTTAGCTTTAAAATCATCGTAATATCCATCCCTGAAAAATTTTGAAAAAAGTTGGTTGGACCATGTGCGTTCCCGCCACGATCCTCAACTTTTTTCCTGAAATTTTGGGAGACTGTTATGACTATATTTAATAGCCTAAATCCGGAGATTGGCTGATTTTATCGATTTTTGAATCCTCTAGAATCGAAAATACCTTCAAAATTCAACATTTCAACTTTCAAGAAAAAAAAATTTTAAATTAAGAGGTTAATAATTGTCTGCACTGATTTTAAAAATTCAGTGGTATTCCCTTGGCCCTAATTTTGATTCCAATTTCCTTTCATTTTTGGAAATTGTGTCATCCTCTTCCTTCAACAAAGTTCAAATTGTGTAATCATTATTTTCTTACATTTTGCATTACTCAATTTTGTAAGCTTTGTTCCACAATTCAAAATTTAAAATTTCCCTCTAGTGCATGAGTTTTACAACTATTAGTCCTGTCTATCCTATCCCCGTTAGACGAAGCATTAGAATTAAGGCTTCCCAAGGTTTAATTACCGAAGAGATGGAGTCTAATTTGGGTGACTTCTTTAATGAGAATCATGTCAATTATTCCCATCCTAATCATGTGCCTATTGATGGATCTCATGATGAAGAAGAAGCTTTAACTAGAGTTTCTTTAGATCAAATTTCTACATTGGACAGTCAATTTGACAGTTTTCAATAATGGATGTCCCAAGAATACTCTAATAGTGAAACTCTTCCATTAATTGAAGGTCTTAAATGGATGCTTCAAAGTGATAAGAATGGAATTGATATATTGTGTGGCATTGCACATATTGTTGATTCTAATGTCATGCCTATCAAGAGTTGTACTGAAACCTAGGTTACTCACAACCTTCAACACAAGTCAATTCCTCCATTCCTTTGACTAATCCTATGGCTATTATTCCTACTTTCACATCTAACATCATGGCTACTTCAACTAAAAATTTCATTCCTACAACCATAGGTCATGGGGGCAATCCCTATTCTTCATTTTATCCTCCATTGTTACCCATGACTTCCATGAGTATTCCTATTATTCCTCAACCAATTTGTGTAATCCATGAAACAAGTTTCTTTCCAACAAAGAAATCTCCACCGGATGTTCTCTTTCGGTCATCAACATCTCTAACCCAATCTGCATCTATATATGCACATGGTGTAAATTCATCATCTTTAGGATACCATAACCATACTCAGTTGTTCCTTGCAAATACCTGAAAATTCTTTTCACCGCACTCTCATAATTCTCTCAGGATCACTCTGAAATCTTGATACAATACAAATTGCATTCATTATATCTAGTCTAGTCTGAGTCAAATATAACAAACCTCCAATCATAGATTTATACCTTGTAGGATTTACCAAAGCTGATACATCTTTCTTTGTGAATTTCACACTTGTAACCATAGGAGCAGCAACCGGTTTAGAATTTTCCATACCAAATTTATTTAACAGCTCTCTAGCATACTTAGTTTGACAGATGTAAATACCTTTATCAGTCTGAGTAATTTGCAAACCTAGGAAAAATCTCATCTCCCCAATTAAAGACATTTCAAATTCATTCTTCATATTGTTAGAGAATTTCATACATAGCTTATCTTCACCTCCAAAAATGATATCATCAATAAAGACCTCAATAATCAATAGGTTATCATCGGTGATCTTATAGTATAAGTTACTGTCAGCATTAACTTTAGTGAAACCGAGCTTCAAAAGATATTTATCCAATCTTGCATACCAAGCTCTAGGAGGTTGTTTCAATCCATATAAAGCTTTCCTTAACCTACAAACCATGTTTCTGTTATCTGAAAGTGAAAATCCATTAGGCTGCTCAATATAGGCTTCCTCTTCAAGATCTCCATTCCAAAATGCACACTTAACATCCATCTAATAAACCTTGTAGTTTTTATGTGCAGCATAAGCAAGAAATAATCTCACAGCTTCAATCCTAGCTACTAGAGAAAAAGTCTCATCATAATCAATTCCTTCCTTCTGAGAATAACCTTTACGAACCGATCTATCCTTATTTCTCACAACTTGTCCATCTTCATTCAATTTATTCCTGAAAACCCCATTTAGTCCCAATAACATTCTTATTTTTAGGCCAGGGAACTAAAGTCCATGCATTATTCTTTTCTATCTGATCTAATTCCTCTTCCATAGCTTTCATCCAATATTCATCTTTACATGCTTCATTTCCTGATGTTGGTTCAACTCGAGAAATTAAACATAAATCATCAGTTGCCAACCTTATTCTTGTCATCACTCATTTGTGCTTGTCTCCAATGATCTGATCTTCTGAATGATTTAGCCTTACATACTTAAGAGTCTTCGGATTTTTCGTTCCTCTGCTTTTATCTTGAGTTACTATTGAATTTTCTGATGTTGTCAGAGTAACTAGTTCAACATTGTGTTCCAGTGTAAGTGCTCTAGAATCAGTTATGATCATTTTCACTTCCGGTTCTCTCTCATAAGTTCTAATTTGACCTTTGTTTTTCTCATCCACCTTGACATTATCACTTTCCACAATTCTCCACAATCTTTTGATATAAGATCTATATGCCTTGCTTTCATTAGAATAACCAAGAAATATCCCTTCATCACATCTAGGATCAAACTTTCCAATGGAATCATCTCTTCTAATATAGAATTTGCTACCAAAGATTCTAAAATATTGAACTGTAGGTGTATGACCAAACCATAACTCATAAGGTGTCTAATCGGTGTCTCCTTTGATATGAACTCTATTGAATGTGTATATCACCATGCTAATAGCTTCTCTTCAGTAGATATGAGGCATATTAGCTTCCATCATCATAGTTCTAGCCACATCCAAGATGGTTTTGTTCTTCCTTTCCACAACTTCATTCTACTAAGGTGTCTGTGGTGCAAACAATTGTCTCCTTATACCATTCTTCTCACAATAATTGTTAAATTCACTAGATGTGAATTCACCACCCTAATCTGACCTTAAACATTTAATCTTCAATCATGTCTCTATCTCAACTTTAGCTTTAAAGATTTTAAACTTTTCAAATGCTTCAGATTTCTCCCTTAGAAAAGTAGCCCACATCATTCTAGAATAGTCATCAATGATTAGCATGAAATATCTATCACCCTGAAAGCTTCTAGTTCTAGAAGGACCACACAAATCAGTATGAATAAGATCAAGAATATCATTAGACTTGTCTTGTATACTCTTAAAAGAAGTGCTGACTTGCTTACCCATTTGACATTCTTTGCATACCGGATTATAGGGCTTCACAATCTTAGGTATATCTCTAACAGCCTTAGTTGAACTGATCTTTACAATGCAATCAAAATTTACATGACACAACCTCTTATGCCATAGCCAACTCTCATCAATATGTGCAATTAAACATGTCTTCTCACCAGAGTTCAAATGGAAGATATTACCTTTAGTCTGAGTACCAGTTGCAATCTCCAATCCAGATTTGTTAATAATTTTGTATTTTCCATCATTGAACTGTAATTGGAAACCCTTATCCACCAACTATCCTACACTCAAAATATTATGCTTTAAACCTTCAACATAATAAACATTATTAGTGTTATTCTTACCATCAAATTATATGGTTCCTCTTCCCCTGATCATGCATGCTTTGTCATCTCCAAATATAACTAGACCACCATCAAATTCTTGCAAAGATAGAAACTTCCTTTTATCTCCAGTCATATGATGTAAGCATCCACTATCTATCACCCATTCATCTGTGTCTTCAAATTTAGCAGCAAGAAATTTCTCTTCAGGTGTCGGAGCATCTTCCTTGATAGCTAAGAATACCCATTCCTTTCATTTGCTAGAATCATTAGCTGATTCTTGTGTCAGTTCATCATCAAAATCAGTCACAACTTCCTCATCTACATAGTAAAATGATTTGTCTTTGTTTCTCCTGTACTTATGGTTGTTCTGCTATTCATGGTTAGGCCTAAAAGATCTTCTAGCTCTTTCTTCAAATCTTGAATTCCTCTCAGGACATCTAGATGCAAAATGACCTATCTTATTACATGCAAAACATTTGAAAGGTGGTTTTCCTTCATACTTACTTCATGTCGGAGATTTAGGTACTCTTCTAGCAAATAAGGCTTCAAATTGCTCAAATTCTTCATCCTCTTTCTTCATTTCATCTAGTTCCTTTGCATATAAAACTTTCCAATCACTCTTGCCGGTTGATGATGTAGATGGATGAAAAGAAGGTTCAGTCTTTGTAATTCTAGAAGGTCCAAATTCTTCAAGATCAAAGGCAAATAACTTTCCAACCAAAGTATCCCTATTAACAGATGTGTTAGACATAGTTCTCAGCTCATTAATTGCAGTAGCCTTCATCTAAAAATTTGGTGGTGAAGCTCTCAATACTTTAGAAACAATCTCATCTTCGCTCAGAGATCCAACACGACATTGAAATCCCATGACTATTTCATTTACTCTTTCCATAAAGGCAATAATCCTTTCATCTTCCTCCATTTTCAAGTTCTCACATCTCACCCAGTAACCATCAAGTTTAGCAATTTTAACTGTAGGGTCACCTTCATTTAGAGTCTCCAAATTATCCCATATAGCCTTTGCAAATGATTTGACAGTTATTCCCATTATTTGTTGATCTGAAAGGGCACACAAAAGGGCTTCTCTAGCTCTACAATCATTTTCAATGTCCTTATCCAAGTTTGTCGGAGGAGGATTGCCAAATGTCAGATCATGAGGAGTATACCCTTTCTCAATGACTTCCCAAATCTCTTTCCCAAGACATCTCAGATGAGTCTCCGTTTGAATCTTCCGTACTCTATAACTTGTTCCATCAAGCCTAGGAATTTCTCTCTAAAAAACAGTTGTAGATGAAATTGAACTATTAGATGCCATAGGATCTTCCTCAAGCAGTTAATCTTCTGTATAGAGGACCAAGCTCTCATACCAATTGTTAGATAGCTTAAACAACCAGTGGACAACTAAGAAGGGGGGGTGAATCAGTTGTCAACAAATTAAAAGACTTTAAACACTTAAAACCTTTTACCGGAAAACATGAACCAAATACCAGAATAGAAGATATAGCAATTAAGAATAGACATAAATCAAAGAAAATTTACCAACCATCAACAACACATAACACCAAGAATTGTACATGGAAAACCTAGTAAAGGGAAAAACCATGGTGGGAAGCCTACCCACAGTCAGATGATACTTCTGTAGTAAGTATGTGATTACAAAGAGAGGGGCTTGAACATGCAGGAAGGCTAATAGCCTAGAGCACATTTCTCATCACAAAAGGAGTCTCACTGACTACAAAAGAAATCCAGAAATAAGAGTGAACTGCAAAGATATCATCTCCTATGCCTGAGTACAGTTCTGATTAAGCTCAATACCAAAGGTCTTAAACCTCTTACACAAACCCAATTTGATCACCCATGATCGACCAAAACCTCTGCATATGATTAAAACCTTATTCGCACATAAATAATCCCATAACCATAATTCCATCTCATGATCTACAAAGAGATCTTACATCATATATATACCAACCCGGGACCTAAACAATTAGGTCAGCCACATAAAAGATAATACAATAAATTCATTACATAAACTCACAAACCAATGATAATCCAAGTCAGCTAGAGACCAAAACAACATAATCCAATCGATAAATCCAACTGGTAATGTATTAGGATCAACTACCAACATGTTACATAAATTGATCTATAACCTAGATAGCACCGGACCCAAAATAGGTCACCATAAACCAAATGCGACACCACCGATCAATAGGAACATGAATAAGATAATCAACAACATCCCGCGAACCATCTAGAAGTCACACCACCACCAATTATCAAGTGCATCAAAAGATCTCAAACAAAGCTTTGTTGGTAGAACCCTTACTGGTAACCAAAAGGCTTACTAGAATAAAAATAGCATCCAGATCATCAAGTCCCAAGCCAACAGATGGTGAAACGCACCAGGAACATTTGAATGACCAATCCAAACCAATTCCACAAACTAGAGCATATCGAAGATCAATTCAAGATCAATATCATAAACCAACCATTCTACTAGAACCCGGTAGACAACAAAACAGTTAGTGGTTACATCAACGCAACACATAATCAATTCCTCCAAATTTCCAAAACCAGTTATCTTCACAATGAAGTTTTCATCAATTCTAAACTCCACTCCAAACGATGTGAGGATACCTTTCTCCCAACCATTCACAAAATCCTTTGTCACTTTTGGGTCATTTTCTTGAAGCCTCTCAAGATACGATACAAGGCCCCTATCACTAATCTTCATCCATAGCTCTTTGTTCTTTTCCCATTTCTCATAGGAAGTAGGCTCCATTCTATTTTTGTCACCTCCCATAAGCAGTTTATCTCTGCAAAAATGGATGATGGTACCAAACACAAACCAGGCAATGAAAATCCAGATACAAAAGAAATCTCTAGAAACCTTGGTTTTGAATTTCAAACTCAAATCCAACGAAAGATCATTATTCATTTGGCATTCTATCATGATTAATGTGATAAGAATGGCCAAGGCATTCGATGTCCTTTCTAGTGAGTTCACACAATTGTATCAGGAAAGTTTCCTTTCCCATCCACCACCATATGTCCACATAATCAACACCAATGTTTGCCAGGTGGTCCGCTAGCATGTTACCTTCCCGATAAACGTGGGAAATTTTGAAATCATCCAATTTTGCAATCATGATGTGGCACTCCTGAATTAAATTATGTTTCATATTCCAGTTGGGCTCGGTGTGTTTACTCACACATCTGATGATGTTTAGAGAGTCACTCTCAAGCCAAACTTTTTTGAACTCTTCTCTGATAGCCATGTGTAACCCAATGTAAGAAGCTTTAGCCTCGACGTAGTGGTTTGTCTAAGTACCCAGTGGGAGTGCCACCACTGGAACAAGCCTACCATTGTGGTCGTGAGCAACTCCCCCATAGCCAATTGGCCCATGATTACCTTTAGCCGCCCCGTATTTCTCATTTATATTGTTGTGTTTTTCATTCCAACTATATTAAAACCATGCAATCAAATATAATGGTTTGTCCAAGGAGAATATTCTTGTATATTAAGCTCCAAATGATGAATTCATCAACACCCTTAGGTTTCCAAATTATTTGTGTAGGTACAAGTGAGTTTCTATTTTCAATTATTGAAGGGTTGAAGATCATAGAGTCCAAATTATATAGACGGTCAATCTATGGATTAGGGATTGAATTTGTAAATGTAGATTCAATTCTACAATAGAGAATTGACCCAAATTTATGCATAATCTTATATTTAAATTTTACTTTAATATTTGAACTAAATTATCAAATTCAATATATTATTTAATTATTAACTTTAGATATTTATATAAAATAGATATTTTTTATATATTACGTAAAAAATAAAAATAATGTTTTTGAACTTGTCCTTTAAGAATACCAACAAGTTATAATTTTTTTAATATCATTTCTAATATATTTGCACCTAAATTTTAAATATAAATGTATGTATGTATGTATATATGTACATATACACATATATGTACATGTATCTACATGTATATAATATATTCACTGTGTTAAACCATGGTGCAAGGATTGGCATTGGTCTTCCAACACTACTTTTTGCAATTATAAGCGGTGTTTGGAGTACTATTGCCTCTCTCTCCACTTTCGTATGGTACCTACTTTGAACTTATGGTGGCATTTGCAATCACTTCTATCTATTTGGCAATGTTGGTTTCACAACATTTGGTCGATCGTTATTGAGCCTAAGCTTGCCCATTTTTCCTAGTGTATTCTTTTCCAAGGCTTGTCTTTGGACTCTAGCCTTCAACAGTGGGCATTCTAGACCCTCATTATCCATTTTGCAGCCAACCAAAATCTTTCAAACACCTCTTCTAGTTTTTTCGCCATGCTGAACATTTGTGGAGTTGGATTCATTTTTTTTTCACCCCTTTCAGTGGGAACCTTTTTCATGGCATATGGTTCTTTTAGGGGATTAGCCTCACATTCTCTTCAAGTATACCCAATTCTGGCATGCTTTCAAGTTGGAAATTCTTTTTTCCTTATGAAAAATAAGAATGTTGTTATTTTTTTATAGCTCTATTGATATTGTGGTTTCACTTTTCATTAAAGCTTCTATTTGTAATAATGTTATTCTCCAAACTCAAGTTCAAGCAAATAAAGTGGTGTTGAAGGTGGACCTCCACTAGGAGTTACTTGATCACTAGCGTAATGCTTGGATCAATGGCACTCTACCTCACCCATGCATGGAGACTTTTCCTCTAGGTGGCCCTCTTGTGGGGTGGGGCCATCTAGGATGGTGGTAGCGATTGGCATCAGCCTGTGGTGTGGTGGTTGGCCAAACACCTCAAAGTGGCTCCCTCAAACTGCTCTAGTGTTTTCACATGTGAGGAAAGAAGACAAGGATAATGAGGAGGGAGAAGCTAATCTTGATGAGAAGTGGTTCACTCTTGACATCACCCCAAACTCTACTGATGTATAGGGCAAATTGGATGACCGAGACCCCCACTACCTCCCACTAGTGTTACTCTTACCACTTAAATAGATTTATGTTATCTTGCTTTCCAAACATTACCCATATAACTCTAAAAAGTGACCTTATAATATCCTTCGATATTATTTTGTGAATATGTATATATATAACTAAAAACTAACACATGTATTCATCAAAATATAAATATATGTGTATATATATAAGGAGAGTTACAAAGAAAGCTCAATCTATTATTACTTATGAGCCAAATGTAGAAGACCACCTGCCATAAAATTAATAAACAGAAGTGTGTATATGCACAATTTTTTTTTTATCACCAGCCTTTGGATTTTGCATGTATATTGGCGTAATGGTCAAATATATTAAGACAAACAGCCGGCTTTCAGAAACAAAGTGTGAAATCAACGTTGGGTTTCTATGGATGCCGGGACCCTTATAGTTTGTAACGAGATCATAGCTGGTATGTGCGTGGAAAATTCATATGTCCAGGATGCCATCAAATCTTGGCTCTTCTGATGTATCTTTCTGCAGATATGGATCAACACCGCGATAGCATAGATGGATGCAGTGAGAGTGAAAAGATTCCGCAGATTGGTGAGAGTTATGCGAGAGGCATTGGAGTCAAGAACTGTCTCTAAATCTGGGGAAGATGTTCTTTCCCCAAACCATTTCCCATGGATGCTCTCCACAGTTTGGTGATGCTCCGATATGTTTAGCACTGCTTCAGATATGTCAGATAAAAATGGCGACCCCTCGCGGAAACACTGTAAAAACAAAATAAAATTTAAAATCGAGCATCTATGTGTATGTATATTTTCGAAAAGTTAACTGTAGAATGAAGTGAAAGATGGAGGATACGCTTACAAATCCGAAGCCTCCTGAGCTTAAGTATCCTCGATCCACAATGGCTAATTTTTCACATGGATAGAGAGATTTTACTATTTCAAGATATGGGCTCTCATCCACTATGGCACCCACGTCCCCGCTTAGTAGCTTTAGCACGTAATCATGTGGACTTTCTAAAGGAACCAGTCTGTCTTTATGTATTTTCAGATCATCTGTGAGATAAGTTTTAACAAATGAAGTGCTCAAGTAACCCACTCGAACATTGTTTGTGGTGAGACTTTTCATGTTTGTAATTGTAGGGGCTAATCTTTCCACCGTCAGAATAGAGGCGAGATGTGCAGTGTAGCTGTTGTTCAGTATTATAGCGCTGAAAAGACATATAGCAACGATTCCCTTGCCCAGACAGCTCTTCACATCCTCTCCTGAATGTCATTACAATTCTTTCATCAATTTAAAAGCTATAAGAATTCCGGCTTTACAATATAGTGTAAAACTAATTAGGTAATGAAAATCATGGGTAAGAGAAATACATACTTTGAGCAAATACGAAGGCAGAGAGCGAGGATCTACAGATGAAACAAGATAATATAAGTGTTCACACCTTAAGCAAGGAAGCAGAGCAGGCTAGATATATTACAATATAACATAATTTTCTGTTATGTTTCTGAATTTGATCGTATAAATTTTTTAAGCATCAATATTTTGAATCACAGTCTATTATTCGTAATAACTTTTTAACATTCTGATGATGAATCTGAATTTGATTGTATAAAAATTTTAACCATCAACATTTTGAATCACATTCTATTATCCTTAATAACTTTCTAACATCCTAATGATAGAACAAAAATATGATCCGAAACAAATCCATAACAACGTTTATCTCATAGATTATAGAAATTTAATGACATTGAATAACAATATCTTTTCTCACTTACGTCAATGAAGTTACTACTTGTTTTGTAACTCCCCCTTGGAATTCCTCATTGTCCTTATGTTCCACGAGCCACACAAGAAACGCTGTGCAGACGAAGAATGCCCCTGCTGTAGCCCAGAGCGCTGCAGTGAAAGGATGGAGAAAAGACCACGTAAACACTCTCACTCTTTTCAATGGCACCATCATCACCAGACCCGTTTGGGTGTATGGTTGGGTGAATCCAACATACAATGAACGATTCCACAATATTGTCGCGTCCCCCACCACCGCATCGTATCTCTAAACAATCAAACATTAGTTTCTATTACCCAATATGCACATTCTTATATAGAAAATCCTAAATTCTCAAAAGCTGGAGAGGGATTGTGGGAAATTACATTTCCACCATATAACTCCGTTACAAATGAATCATAGTCAGAGAGATTTGAGTTGCCTTTGTCGAAAGCCTCGTAAACGTAAGGCAGATTGTACGGGAGTGTGTCCACAGCAGCTTGAAATGTGTCATTTGTGTAGCCTGAAAGCCGACCAATGAAATCAATATAATCAGAAGCATTGTTCTGTATGACCTTCCCAATTACAAGTTTTCTGTAGCCGTTGGGAACTTGTGTTGTATCACCAGGCCAGATAATAGCCCCCAGCTTATTTTCTTCTCTGCGTGCAGATTGAAGCCTCCCAGTATCGTTTCTCCAAAACCCAACTGTTTTGTGACTTTTTCCAACCACGTTAATTATCTCATACTCACGAATTTCCAAACTATCAGTAACAGGGCCAGATATTGCTTGAACAATCTCCCGAAGCAGCAAGTCGCCTCCTGTCAAAACCATCATCGAAGTAGAGGAATTAGTATCATTCTCGGGAATTTGTCCACCATATCCGATCTTTATATCCTGTGAACGCAAGGCAAAAACTGCACTTGCAATGAGCTTAAGAGAACTGTATGCTTCTGCTCCAATTCGGTTGATGGCATCGTCTGAAGAGTTGATCTGCAGCCTCTGCACTAATTCTGTGAATTGGGGTGTTGAAACGCTTTTAACTCCCACAATTCCTTGCAATGTTTGGATAGAAGGAGGAGGCAGAGAATCCAAAGAGGAAGCAACAGAGTCTGTTACAAGCCAAACATAGGTTTCATTGATCATGCCCAACTCGTGTGCCATGGCGAACATGTTGAGAGCCAGATGCACACTTGTGTGCACAATGAAAGCCCTCACACCACTTGTGTTATTCAATTCCACTAAGGTTTCCCTAATTTGTTCTTGACTTGAACCAGAAGAAAGCGCTGTTGTCCTTGAAATTGTTGTCCTGTTATTCCCGGACTCCTCTTGAAACTCTTTCAGTGCCTCACTCAATGCATAAACACCACTTAACCATGATTCGTCATCTTCATAAACTACTGAGACTGACTTCCAATGAAAGTAGTCTGTAATGACTGCTATGCCTTTCATTTCATCATAACGAATCTGAATTGTGGGAAGTAAATATTTAGACCCACTTACAATGCCAAATCTGCCGAATGACAAGATTGGTACATGAACTTCTTCCGCTACAGGGGCCAAAAACTTTGAAATCGTAGAGTCCTGCACCAAGATTGCCGCAAACTCACTTCTGAACATTTGCAGAACTGTGTGAAAATTTTCCCAAACGAATTTAGCAACTAGCTTGAGAAGCAAACACATCATCTTTGAGAAACAAAAGTGAAAGAGTAATTAGAACAAATAAAACAATTTAGAGTATGTTCTCACCGTTTCCAACAAATCCTCGAGATTCTCGAATTGTGAGTTTGAGGCGAGTACCATCAGCTGCCTTGTGGTTAACATCTTGGAGAGCAAAGTGTAAAGACATATTGGCCGCCTTTCCTGCAGGTGTAGTCACGTCAAGAATAGCAGCAATGTGTATTGTGTCATGAGCAGAGGCAGAGGAGAAAGTAAGATGAAAGACCAGTAAAATGAATATTGAAAGCAGAAAGGCGCCATGAATTCTCCCCATTGTGGAAGTCACGGCTTGAGAGGCTAATTGTGATGAAAATGGAAATGCAAGCATTTTAATGGGAAATTTGTCTATATAAAGAATTTTAATTGAGAGGCTATATAAAGAATTTTGTCTTATCAGCAGACAAGTCAAACAGAAAAACCCAAATTAATGATGCCGCGAAGGCACTCGGATAGGTACTTACACGGACAATTTAATGGGTAATTTGGAATTATCTTCAAAATTGGTATTGTAGTAACGCTGCGTTATTTTCTATCATCATCGGTGTTTCCGAGGATAGTTAAAAATTTTACACTATCTAATTCACAAACAGTAATAATTAATACTTGCAGCATACTCCTCGTTGGTGATCTCTTCTAGCATTCTCATCCAGAATGATGTAATAGTCTCATATCATAATCCTATGTTTGTATTGAGTCCCATGTTTGCTTACATTTTCATATGTGTATTTTATTTATGGAAGAAGTGGAAGGGCCAAGGAGGTAAGCATGCCTTGAATGGTATATATATAGATATATATATATATATAATTTGCATTTAAATTATTTATTTATATATAATATAATGGTGTGTTGTAGTAAATTAGAATCACTTTTTTTTCAAGATGATTTAATACATGTATATAATATAATATTTAAAATTATATATAAAATGTTAACATATATTTTTTATATTTGATATAAGAAAGATAATATTGAATAGTGAAAGGTAAAATATGAGTTATTATTGTGTTTTTTTATACAAGTATTAAGGGAGATTCATGTTTGTGTGGAAATAGACAATGAATGCTTAACCTTTTATTTTGAAATATTTTTAAAATAATGTAATAAAAGTAAAAGTAAACAATCATTCTTGCATTTCATGAAGCTAGTCACACATGAATAAAACTAATATCATTTCTAAGAGGAAATAATTATGATATATAAAAGAGTTTTTTGTGATTGAATTTTTTATTAGTTAGATAAAGGTGAACACATGAAAGATATTACATGATTTCATATATTATGGAATGACTAAGATATATGTTAAAATAGAGTATTCAATGTTCAAGCCTAGAATTTTTAGATTGATATATATCCATTATATAATTAATAATATAGTTTTAATTATTCCAAAGATATTAACAATTAATTAATTAACATTGTTAAAATTTATCAAATAAATATTTTATGTACTTTTTTAATGAAGTTTCTATCACAAAGAACAAAATTATTCTTAACAAAAGTGACATTGTTGTTAATATTTTTAGAATCTTGTTAGTCTCTAGAAACTATTATTATATACTTGATTTTACATTAACTATATCAAATAATCCAAACACAAATTAGAAAGGTCCTTATAGTCAATTTGTACCCTCTTATTGTGACCTACTCACTAAAAAAAGAATGCATAAATAAATATAATGACTCATAGATTTTGTCAATCACCACTCATTTGATGTCTGTTTATATGGATTGATTCATTCACCAACCTTAAATAAAAGGTATGGTAATTTTTTGGTAAAAGTAACTTGAATTAAAAATACCCTTGGAAGCATTGGTTATCATAATGGATATGGTGGTGCTCGAGTGTAAGGAATCTCACATGGAAAAAATTTACCTTTTGGCCATGATTATTCAATTAAATACTTCTATATATCCCCTTTGATTTTTCTATAACAAATGATCTATTTGTTATAAAATTTCAAGATAAAAATAAAAAGTTGTTAAGTGCTCATTAAAAAATTGTCAAGTCTCAAAACATGGAATTAAAGAAGACAATTATTGAAAAATATAAATTAAATCATTCTTTAAAAAAAAATCTCTTCAAAAATTTGAGGTTATAGAAGCTCTTATAAACATGAAATGAAGTATATTCAAAGATATCCAAACTTACAATTTTCAGATTTTATTAAAAAAATATTCATTACATAAAATTCCATGAAAATAAAAGATTAAATGTCCAAATTTGGATATTGAATTTCATTGTGAGTGACATTGTTAACAAGCAATTAACACAAGCTAATTCTTCTTATAGAACTTGAGAAGTGCAATGATTTGAAAAGATGATAAAAGAAATTTCTTATTTAAACTTATGGAGTGGTGTTAAGATGGTGACAACATTTGATTTTTGAGTATTTATATTTTTTATTAAATTATGAATTATGTTTCTAATATTTATTTGTAAGGGTGAAAAGTGCATACCTTCTGTCTTTACCTCTCATTTTACACCAATTTATGTGCTATCTTAACTCCATTGTTCTAGAACATGATTTTAATTGATTAGACTCTCATTAACTCTAATTTTTTTAATCAAATCTTAAAAATAAAACTTATCCCATGATTGGATAATTTCTAACTCTCAAATTATCATTTTTTTATCAAGTTCAAATTTATGCATGTAGATATTTCCCAAGTTAAATCCTCAATATAGATTTGAATCAAAAATATAATTTCCACATTGGACCCAATACAACTCAAAATTAACTAGTCATTTTGCACCAAATCTCAAACTAAAAATTTTAAATTATGTGCTTAAGGGAATTATTCAAAAGGACATCACTCCATATCATTATTAACACATAAAAAAAGGACGATTCTAACTAGATCCTCGAGACAACCCACCCACATTTATTCTTCATATGGAAGCATCCAGTAATCACAACTTAGCATCTTGCATCAATCAAATAATGCTACATCAAGAAGTTTCAAAATATTAGTTCTTATATTTGCCATTTTAATATCCCTAATCAAATCTTAAGCGTCAATTGTATGATAGCTGGATATTTGTCATTTAGATTGTTATTTTTTGCATTCCAACTATATTGAAACCATGCAATCGAATCTAAGGGTTTGTCCAAGAAGAATCTTCCTGCATATTAAGGTCCAAATGATGTTCATCAACACCCTTAAGTTTCCAATTTATTTGTGTAGGTACAAGTGAGTTTCTATTTTCAAGTATCGAAGGTTTGAAGATCATACAGTCAAATTTATATAGAAGGTCAAATCTATTATTAGCGATTAAATTTGTAAACACAGATTCAATTCTACAATAGAGAATTGACCCAAATTTATGCATAATCGTATATTTAAATCTAAATTTAATATCTAAAGTAAATTATCAATTTTAATTTATTATTTAATTATTAACTTTAAATATTTTTACATAAAATCAATATATTTATATGTTATTTAAAATGAATAAAAATGATTTTTTTTAGCTTGTCCTTTAGGAAAACTTACATTAGAAGTATGGTTGTCATTGCACCAAAAGATCAACATGTTAATCCCTGATACAACCACTAGACTTTTAGAATCCACAGAAGGCAACTAAGCCATATCACAAACCCAAGCGTTGTGTTGCACAGCACAAGGAGACCAAGAGTGCACACCTTTGAACCTGTGACCCAGGCTCTAATACCACTTTTTAGAAGTATGGTTGTTGTTGCACCGAAAGATCGACCTGTTAATGCCTGATACAACTACTAGACTTATAGAATCCACAAGAAGCAATTAAACCATGTCACAAACTCGAGTGCTATGTTGCACAATACAAGGAAACCAAAGGCGCATAATTATTTGATCTCATTTATATTTTATTTGCACCTAAATTTTGAATGTGTGTATTCACTCAATCAAACTATGGTGGAATGATTTCGTTGGTCTTCAAACTTGTTGCAAGCACCGGGGCGTATCCACAATTGACACCACCAAAAAAATATTTTTCAATTTAATTCTGGTTTGGTTTGTTTAGAATCTCTCCATTGTCGACTTTGTCTCATGACAGCACAAGAATAAAGATGTGGATTTCTTATCGTCCATAGAGATTTTAATGTTGATATCATTTCAATGCGAAATTGGTTCCACATTGTTTTTGTTGTTGACCAATTAAAGTAATTACAACTAAGCAGCATGGCACTAATTCCATGTGCATCCAAGACTCGTATTTGAATGGACAAGCACGTTATTATCGATAGATGATTATCCTATTGAATTTTGTATATGTTGATACAAATTCATTATTCAATTATTTTTGTGTTAAATATCAATGTTGTCTGTGGTGTTCTCCCAATGATGTTGCTTCAAGTACGTCTGAGTATTTTTTTATTCTAGTTCAGTATTAGATATTGATTCAAGGTTTGCTTCAGGGCGATATCATGTTATATTTTGACCTTAGCAAAATGTTTCATTTTGCATGCCTAGAAAATACACAAGACAAAGTGATATTTCCTATGGATTGTTTGACAGAATTGTTTTGTCTCATATGTGGTTTATTGCAGCATAATAGAAACTTTAGAAACCTTCAAATAAATGTGATTAACAGGTATTGAAAACTGTTCAAATTTCTAGCCATGTGAAATGAAGTAAAAGATAGTAGGCATTATGAAAAGCCAAGGCACAAAGAATGAATCGATTGGCAGAAGATGAAAAGATTCCAAAATTAGAAGAATGGGAATCGATGGGGAAATGACTCAAGAGGAAACACACAATAGAAAGTGGTGTTTAAATACTCATCAAATCAAATTGTATGTGAGTAGCATGTATGGGTGAAGGGTTGCGCAGAGAGGGAGAAACACATTGTGTGTTTGTTGACTACGTAGATGTAAGAAAGACTGTGTGAGATTACAAGAGACTTTTTTTTAGCAATGGCTACGTAGAAGCTATAGGAGAACAAGTTATAAGGTTATAATTTTTAATTTTGGGCAGCGTTGAGTGTAAGAAGAGGAATAGCGCTTGAGAAGAAAGTGTAGGGAATAGAAAAAAAAAAGTGAGCGATGCTCAGCTATCATAGGGAAGCAAAAGGAATCTGTGTGAGGGAAAATTGTATTCAAATGTAGAAAATTGAAATACCTGCGATCACAACCAAGCAAACGCAATTAGCTCAAACACTTGGAGATAGGGATGTTAAAAGACATGAATAAAGCATAAAAGATATTAAAAACAAAATCATATGCAAACTATATTCAAAAATCTTTGATTTGATTATCCCATGTTTGGATGTGTGCTCATTGACGCAACAGCTGCTCGATATTGTTCCATGATGTGTGATTATGCTAATTGGATTCAAGATGTGAAGATTGGATGAGGGGATGTGAGGATGAAATTTGGCATTATGAGGGTGTGATTGCATAAGGGTGCATAAAATCCTGCATTATGACATTATCAGTGTATGAAAGTGGAGAGTATTTGGCATTATGAGGATGCAAATGTGAAAAAGTGGAGAGAATTTGGCATTATCAAGATGCAAATGTGAAAAAGTGGAGGATTTGCTAGAAAATGAGGGGGCATTAAATAGGAGTCGGAAGGCAAGAAAGGGATGAGAGAATGCAACACTTGTCCTCAAAGAAGACAAGTTGCTCAACAAGGATTTTATATGTGTCTTCAAGAGGGACACATGTCACGAGGGGCTTGACAAGTGTCCTCAAAAGGGACACATGTCAAAAGGGGCTTGACATGAAGAACACATGTCCATTTTGCGAGGAAGCCACCCAAAATAAGATCAATTTCCTAATATTAAGGAAATTAGGGGATTATGTGTGTGCACACACATGTGAGAGGAGGTTTGGACAAGATTGGTTAGGAGGGTGGGATTGGTTAGGATATGGTTGGTTTGGGAGGATAGGGTTGGTTATAACCCAAGGTTTAGATTGGAAGTTAGGTTAGGAGGGGGTTAGTTAGGTAGTTAGAAGTTAGGAGACATGTGATCAAAAGGGAATATTTGAATTTTATTAACTCAAATAAAAGGGATGATAAGGGGAATTAATTAATTCATGGATTGGAAAGGGGGGATTAATTCAAGGCATTTAAAATGGGAGAATTAATTAATTAGATTAATTAATTCAAGGGCTGGGCTTAATTAATTCAGATACTTAATTAATTAAATGGCTAAAGGAAATAAATTTGAGTAAATTGATTAGACAAATTTAAGCGTCTACAGAATCAAGTAAAAGAAGAGGAATTTGATGGAATCAGTCCAATAGAGAATCTAGGAGAGAAGTTGAATATAAAGTGAGAGTTTTGCATTAACTGGGTGTGTTGTAGAGATTTTGTCTTGCATCAATTGGATGTGTTGCAGAGATTTTGTCTTGCATCAATTGGTATCAAGCCAAGGGTTTTGAGTGCATAAGCAGAGAACTGAATGTGAGATAGCCTACGCCAAGACTCACAGGTGGGAAAGAGAGTGAAGTGGTGAGATTATAAGAGAAGATCGAGAGACTAGTGTAGGTGTGGAGCAGTCCTGCAATAGTGAGAGATGGAAAGACTTGAATCTATTGATGAAGAAAATAAAGAAGCAAGGGTTTGTGATTGGTAGGGTTTTGATAATCCCTATGTTGGAGAAAAGGATAAATAATAGATGGATGACTATGTTTGAGAGGGAAGCATAGAAATTGAGTCAAGAGGCATGAGATGCCTTGGAGGAGATAAATTGGGAGATGAGAAAGGGAAAAATTGCAGCAGCAGAGACATGTCCTTTGGAGGACATGGATGTAGCAGATGAGAATAAAGTTGAGATAGAGTGTTAAGTGATGCATAAAGGTCTAATGTTCAAGGAGGAACATTATGGTAATCCCTATAGGCTATATTAGTTGTTGCCTTAAAAGGGTTGACTCCTTAACATTTAAATATTAGTAGTTCTTCAAGTATGGTGGGCTAGTTTAGCCTGGAGTTACTCTTTAATCACTGGACATTGTTCTATTATTCAAATCCTTGTCATTAAGGACTTGGTCATTGTTCTACTAATCACTAGCTATCTTGGTAAAGTCCTACCATACTTGGAACACCCATTATGAATTATTGTACATAACATATTATTCTTATTCTTTAATTACTTCTTTTCTATTCTTTTATCATCCTTTCTTATCCTTGCTTTATTAAGTCTACCATTTGTTATCTATAAACATAGTTATCTTTCCTTATATGATCACCTATATTCTTCAATGTTCTTCATTGTCTGAGCTTTGAATACTAATATCATTTATAAAGATAATACAAGGAGCTTTCTTAATATTAACAATATTGAACAAAGTCTTGTTTGGGGACATCACAGGGACAAACCAAATGACCAAGACCTCCCTCCACCTATCATTGGTGTTGCTATCACTGCTTAAATGGATTTTTGGTATCTTGCTTTCCAAACATTACCCGCATAACTCTGAAAAATGACCTTGTGTATATATATATATATATATTAATAAAACTTAATAAACATATTCATCAATATATATAGGTAGTTAAAAAGAAGGTTCAATCTATAATGACTTATGAGCCAAATTTGTTGACCACCCGGCATAAAATTAATAAACAACAGAAGTCTATGTAATTCCATTTTTATAACAATTTTTTTTATCACCACCCCTTTGGATTTAGCATGTACTAGTGGCATATGGGTCAAACATACTAAGACAAACAGCCGGATTTCAGAATCTGAGACTAGAAACAAATTGTGAAATCAGCGTTGGGTTTGTAGCCAGATCATAGCCAGTATGTGCGTGGAAAATTCATATGTTGCCATCAAATATTGGCTCTTCTAATGTATATCTTGCGGCAGATATGGGTCAACACCGTGATAGCATAGATAGACGCAGTGAGAACAAAAAGAATCCACAGATTAGTGAGAGTTATAGTAGAGGCATTGGAGTCAAGAACTGTCTCTAAATCTGGGGAAGAATTTCTTTCCCCAAATCATTCCTATGGATGCTCGCCACAGTGTAGTGATGCTCCGATATGTTTAGCACTGCTTCAGATATGTCAGATAAAAAGGGCGACCCCTCACGGAAAATCTGTAATACCAAAGTAAAATTTAAGACTATTTTCGAAAAGTTGACTGTAGAATGAAGTGAAAGATGTAAGAAATGCTTACAAATCCGAAGCCTCCTGAGCTAAAGTATCCTCGATCCATAATGGCTAATTTTTCACATGGGTAGAGAGATTTGACTATTTGAAGATATGGGTTCTCATCAACTATGGCACCCACTTCCCCGCTTAGTAGCTTCATGACGTAATCACATGGACTTTCTAAAGGAACCAGTCTGTCCTTATGTATTTTCAGATCATTTGTGAGATAAGTTTTAACAAATGAAGTTTTCAAGTAACCCACTTGAACATTGCTTGTGGTGAGACTTTTCATGTTTGTAATTGTACGGGCCCAACTTTCCACAGTTAGGATAGAAGTGAGATGTACGGTGTAGCTATTGTTCAGTATCAAAGGGCTGAGAAGACATATAGCTACGATTCCCTTGCCCAGACTGCTCTTCACATCCTCTCCTGAAAGTCATTACAATTCTTTCATCAATTAAAAAGCTAAAAGAATTCCAGCTTCACAATATATTGTGAAACTAATTAGGTAAAGAAAATCATCCGTAAGAGAAATGCATACTTTGAGAAAATACGAAGGCAGAGAGCGAGGATCTACACATGAAACAAGATAATATTAGTGTTCAGGGCAGACTAGTTTGGGAAACTGAATAATTGCTGATTAATTACAATATAACAGTATCTCTGTTATGTTTTTAGATTTAATTATATGTTTTTTGAGCATTGAATCACGTTCGGTGATCTGTGATAGCTCTTTTTTAATGATAAATTAGGAGTTCAAAAAACTTCCAAAATCAAATTCATAAACATAACAACGTTAATCTCATAACTTATACAAATTTAATGACATTGAATAATAATATCTTTTCTTACTTCGTCAATGAAGTTACTACTTGTTTTGTAACTCCCCCTTGGAATTCCTCATTGTCCTTATGTTCCATGAGCCACACAAGAAACGCTGTGAAGACGAAGAGTGCCCCTGATGTAGCCCAGAGCGCTGCAGTGAAGACGAAGAATGAAGTAAAGACCAACTAAACACTCTCACTCGTTTTAATAGCACCATCATCACCAGACCCGCTTGTGTGTATGGTTGGGTGAATCCAACATACAAAGAGCGGTTCTACAATATTGTCATGTCTCCCACCACAGCGTCGAATCTCTAAACATTCAAACATTAGTTTCTATTGCCCAATATGCGCATTCTTATTTGGAAAACCCTAAATTCTCAGAAGCTAGAAAGGGTTTGTGGGAAATTACATTTCCATCGTATAACTCCGTCACAAATGCATCATAGGTCGAGAGATTTGAGTTGCCTTTGTCGAAAGCCTCGTAAACAAAAGGCAGATTGTATGGGAGTGTGTCCACAGTAGCCTGAAATATGTCATTTGTGTATGTAGATTCTTGAAACACATGTAAATACAATAAGACTGAAACAAACAGAGAAGGATTTAACACACACAAACAGAAAATCTTTATTGAATTTAAGAACTGATTATATTTTGCAGGCCATCATCAAACATTACAATTAGACAGCTTTTATAGAGGTTGCAGTCTCTACAACCATTCATATCATCAACATGCATTGCATGCACCATATTCAGCTAACTACTTGCACAACATGCTTTATTTGCAAGCATAATTATTAAAAATTATCTATCAAACTATTACTCTAAAAATAGATAATTATCCGCATAACTAACAGGTCTAATTGAAGAACTGAAGATGAGTTGCTTGTGCGGTGGTGCACACGTGAACGGTAGTTTGAAGTTTATACTGGAGCTACATGATCGCAGCATCAATTATCTTCACACTCCTCCTTGATGTTGAGACTCACAATATAATTTCGAACCTTTGACAAATTGGATCTTTGCAACTCGATGTGACCTTGTTAGTACAAGATAACTCAATGTTGTGAAGTTCAAACCCTTGTAACTCACTATGGAACGCCAACCATAGAAAGCAATCACTTATACTTTCAGCTTCTTGCATCTTTAAATTCTCGAACTCTCTCTTCAATGTCTGAAGCTTGACCACCTTAACTTGTGCACTACCTTGGTAAGCATCTTGTAGAATCTTTTAGGCATTTGTGGTAGTTTTTGCTCTTGAAATTCTTGGGAATAGGCTCTTGTCAAGACCTATTTGAATGTGAAACAAAGCTTGAGCATTCATCTTCCTCGCCATCTTCTTGGTTCTTCTATCATTAGCGGGAAGGGCATTCCAATCAATTGGCTTCTCGTAACCTGATTCAACAATCTCCCACAAATCTTTTCCTACCAAAAAGGTTACAATCTTAATGCACCAATAATCATAGTCATTCCCATCAAATTCTAGAACGGACATGCTATTAGAATTCGACATGATTAACTTCAGCGAAATTCTAACAGTAAAACTTCAACCCAAAACAATATTACTTACTGTGATACTATTTGTAGATTCTTGAAACACATGCAAATACAATAAGACTGCTAAAAAACAGGAAGGATTTAACACACACAAACAGAAAATCTTTATTGAAATTCAAAAAGAACTGATTAGATCTTGCAGGACATCATCAAACATTACAATTAGACAGTTTTTATAAAGGTTGCAGCCTCTACAACCGTTCATATCATCAACATGTATTATATGCGTTACATGCACCATATTCAACTAACTAGATGCGCAACATAATTATTAAAAACTATCTATCAAATTGTTACTCTAAAGATAGATGATTATCCGTATAACTAACAAATAGGCCTAATTAAAGAATTAAAGATGAGTTGCTAGTGCGGAAGTAGTTTGAAGTTTATACTGGAGTTGCATGATCACAACATCAATTATCTTAAGGGGCTTGAAAACCGACCAATAAAATCAATATAATCAGAAGCATTGTTCTGTATGACCTTCCCAAATACAAGTTTTATGTAGCCGTTGGGAACTTGTGTTGTATCACCAGGCCAGATAATAGCCACTAGCTTATTTTCATCTCTGCGTGCAAATTGAAGTCGTCCAGTATCTTTTCTCCAAAACCCAACTCTTTTGTAACTATTTTCAACCACATTAATGATCTCGTACTCACAAATTTCCAAATTATCGCTAACAGGACCAGATATTGCTTGAACAATCTCCTGATGCAACAAGTCACCTCCTGTCAAATCCATCATAGAAGCAAGGGGATTAGTATCAATCTTAGAAATTTGTTCACCATATCTGATCTTTATAACCTACAAACGCAAGGCAAAAACTGCACTTGCAATGAGCTTAAGAGTCATGTATGCTTCTACTCCAATCGGTTGATGCCATCGTCTGAAGAGTTGATCTACAGCTTCTGCACTACTTCTGTGAATTGGGGTGTTGCAAGGCTTTTAACTCCCACAATTCCTTGCAATATTTGCATAGTAGAAGAAGGCAGAGAATTGAAAAAGGAGGCAATAGAGTCTGTGACAAGCCAAATATAGGTTTCATTCATCATGTCTAACTCTTGTCCTATAGAGAACATGTTGACGGCCATTTGCACACTTGTGTGCACAATAAAAGCCCTAACACCACTTGTGTTATTCAATTCCACTAAGGTTTCCCAGATTTGGTCTTGACTTGAACCAAAAGAAAGCGTTGTTGTCCTTGAAATTATTGTCATGTTATTTCCCGACTCCTCTTGAAACTCTTTCAGTGCCTCACTCAATGCATTAACACCACTTAACCATAATTTGTCATCTTCATTAACCACTGACATTAACTTCCAACGAACATAGTTTGTAATAGCTGTTATGGCTTTCATATCAGTTGGAGTACTATAAGCACTAAGAGGGGAGGTGAATCGGTGCTTATGATTAATTTAAACCAAAAAAGTAATCAACTTTTAAAGAAAACAACTGATCACTCATGAATCTACAGAAGAGACATACATACAAATTAAAGACACTACATTTGTTCTGAGTGGAACCCCTCAGGGAATAAAACCACTCAAAAAATGTGGGTATGTGCACAAAGATGGTGGTCAGAAAAGTGGACACCACCCAAAAAAAACATGAAAAAACAAGAAGTGCGTACACGGTTCTAAAATTTGAAATCACCCCGTATGCGCTTAGGTTCGTTGTTCCCGAGCCTAAAAAAGATAGCGTGTATGCATTGTCTTTAGAAAAGTGAGTGCATACACACTGCTTTTAGGAAAGTGAGCGTGTGCGCGCTGCATTTAGGAAAGTGAGCGCGTACGCGCTCATAGGCCCTAAATAACCGTGTACATGGTACCTGTCAAAAAAAAAATATTAAAAAAACTGGGTCTTATTTTATTGTGACCACAACGTTTTTTCCTCCATTTCCTCCATGAAATCATGAATGGGATGCCTCATTTCTCCTCCAAACATTATGGATCAAGGTTAGTTTTTCTTAATTTTTATCTTTCTTTCTCGTTTATTCAATTTGTTTTACGTTTTGAATTTAATTTCATTTATTTTGATTAGGTTTTTTTAATTTTTTGCTTCAAAAACCAAATTCTGATAATCCACAACAAGAACAACAAAATGCACCTCCTGAAAACCCCTAAGAAAACCCACAAGATACACCTCTAGTTCTTCCTTTTGACTATACACCTGAAACACAGGAGAAATTGATTAATCGGTTAGGGCAAAACATGTCTAAAATAAATAGACTGATTAACAAATTGAAAACATCTGAGCTTGAGCATCATAAATCCCTCACCACTAGCCTAGAAACATTAGCTAGTGGTGCCACGGTCGTTTGCACACAAATTACAAAATGGGGAAACTTTAGGGATAGGTGTTGTCAATACTATGTTGATGGGTTATCATACGAGGGAGTGAAAAACAAAAATATAAGTAAACAACAAATATGTGCCCTTTTTGTTTATCCTAAAACTGGTGAGTCATTACCTCTTAATGCAAAGAGGTTTCTCATACATTGGTGTACCAATGTGCAGATAAAGAATATTTTTTGGCAGAGGTTGTGGATGGTCTTTGATGATCCACCTTGTAATAATTATGAGGTGCCATTGTATTTTTTGAGAAAAGTATAGTGTGAGTTTATCCTCAATGTGCGGCCAAACTATTTTGACATGAGAGAGTTCCATGGTAGAGGTGGCGGCTCTGCCCAAGATAGACCTGGAGCCCATAGGCAAGTAGCCCCATAGAGTCATTGCCCCCTGGCACCCAAACCCAAGGTGCATCAAGATGTCCCAGTAGAGCTAAAAGAGTCAATGGAGCTACAGACTCTTCAGGCATCCACAACATTGACTAGTGTCATCATCCAACATAGGACATCGTTATCACACCCTCTTGTACTGGATGATGAGCCATTAGTTTCTCCAGGTGGCGATAGAGAGCCCATTCAGCATATGTGTGGCAATTGCTTGGGGATATGTTCAAGGACGGATGACAAGGCTGCTGCAAATGGATCAACATCTCATTCGTGCACGATTTGCAGGACTAGATGTCAAGCCCACATAGCTAAGGATTTGGCGTTGATAGAGGAGTTGATGGACATGGTGTTTACCCATTAGCAACAGACACATGTGTGTTGATTTGAATTCATAGCATTTTATTTATCAGTCACTTTAAATTTGTAATTACGTAAATGAATTTTCATTTATACATTGATTTAAATTGAGACAAATAATATGCATTTCAAGATGCAACAGCAGTATCCCATACTCCTCCTGCAGTTACTACAGCTGCAACTTTGATGCCTGAGGTATAAATTTTGTAACATGTAATAATAGAATAGTATACTTTGAATTCAAAAAAATTACAAGATATACTAACTATCTTTAATGCTTGTTCTAATTTTTGGTTTGTAGGTGTTGACAGGGGACCAAAAGTCCCAAATTCATGACATCACGCTCTCAGCGATCGATTTTGGCCTACAAGGCTATACGGTATCATATTTTGTACAACCTTTTTTATGTATTGTTTTGATGGAGACTTTGCCTCTAGGTAGCCCTCTTGTGGGGTGGGGCCATCTAGGATGGTGGTAGCGATTGGCATCAGCTAGTGGTGTGGTGGTTGGCCAAACACCTCAAACTGGCTCCCTCAAGCTGCTCTAGTGTTTTCACATGTGAGGAAAGAAGACAAGGATAATGAGGAGGGAGAAGCTAATCTTGACGAGAAGTGGTTCACTCTTGACGTCACCCCAAACTCTACTGATGTATAGGGAAAATTTACACTAGGCAATCTCCTCTCGTGCATCTCAAAGTGTCGGAACGTCAAGAGTCATACCCTACCGGCGTGATCTCTCAAGTGCCCTGAGTCCAAAAAACTATCAAACTTTGACGGACTGTTTCTTCTGATCCAAGAAACATATGACTGATCCGTTTGAACCTATACGGTTGCGTGAGGCTTCTCTACAATGGCCTATCTCATTTTCTGATGACTCAGATCCATTTTCAATTGGTAGCATTTTTTTGCCTGTTGCAAAAACTGTCAATTGCATGCAATGCAAAGTTGCAAGATAGGCTAGAATTGATTCAGTTCATCGTATGCACAAACCAATGTGACAAGTGCATCCGGATGGGCAGGTTTATGCTAGGCATTCTCCTCTTGTGCAGCCCAAAGTGTCAGAACGTCAAGAGTCATACCCTACCGGTGCGATCTCTCAAGTGCCCTGAGTCCAAAAAATTGTCAAACTTTGACAGATTGTTTCTTCCAATTCAAGAAGCATATGACCAATCCATTTGAACTTGTGGGGTCATGTGAGGCTCCTCTATAATGGCCTATCTCATTTTTTGACGACTCAAATCCATTTGCAATTGGTAGCATTTTTCGCCTGTTGCATAAACCATCAGTTGCATGCAATGCAAAGTTGCAAGAGAGGCTAGAATTGATTCGGTTCATCACGTGCACAAACTGATGTCATGAGTGCATCCCGGTGGGTAGTTTTATGCTAAGAATGCTCCTCTTGTGCATCCCAAAGCGCCAAAACATCGAGAGTCATACCCTACCGGCGCAATCTCTCTAGTGCCCTGAGTCCAAAAAATTGTCAAACTTTTGACAAACTGTTTCTTCCAATTCAAGAAATATATGATCGATCTACTTGAACCTGTGTGATCGCATGAGGCTCCCCTACAATGGCCTATCTCGGTTTTTTACAACTCGGGGCCATTTTCAATTGGTAGCATTTTTTCGCCTACTACAAAAACTATCAATTGCATGCAATGCAAAGTTGCAAGATAGGCTAGAATTGATTCGGTTCATCATGTGCGCAAACTGACGTCACGAGAATGTCTGGGTGGGTAGGTTTACAGTAGGCATGCTCCTCTCATGCATCCCAAAGCGTCGAAAGGTCGAGAGTCATACCCTACCGATGCAATCTCTCAAGTGCCTTGAGTCCAAAAAATTTTAAACTTTGATGGATTGTTTCTTCCAATCCAGGACACATATGATTGATTCGTCTGAACCTGTGCAGTCGCGTGAGGCTCCTCTACAATGGCCTATCTCATTTTTTTATGACTCAAGGCCATTTTCAATTGGTAGCATTTTTTTGCTTGCTGCAAAAACTGTCAATTGCATGCAATGCAAAGTTGCAAGATAGGCTAGAATTGATTCAGTTCGTCATGTGCACAAACCGACATCACGAGGGCATCCGAGTGGGACATTTAATGCTAGGCATGTTCATATCGTGCATCCCAAAGCATCGGAACTTCGAGAGTCATACCCTACTGGCACGATGTACAAGTTGCTTGACAGCGTTTTTGGCAATTTTTTTGACAATAATGACATTTTTTGCTGAAATTGTATCTAGATTCAATCTATGACTCTTATGACCTGATAATGAGTCAAATAATTCTTCATGATTATACAAGAATCAAGAATGCTCATGATTGACCTTATCACATCACATAAACTCAAAACATAGTCACAAAAAATAGTCACAAAACATTGTCACATATTATTCAAAAATTTGCCTCTAAATATGGTCAAATCAGCTCTTGGCTATTTGAATATACAAAAAAATGTATTACAAATCATCTCATGGGCTTTTATACAAAATTTGGCATTACAATATGTGTGATTCAACTCATCGCCATTTTAATGTACAAAATTTGGCATCTAAATATGTACAAATCAGCTGATTACCATTTAAATATACAACATTATGCCCCTAAACATGTAAAAATCAACTCATGGGCATTTATATATACAAAAAATGAATATAGAACAATTTATCAACGATATATACAAAATTCTCAAAATCATTGTACTGTGAACTGTAGAATCAATCAAATGAACCTTCAGGATCGGCTCTAACCCGTATTGTGTCAAGTATTGCCTTGTGGTCAGATTCACGAACTTTCCATAAAATATTGTTATGAGGTCTACCACGATACTTCATCAACTAAATATATGTTGCAACAACAAGGTTAGAGAAATGAAGAATATGTTTGTGTGTTTCAAAGTCCTCAAACAACCAAACATCAGAATTCTTGATAGAGTATCTCCTAAGACATGTTCTTGTCACGACAACAGACCCTATTGGGTACTCAATACCTTGTCCATCAATGATTGTGGTTGTCAATTTTCTTTTAGGCTCAGCACAATGACACACATAGTAATATGTTCCTTCTTCATTGTTCTCTTTTGCAACAACTGCATACACATGACCTGCATTTTATAAAGTGATAATTAATACCAAAAATAAAGTGTGGTGTACAACAAAATGAACCAAAAAGAATACTTGCAAAAAAATTAACTCAAAAAATCACCTAAATCCACTAGGTCGGATACATGGTCAAAATCCATTGATGTCTCCATCTGGCTCAATTGTAGTTCTTTGGGAATTTGATATGTATCAATGGGAACCAACGGTCTACAAGACCATTTGTCAACCCACTCTTGTGATTCACATTCTTCCCACAAACAATACATGCATGAAGAGAAAAAACATACCATTTGTCTCGTATAAATTACTAGTGAACTTGCATTTGAACTCATAAATGAGTGCATGTCACTCAATCCTGCAACTGTATAACAATCTAAATAGTTTTCAATGTTAGATTCAATGATCAACCAAAAATATCTACAAACCATTGACATACCTAGATTACTTGGACCCATCGTAGACACACCATCGCACAATTGTTTATGCATCTATCAACTCAACACCACCTTCGTACTTCAATTCTTCTCTAGCTAGGGCTCTTTTTACACATGCTCCTGCACCATCGTGTTCTCCCTTACCATGTCCAGCCTCAGTAAAATTCCAAAAATGTTGTAAACCGCTTGTCATATGCATCCTTGTCAACCAATAAAACATCCTTGCATTCTTGAATAGTGCAGTGCAATTATCTGACCATATTAAGTGTTGGTTGTATTGTATGTTTCTTTCCTTTAAATTGTCATAGAAAACTTTAAAGCATCTTTGTACAAACTCTGATGAATGAGTACATCATCACTTATGTAGAAGTGATACTCTCTTACAACCTTTCTATTCTCCTCTGTGCTATCATCTGCATGCATGAATGTTATGTGTACAAAAATAGAAACTTGTGTAGAATGATAATACATAGATTGCACTTCATTTTCAGGTTGTAGTGTATAATTTTCAGCAAAATCAACGATAGAGACAATGGTGCCAAGAGGAAATGTGTCCTTACATAACTTGAATTGCTCATATAACCATCGAGCTCTATGTGTATGCATTATGTGTGTGTGTGTGTGAAAAGTGGAATAAGTCTACAAGCTATAAGACACGACACTTCAATTAAGTCATTAGATGCATGGTTAGTAAATCAATCAAATATGAATAATAAACGATCACAAAGCGACCTATTGCATTTTAAAAGATGCGAGTATAGACTTGCTCTCATATTTGTCTAAGCAATACCAGTGACTAGACTACACCAAGACGAAGGATGTAATCTATATGAGCGCAAAAATAAGGTAAATGGATGCAGGATGAAGCTAGATATGCTAGATGAATGAATATTAAGCTAGATATGCAAGATTAATGAATATTAGGCTAACATGATTAATCTATGAATGAATATTAAGCTAAATGATTTAACAAATATGAAATAACTAATATGAAAATATTCTCAATATAAAATCTTAGTGAACCTAGAGCAAAAATAGTATAATAACAATATATTCTCCAGGATCCTTGATTAGGAGATGAGAGCCTGAATTTATAGAAAATTCTGAAAGAAACCAACGATCGAGATCAAATGATGATGAGTGGTCAAGATTTTCCAAGAGGAAGCACAATCCAGGTAAATTTATGTGATTGGCTGTTGTTCTCAGTTTTAAAGGAAATTGAACTAAAATTAAGATAAAATCAGAAAAAACTGATTTATTCTCTATTTCATTCAATTTTGAGTTTTAATTGTTTTAATTGCTTTTCTAAGATTTTTTCAATTTTTAATTTGATTTTCAAGATTATCTCCATTTGATTTCTTCTCTCAATTTTTAATTCTTTTTTTCCCAATTAATTCTTTTTTTTGATGATTTAATGGCAAATTGATTAAATATATTTATTTAATTAATAGGATAATTGTTTAAAAATTGGATAATTGTTTAAAAATGATTTACTTGAAATGATAAATTAATTAAATATATTTATTTAATTAATTCAAAGTAATTAATTTGCCATGTGGCATTTGATGATTTAAGAAATTAATTGTGTGCTCAAGATTAATTTCAATTGCCCTTGGTTAGGACCTTGGTGATGAAATCGAGATTATGGGGCCTATGGTTTAGATGACAATTTTTAGAGTATTACATTTGCCCCTCTTTGAATTAATGTGCGAGCAGCACGTTGGTTCAAATAATAGTTGACGTCAGAGCGAGAAATCAGTTCTGAACTTGATGGATCACAAACCATTGAAGAGAGAGATGTTCATCTTGATGTGAAGCGATGAAACTAAACAGATTGATTAAAGCAATAACAATCCTGAACTTGATTGAACAAGGATCGACAAAGAGGGTAAGTGCACAAAAATGGTGGTCAAAAAGGGGGGTATAAGTGGACATTTTTTTTTTGAAATCAGGTGAACCTAAACTTGGAGGCAAAATTTGAAAGTCGTCCACTCAAGATATGAAGATAATCAAAGAACAAATATTGTAGTACTTTGAATATAGTTTCCAAACTATTAAACTTTTTCAAAATTGGATAAGATTAAGGGGGTCAAATCCTTCGCACACGAAAAACTACCCTGATTTTTTTAAAAAAATATAACATAGTGTCTGACGTGCACATCAAAAACGTCATAGTTAGATTTAGTATTTTGACAAATCCTTTGGCAGAAAGATACTTAAAAGTGAGCACTAGAATATGTGTATTTTTTGTAATTTTTTGTTAAGTATTTTTTTTAATGATTTTTCCAATCGAGCACATCCTAAAAATTAGGTATCTGTTTGTGCGCGAAGCATAAGTTGCACTAAACAAATTGAAAATACAATTTTATTTTTTTTAAATTGTAAAGAATCAAGTGCACTACAATAATATATAAAGTTTTTTAAATTTGGATAAGTATATCAAAAGTCATTAAAAAAATGGCACACATATGTCTGTGAGAACTATGGAGACACTGGTAAAAGAAATTCAACAATAATATGTTATTGTTGTTCAAATTGAAAAAAAATTATATGGTTAGAAAGCTCGGAAGATGGGTGAAAATATGGTGGAAATTTTAGAAATACCCACTTGATGAAGTGTAAACCTGATGATAACAAAGTCGATAAACCAAATTGATAAAATAAAACACATCAAAAATGAGAGAAATGCAGGGAAATCAAACTTCCAAACCGTAGCTTTGTCATCCAGGCCTATTTCCAAGCCTAAACAGTCAAAAGCGTGTACAAGGTACTTATGGTTTAAAAAGCACGTACGGGGTACTTATGGTGTAAGCAGTGCGTACATGCTTGTTTTCCTATAAACAGCACGTACGTGCTCTCTTTACTATAAACAACGCGTACGCGCTATTGTATAATATGATATTCTATATATAATATGTGTATATACATATAATATATGTAATATATAATATGTGTATATACATATAATATATGTAATATATAATATGTGTATAATATGATATTGTATATATAATATGTATATATACATATTGATGCTCTGCAAGAAGGATTAGAAAATCTGTTTGATGGCAACACACACAAGAGCACAAGAAACAAACGTTAGTGTTAGCAACAAAAGATTATCCTAAACAGGCATATCAAGAGAGATATTAAGAATGAAATAGAAAGTGATGCTCTGCAAAAAGGATTAGAAAATCTGTTTGATGGCAACACACACAAGAGCACAAGAAACAAACGTTAGTGTTAGCAACAAAAGATTATCCTAAACAGGCATATCAAGAGAGATATTAAGCATGAAATAGAAAGCATATAAACATAGAATGAAATAGCTAATCAAGATGCTCATAGTTGCTCCTCCCTTGTTCCTCTCCTCTCCAAGTTCCAAATGAGTGTAGCTCTCAGCTTTTAGCACTAGCCATGGATGCCATATGGAGATTCAAGATGGTTGAATATGATAAGCAAATACTATGCAAGAGTAGATAGTGATGCTATGAAAAAGATCTATGCTAATGCCAGTATAACAACAATACTCTAAAATGCTTCCTTTTGCTTGAGGAGAAGGGTTCTATTTATAGAAGAAATGGGGAAATGAAGGGTTAAGATTGAGCAATCTTAACAAGGGTTAGGATTGAAAGTTGGGGATCCATGTGCACAATTGGCACCAATAAAATGGTGACAAGTTTCAACATAGGATTGGGTTGAGAGAAGAGGTTGGAGGCATTAAAGGCCTGAGAAGACCTCATGGTTATCTAGAAGGCAAGGGTCAAGTCTAAATTAAGATTACCCACTGGATTAAGAGTTAATCCAAGGATAAACCTTTGTGCAAATGTTTAAGAGATAATCATGGTCAAAGCATTAATGGCCTGATGAGACCTTTGGGTTGGGTAGAGGTTGAGTCAAAACAAATGTTTTAACCATGTGGGAGGGTTGAATTAACCATTAATGGTTATTGGAGACTTTGGGGATTAAGTGGTTGAAGGTTGGAAGCTTTCAAAGGTTATCCAAGACTTTGAGGGTTAATTTGTTGAACACACAAAGCATTAATTGCTTTTCAAAGACTTTGGAGTCTTTGAGAAGTGACTCCAATTTGCTTAGGAATGTGACAATATTTAAGGGATGGATTTAGGCTAATTAGGAAGGGTTTAGAAGAATCTAGAAGGGGTTTAGGCATACAAGTGGATTTTGTAGGAAAATGCAAGTGGGAGAAATTTTGGTATTTTCAATTAAAATAAAATCATTTATTTCAATTAAATGGTGTAAGTTGAATTTGGATAAATATTTAAATAAATATTAATTTATTTAAATGAGAAAATGAAGATAAAGCATTAAAATGCTTGAAGACTTTGAGGGAAACCATTAAAGGCTTGAAGACTTTAAGGAAACCCATTAAAGTCTTAAGAAGATTATAGAAGGAAGCCATCAAGTTTGAAGACTTTAAAGCCATCAAGTTTGAATACTTTAAGGGAAACCATTAAAGGTTTCAAGTGGGTGAGGATAAATAGGATTTTAAATAAATAATTTATTTAAAATAGTTGTGCAACTTGCTTTTGTAGGAAAATACAAGTGGGTAGAGGATAAAGGTGATTTAAATAAATGTTAATTTATTTAAATGTGAGAGGTGGGATTTTGGGGGATTTAAATAAATATTAATTTATTTAAATGTGAGAATATTTTAATTAAATAAATATGATTTATTTATTTAATTAATGGTCTGAATTTGGTTAAGTGAATTAAATCAAATAAATTGAATAATTTATTTAATTAATAGGAGAAGAGGGTTAAGATGAATTAATTAAATATTAATTTAATTAATTATTAATTGATGGTTAAATAATCAAATAAATACTAAGTATTCATTTAATTAAGTGGACAGATTTATGTGACTACATTTGCCCCTCTTTGAGACGGTGCGGTTTATCGCGTCGTTTCAAAGAAAGAAAAATAGGTGTGAAGAAATGCCCCATAAAATGTAAATTTAATGGGTGGTATGCCCCCTCGAGAGATGGGCCGAATTTTTTTTTTGAAAAATCGGGCGATCTCTCGAAAAAGAATGAAAAGTGGAGGGGAGGTAGAATAGAAGAAATTAGAACTAATGATGAAAGAATGGGAGAAAATGGAGTGAATATGAAGAAACAACAAGCCAGCGAGTACCCTGAGGTCATGCAAGAGATACATAGCAGATGTAGTGTGGGGTTTTGATTGATGCTATACAATTGATCAAAATTGTTTGGACAATCTGGTGCAATCGGTTTAATTGCCCCGGTCAAGTCAAAGCGTGACAGTTGATGTCAGTTGGTCGCTTGGACATGATAAAGTCTGAGTAAGTGAATCAAAGTGACCTGATGTGACTTAGACAATTGATGTAATTGCCCGATGAAGTCAAGGTATATGAAGCAAAATACTCGTTGAGACGTAGACAATTGATGTAATTGTCCGTTGGATTGTGTTTGATTGGTTGATCAATTGATAGTGTGTGTGTGTGATGGATGGTTGTGGAGAATCATGGCAACCCCGTTGAGACTAGGTCATTGTGATAAATGCCTGATGTAGTCTAGGATTACCATAATCGATTACCTGTTGAGACCCGAAGATACTTGATCAGAGTATCTGTTGATAGTCTAGGTGTGTGGGAGTCGATGTATCTGTGTAGATAGAGTAACTGGCTTAATTTTGTGGATGAGTGAGGATGGGAAGCGATGAAGGGATTAGGATGATGTTGATGATCAAGATAGGGAGGGTGAGGGGGGATTTGATGTTAGATAGAAGATATGGAAAACCTATGACTCATTCCTATGGAAGAAGAGGAAAATAGAGTATGCATTATTATGACTACGTATGCATGATATGCAGCTATTATGAATGTATGGATGGGTGGAATGCAACGAAATGCAATATATACAGATGAGATGGAATGATGATCCATGGTGCTTTATTTTTCATCATTGAGCTTTAAAATGTTGGAAGAAAATACAAGCAACTTGACATAAAGATTCAAGATGACCAGAGTATTTCTTACATGGATTTGATATAGCAAGTTAATACAAGCAACTTGATATAATGGATCAAGTTGACCTGAGTATTGCTTGCGGAACAGACAAGGATTATCTCCGTTCATGCATGACTTGGATCGTCCTCCTTGATCTTAGGCTGATCAGATCCTGAGACAAGTGCATACCGTAATAAGAGATAAAACCTTTATCCAGTTTGGATGAGGTAGGAGGAACCAAAGAAAAAGCATTGTACCTGCAAACAAACAGTATATATGCATAAAGAATAAAGAATATGGATCCTTGGTAATGGTTCATGTTCATATGGTCGAGGTATACGCTGTAGTCAGCAAGCTGTAATGATCTAGGACTGCATTTTTGCCTATGATCACATAGCTTAGTGAACTTCCCACGTAGACACCATTAGTACATGCCCCAGAACTTCATTGGAAATAATGCGCAAACGATACAAACAATGCTAAAAGATTCTGATACAGATAAACAAACAATTGAACTCACAAATCAACCAAGTATTTGATAGCTTAACAGAATTTTCTTGTCAAAGAAAATGTCGTCTTGTCTTTGTTTTGGTAAGGAAGGATGCATCCTTGTTGAAAAGACAGTTTGATTGTTGATGTTGATTGTTTTGGTCGAGTGATAAGTGGTCATTTGTGTGAGTATTTGTCAATGCTTGTTTTGGTATCTGCATGGATGAATATGTACAATGTGTTGCCATGTTTTTGTGTGATTTTTGATGGGTTTTCTGACGTTTTTTTTTTTTTTTTGGATTTTGTGAAACAATTTTGAATGTTTTTGGTATTTTGAGAGTCATTTTTGAATGTTTTTGATATTTTCTGAAGATTGCCTAAATGAAGAGCATAATGATATATAAGACAATGTAGAATCCACTTCCATCACTAGGGTAAGGGTATTGCCCCCAATTTGTAGACCTGACTATAAAAAGGTGGGATGCTAGACGCATGGAGTACTTTCTTAATTGTAGATCAAATAACAAGCCATGGTTGGGATGGATGGATGTATGTGTGCATGAATGTGATTACAACGAGCCTGAAAGATACTAGAGCCATTGCCTTTACGAGTGGCACCTGTTTGCCAGGTTTTCACCATCGCACTTACCCAAGGTGCCACCGGAGTGGTTGTTCACCGTTTGGATGCATGATTTTTCTTTACTTTTTTGAATGTTTTTGTATTTTCTTCAGGAATTTTTTGAATGTTTTTGGTATTTTTTTGATATGTAGGGGAGCCTGATGCTCTGTACACCTTAGGTATAAAACCGTTTGAGGTGCATGCTATTGATTGGATCTGCAAGCGGTTCGCCTTCTGATGTAGCCAACTGATATGCCCCGGACCCGAATACAGCAGTGACAACATATGGGCCCAACCAGTTTGATTCAAACTTGCCTTGATGTTCTCTGTTTGGTTGGTTGCGAGGATTTTCTCGAAGAACAAGATCACCTACCTCAAATGTACGAGATCTAACTCGGTGATTGTAGCTTCTACTCATGCGCTGCTGATAGGCTTTGAGGTGATTGTATGCAGCTTGTCGCTTCTCATCAAGTAACTCTAAGTCCTGAAGACGGGATACTCTGTAGGCTTCATCATCGATGAGATTATGCAAGGAAACTCGTAAGGATGGTATCTCGACCTCAATAGGTAAGATAGCTTCAGCACCATAGACCAATGAATAAGGAGTTGCACCTGTAGGGGTTCGAATGCTAGTTCGATATGCCCATAATGCTGGATTCAATTGAACATGCCAATCACGACCGGCATCATTGACTGTCTTCTTTAGGATTCTCAATATGTTTTTATTGGATGCTTCGGCCTGACCATTGCCTTGTGGGTAATAGGGAGTGGAAAAGCGGTGTTGGATATGAAATTTCTCACAAAGCTCACGAACATCCTGATTTTTGAAAGGAAGACCGTTATCTGTGACGATGGACATGGGTACACCATACCGGCAGATGATGTAATTGAGGATGAATGAGGCGATCTGCTTGCCGGTGACTTGGGTAAGTGGAACAGCTTCGATCCACTTGGTGAAATATTCGGTGGCGGTAATAATGAATTTATGGCCATTGGATGAAGATGGATGGATTTTACCCACAAGGTCAAGGCCCCATTGACAAAAAGGCCATGGTGTTGTGATTGGTTGTAGTTCTTGTGCTGGTGCATGTATCAGGTCACCGTGAACTTGACATTTCTTGCACTTCCTGACAAAGTAGTAGGAATCCTTTTCCATAGAGGGCCAATAGTATCCAGCTCGCATGATCTTCTTGGCTAGTGATGGACCACTTGAGTGAGTCCCGCAAATTCCTTCATGTACCTCTTCCAAAGCCTTTGTTATCTCATCTTGTTCCAGACATCGAAGGAGAGTACCATCAAGACTACGTCGGTATAGGGTTTCAGCAATAATGGTATATCGAGCAGTTTGGCGAATGAAGGTTTTTCGTTGGTTATTTGATTGGTCGGGATTAAGGGTGTGATCGCGGAGATAGGTGTAGAACTCACCATACCATGGGGATTCAGAACCGACAAGGTGACATATCATTTCAGATTCTGGGATATCATAAGCGGGAATCCAAAGCTGTTCTACCAAGAACTCGTAGCGTGTTGAATTCTGTGGAAGATCTAGTAAAGATGCGATGGTAGCCATGGCGTCAGCAGCTCGATTCTGCTCTCTTGGTATCTGCTCAAAAGTGATAGTAGTAAATGATGTCTTTAGATTGTCCACCATTTGCTTATATGGCATGAGTTTATCATCTTTGGTCTGATACTCATCTGTTGCTTGTCGAATGACCAGTTGCGAGTCGCCATATACTTGTAGTTCTTTTAATTTCCATTGTATGGCTAGCCTAAGTCCTGTGATCAAAGCCTCATACTCTGCTATGTTGTTTGTGCATGGAAATGTGAGCCTGTAAGACTTCGGGATGCTATCACCTTGAGGTGTGATAAACAGAATGCCTGCCCCCGAGCCGTGCCTAGTGTATGAACCATCAAAATATAATTTCCATGGTTGTACTTCTGTGATCATGAATATCTCTTCGTCTGGAAAATTGGAAATGAGAGGATGATCACCTATGAGAGGTGCATCGGCCAACTGATCTGCAATGACCTGCCCTTTGATAGCTTTACGGTCCACATACTCAATGTCAAATTCACTTAGAATCATCACCCATTTGGCCAAGCGACCTGTCAATGCTGCTTTGCTGAGTAAATACTTGAGTGGATCAATCTTTGCAATGAGTTGTACCTTGTGTGTTAACAGATAGTGCCTCAGTTTAGTGGCTGCCAAGATTACTGCTAGGCAAGCTCGCTCAATAGGTGTGTAATTGAGTTCATAGCCCACCAGTGTGCGAGAGATGTAGTATACAGCACACTCTTTACCTTCTGCATTATGTTGTGCTAGTAGTACACCCAATGCTGTACTTGTTGCTGAGATATAGAGCAATAATGGTCTACTTGGATCTGGTGGCATCAACAATGGTGGATTCATGAGATAGTCTTTGAGTGACTGAAATGCTTGCTAGCATCTGTCATCCCACTGAAAGCGGATGTTCTTGTGTAGCAGGTGTGTGAATGGGTGACACTTATCGGCTAATTGTGCAATGAATCTGCGGATAGATTGAAGCCGTCCTTGTAGTGTTCTTAGCTGACTGATATTCTTTGGAGGTGGCATGTCCATGATTGCTTTAACCTTTGCTGGATCGACCTCAATGCCTTTGCTTGAGACAATGTATCCTAGAAGCTTCCCGGAGGTCACTCCGAAGACACATTTCTTTGGGTTGAGTCGAACATGGTATTGTTCCAGTCTATCAAAGATTTTATCTAAGATGTGAAGATGTCCTTCTCTAGTAAGTGATTTTGCTAGTAAATCATCCACATAATCTTCCATCATAGTATGCATCATGTCATGGAAGATGGTGGTCATTGCTCTTTGATAGGTCGCTCCTGCATTCTTTAGACCAAAAGGCATTACATTCCAGCAGTATGTGCCCCATGGACATGTGAAGGCTGTCTTATGTTGGTCCTCTGGTGCGATCTTTATTTGATTGTATCCTGAAAAGCCATCCATGAGTGAAAGCATGGCATGTCCTGCTGTCAAATCCACTATGATGTCGATATTTGGTAGAGGGAAATCATCCTTAGGACATGCCTTATTTAGATCTCTGAAGTCAGTACAAATGCGGATGCCCCCTTTTGGTTTGCCAACTGGTACAATGTTGGAGATCCATTCTGCATAATCAATTGGTCTAATGAAACCAACATCCAGGAGTTTCTTGAGTTCTGTTTTGACTAGCACGGCAATCTGAGGATGCATCTTACGAAGCTTCTGCTTGACAGGTTTGGCTCCTTTTGCTACTGTGAGATGATGCATGACTAAATCAGGATCAAGCCCAGGCATGTCTGCATATGACCATGCAAAGTTGATCTGACGCTGTTGGAAGAACTCTATAAATTGAGGTTGTTCCTCTGGAGTGAGAAGAGATGCCAGATGTATGATATGAGGGTTTTCAGGAGTCCCCACATTGTATTCTTTAGTCTCCTCAATGAGAATCGTCGATCGTTCCTGTTGTGTACTAGCAGGGAGAATGTCAAACCCTTCATCCTCCGGCGCCTCAGAGAGGTTTTCACCGTTGGATACGCTCTTTCTTTTTACTTTTGTTGGATCAAACAGTGCCACAGTGTGGTTTTCACTGGAAGATCCATGTTTTAATGTTATATTTTTGCAGCTGAAGGGTTTGGCATCCGCTCCGAAGTATGTTGTGCTATTAAGTTCAATGGCGAATCCAGCTTTGTGATCCCCGCTTGGTAGATTATCCCTTAATTCCAAAAAGTCAATGATAGCCTCATCGTTTTGGAAGAGGTCAAGACATGGGGGATTTGGTTGGTTCCATTCAATGAGTTCAGGGTGGACAATGGGCATTACGTCATCGATTAGGTTAAGTGCGGGAGATGTATCAGTGAGGGTTAAGACAGTGTGGTGAAGGTAGTTGATGGTACTTTCCCTGTCAGAATCAGGCGTAGGATGAGACGTAGGGTCTGTGGAAGATGTTTCCAGCTCAGGTACCCAAGTGGTCTTTATCTGTGCTTCTCCGTAAACAGGAATGTCTTTGCGTGGCGGAGGTGGTGATGTGTCTTCCTCATCTGAAGTGTTAAGTTGCACTGAATCGAATTCCCACTCATGTGAGTCGGTCTCTGAATCACTTTCCAGCATCCAATTGCTATACCATACTGGGATGTCTTTGGAGTTAAATACTGCAGGCGTGATTGGTTTATGTACTTTTGTGGTGATCAATGCTGCAGGAACCGTGATGGGGTTTAAAGGATTTGTTACTGGAAGTATTGGTAATGGTGACTCAGTGGCTTCTGCTAGAACTACTGGCGCCATAGATGTTGCTGCGGGTTCTGATACAGTTGCTGCTGCTATTGGTGTTATTGACGGGATTACTGGTTCGATTGGTGGTATGTTTGGCACTGGTGATGGTTGCGGTGGGGTTGTGAGCCTCGATGGGGCAATGGCAATATTGCTTGATGGTGCTTTGATTATGAAAGGTGTCCTCTTTACAGTAGGTGGGCAAAATGGTTTGCTAGGTTTTCCTTTAAATCTGAGTTTAGGAAGGATCTCTTTTTCAAAGCCTAGGCCTGTATTACCTTTGGGCTTGAACTCTGGCAGCAGTGGTTCATGTCGTCCTTGTTTGCAGTATCCCAAAGCACTCTGACCATCATACCCCATTCTTTGCATAATGAGGAGGCCTTTACCATACTGTTCCGTAGGAAGTGTAACTTGCGGTTTATCAGTGGTGATGGGATCCTTATAGATCCAGTCCGCTAGGTCCTCATCTTGTGTTTCTTCCTCTTGACTCTTTCCAAGGATGAAAGGCGTTAAGGCACATGCTGGCGTGATTAGTGGTTGCTGGAGCAACTGCTGTGGTTTACCATGTGTTCTAGGAGAAGTGGGCATTTGTCCCACACAAAAGAGCTGACTCAAGTTGTATTCTCCAGGACCTTCCTCTGCGACTTTCATTTTAAGCTTTTCTTGCTTGGGCATAGGGGTGTTCGAACTGGCAAGAGAGGCAGGATTTACATATGATGTGGAGGAAATGGCTTCCCTATTATTAGGAACAGTAATCTCTGGTTGATGGCTGATATTATGGCAAAATGCAAAGGGATTTGCATCGCCCAGGATTGTGATCTCTACACCGTTATGTGGGAACTTGATACATTGATGGTAGGTAGATGGAACGGCTTGCATGGCATGTATCCAAGGTCTCCCTAATAATAGATTATATGGCAGAGGAAGGTCCAGAACCTGACAGATGATGTGCTTTACCACAGGGCCTACTCGGATTGGTAGTACCACAGCTCCTTTGGATGAACGCTCTGCATCATCATAAGCCTTGATGGTGATCTTCTTGCGAGGATCCACTGATTCTACTGCATAGCCCAATGCTGTGACCAACTGTAGTGTGCAAATGTTTAGGCCTGCTCCATTATCAATCAAGACTCGCTTGATCCTGTGTTGGTTGACAAAGCCTTCAATGTGGAGTGAGGCGTTATGAGGTTGCTGGAAGGAAGAGTTATCACTTTCGGAAAAAGTGAGACAAGGTGATGACTTTAGACTTCCAACCATGGCTTGAAATTGGTCCGTGTTTAGGTTTGCAGGGACTGACGCCTCTTGGAGTGCTTGATCCAAGATTGTTTTATGAGAGGGTGACAGACGCAAAAGCTCCAAGATGGATATAAGCGCAGGGGTTTTGTCTAATTGTTCCACAAGATTGTACTGCTTTGGGATGGAGGTGGTGCCTTGTGGAGCTGCCTTGATGGTAACTTTGCCACGACGCGTAACAACATTGCAATTTGAGGTGGGATTTTTGAAGGTGATAGTTGCAATTTGTTCACTGGCATCATACAGGTGATTGACAGTGTAGTTATACGCAGCTTGCGTATAATCAGTGGTATCAGGACCTCGTCTGGAAGTGGAAGGACCCCTTTGATCTTGTGATGGAAGTGGATTCTTGAACATCTGATGATCATTATTGGTTGTTTTTGGGTCATGCCCTTCAATTTCAATTTCTCCTCGGTCAATAAGATCCTGAATGAGATCTTTCAATCGGTGACAATTACTTGTTTTGTGTCCTCTTCCTTGATGGAATTCACAATGTTCAGTATCTCTCCACCATGCCGGTTTGACCTGAGGCTCATAATTTGATAACTTAGGTAGAGTGATCAAATTCTGAGAAATGAGTTGTTGCATCACTGTTTCAATGGGTTCCCCTAAGGGAGTGTATGTGCGTTTTTGTTTTTGTGGACGAGGTCTTGGTTCATCCTGAGATGTGATGCGACCTTGATTAGGAAGAACATTTGTGTTATTTTGAGGTGGAGGATTTTGTCCTACAAACCGAACCACAGGTTGTGCATTTTGGACAGTCCGAGCATCCACAACTCCATCATTAACGATATTCTTATTCTTGTTCCAGAAGTTCGGTTTATCGCTATTGAAGCGCGGGCGAGGACCATCTTTGGGTTCATTAAAGATTTTGATGAGTCCTTTTTTGATGAGTGCCCTTTCACATTTTATACCTTTGGTGATCATATCGTTAAAAGAATCTGTGTCTTTGACATCCAGGTGAAATTCCATTTCTTCGTTTAAGTTGGAAATGAAAATTTCCACTAGTTCTCGTTCAGGTAACTGAAGAGAACGTCTGCTAGACATTTGGCGCCATCGTTGCAGGAATACTGAGAATAATTCACCTGGTTTTTGTTTGGTGTTACATAGATCAGCCATGGTGATGTCGCGTTCAATATTATAAGAGTAATGAGATAGGAACTTCTGGATGAGTTCCTCAAATGTTCTTATGCCACCTGGTAGTCGGGAAAACCATGATGTGGTTGTTCCTCCCAAGCTTTGGGGAAAAAGGCGCATTAGGTAGGTGTCCTCATAAGCGACTTCGAGACAAGCGGAATGAAATTCTCGGACATGATCACGGGGATCTCCCTTTCCTCTATATTTTTCGAATTTTGGTGTTTCGAACCCGCGTGGAAAGGGTGGCATATAAAGATTCCTATCAAACGGATAGGGACAGATGTCGTTAAGTGAGAATTGATTGGTCTTAACACCACTATGAAGTTGTTGGGCGAGATTCGCGACTTGTTGCCACAACATCTCCATTTCATTTGGAGGAGGAGGTGGTGGGTTACCTCGAGGGATGTTATATCTGATGGGATCTCTACGCCTTTCCTCCTCATGGTGACTTTGTCTTTCTGATGCTTGTCTTAATTGGGCAAGATCAAAGTCTGAGGGGAGTTTGGCTCCTTCTTGAGCAAGTCTTAAGAAGTGAGCATCCGCATTGCTCCTGAGAATTTCATCAAATAATCTGTTAAAATGAGGGTTATGCTGAACCCTTTCGATTGTTGAAGGAGTGGGTGTACCTGGGTTTTCATCATTCCCAGTTCCTCCAAGTGCTTCTTGAAATTCATTGAGGTTGTCCTCTTCTTCCTCAATTTCTATTTCTCGCTGCCTTGATCGTGATCGGGTTTGAGCCATTTTGTTTGCAAGTTTGTTTTGAAGTTGATTGAAGATGATGATGAGTTGGTGATGAAAGATTGATGATTGGTGATTTGTGTTGTATGGGGATCTCTAGCACTTTTAAGGTAGATGTAACCGAAATTCCTTTCTTTGAATTGCTTGTTTGTTTGATAAGTTTGGATGTGATAAGGTGTAGAGAAATCTGAGATGTGTTACAGATTTTGACTACCTAGCAATGAGAGGATTCACTCATGAACTAGTTTTAACCTGCGTAGATGTGTCTCTTAGGATGAGCTTATCCTAGATGTAGAAACAATCTAAAAGTGATGTGATGTGTTTGATTTCAAGCAATATCTAAAAAGGAATCTTGGGACAAGAACCTCTTAATGTTTTGAGAGTTGGGATGGATTGATGATGAAGTGATGATGTATGAGTGGGATGATGGATGAAAATGTTTTCAACTTTCAATAAAAACTTTGTGTCACAAATGGGACAAACTCTTCTTCTTCCCTTTCAGACGTTGGTGGCACTTCTCGAGCTGTGTTGTAGGTGATACAGATGTTTGGGAAGAAATTGGGATTAATCTTTCCTCCTTGATTTTTGTGATAACTCAGAGCTCTATATTGCATAAAAGCTCTGTGGTTCAATGATTCTGAATCAAACTCGTTTGTTTTACCTTGAAGGTATAGACGCATGCGATGTAGAAAGACTCTATGGGAGACAAAGATTTGTCGATTGATATAGAAGAATTTCCTCCTTTTGATTAAAGCCTTTGAGCTTAGTGGTCTCCTTTTCAAGGTGATACTCTGATGACACTTCTTCTTTCGCAAGATGTGAAGAATGGTCATAAATTTTTGACTCTTTGTTTGTTTGCACTTTGTTTTTGGTATTTTTGGTTGTGTTGACAGATGTTGGATGAATACTTTTTTTTTGGGATTGATTTTCTGATTTTTCTTTGACAAGAAAACAAAGCAAGCACACAAACACAAGATTGTAGCCTCAAAGGCACAAATGAGTATGGGTCTAGATCAACCCAATTCTTGGACTTGTTTTTGACCCTTCCTTTAGATTTATTTTAAGGTGTATTTCCAAAGCCTGAAGTCGGCTCAATTTGCACTAGGTCTGTAAAACGAACACACTTCAAACACTTTTTATCCCTAAGGTCAAGTGGCCAGTTGTGATAAATTTAGCCCACATCTTGATATTTCTTCGACTTTGGTACTACATACCTTATGAATCCCGCCGTGGCAGGTAAGGATGTGATATACTAAGTCTTGCACGAGCATAACAAATAGATGATCCCTATGATGGGGGAGTCACCACTTTTATCAAGTCACAAGTGACTTTTCAAAAAGCTATGTTTCTACTCAAGGAAATATGTATGGTGAGTATCTTGGGAGCAAAACCTTCTATGCTCTTGCACTAAATTGTATCTCAAATATCCTCAATCAATAGAACGGGTGAGCTACTACTTAAAGGTGTTTAGTCATGTTCGATGGCTTTGGACATAAGTTCATTCTGCAGTGACTCACTTAAGAGCCTTGTAACTGGTGGTGGGGCCCATTTGTCCTTTCGGCCAGTTACACTGTAGGAACAGCTATACCCAAGGCTACAGCTTTCGCTCTCACCTGATTTCTATAGCGGCTCGAAGGATTTACCGCTCGAGGTCGTTCCCAAGAGTATCGATCCCTTGGCAGGCCTCTCTTAAAAAAATAAAATTTTGAGTGTTACTGACACTTTTCTCTTGCACCTAGGACCACGAGAGCCAAGGGAGAGGATAGTGTGTGTTAGAAGTAGGTCCACTCGACTGACTTTTGTGCACAAGCGTGCCAAACATGAAATTCACTTGTTCTTTTTAATCCATCATGGCAATATGATCTAACTATTTGGAGATGTTGCTCCAACAGTCATGGTGTTCTTTTTAACTTCAAAGGCAATGTGTTTTGCAATCTAGAATTTTGAAAATCCTGGTCAACTTAATGAAAAACACGTTTTGCTTTGAAGGAAAATTGCTTTGAAAATGAGACAAGTTGATTGTGAATTTTATTTGCACCAAAAATGGAAGTGTGGATTGTGAGTTTTATCTTGATGCAAGAAATAAAATTTGCCTTGTTGATTTTAAGCACCAAAACGAAGTTTGTTTCCTAACTTGCAAAAAAAATAAAGTTGTTTTTGTATAAGTTTGTGGTTCTTTTTACCTTTGAACAATGAAATTCTTTTTAAGAGCCCCAAACAAATGTGTGATTCTTTTTTAAAAGCCCAAATTTGAAATGTGAAGTTAATTTTAAACCAAAATAAAAAGTGAATTCATTTTTAAAACCAACTTCAAAAAACAAGTTAGTAAAAAATATAAATCTACTTTTTAATCTAATTTAAATCTGCACAAAAGAGAAAAATAGTTAGTAAAATCCGCCTATTTGGTGGGCTTCTACAAGCCTAATTTTTTATTTTTTTTTGGTTTTTTTTTTTTTTTTTTGGTTACAAGGTGATTTGTACAACGTTTTGTTACAATAGCGCTAGTCTGCGTTTGAACAGAGGCACTATTTAACACAAACGCACTAAAAGAAAGGGAAAGACAGAGAAGGGAAAAGCACTGAAACAGAGTGAATAGCGCCAAAATAATGTCAAATGCACCAAAACAGTGTCAAAAGCGCAACCTGTGTGACATTTTCAACATTCAAACATGTTATTGGTTAAAAAAAAAAGTTGCTCTTTTTGCGTGTTCGATTCACGTCGGGTTCACCAAATGATGCTCTGCAAAAAGGATTAGAAAATCTGTTTGATGGCAACACACACAAGAGCACAAGAAACAAACGTTAGTGTTAGCAACAAAAGATTATCCTAAACAGGCATATCAAGAGAGATATTAAGCATGAAATAGAAAGCATATAAACATAGAATGAAATAGCTAATCAAGATGCTCATAGTTGCTCCTCCCTTGTTCCTCTCCTCTCCAAGTTCCAAATGAGTGTAGCTCTCAGCTTTTAGCACTAGCCATGGATGCCATATGGAGATTCAAGATGGTTGAATATGATAAGCAAATACTATGCAAGAGTAGATAGTGATGCTATGAAAAAGATCTATGCTAATGCCAGTATAACAACAATACTCTAAAATGCTTCCTTTTGCTTGAGGAGAAGGGTTCTATTTATAGAAGAAATGGGGAAATGAAGGGTTAAGATTGAGCAATCTTAACAAGGGTTAGGATTGAAAGTTGGGGATCCATGTGCACAATTGGCACCAATAAAATGGTGACAAGTTTCAACATAGGATTGGGTTGAGAGAAGAGGTTGGAGGCATTAAAGGCCTGAGAAGACCTCATGGTTATCTAGAAGGCAAGGGTCAAGTCTAAATTAAGATTACCCACTGGATTAAGAGTTAATCCAAGGATAAACCTTTGTGCAAATGTTTAAGAGATAATCATGGTCAAAGCATTAATGGCCTGATGAGACCTTTGGGTTGGGTAGAGGTTGAGTCAAAACAAATGTTTTAACCATGTGGGAGGGTTGAATTAACCATTAATGGTTATTGGAGACTTTGGGGATTAAGTGGTTGAAGGTTGGAAGCTTTCAAAGGTTATCCAAGACTTTGAGGGTTAATTTGTTGAACACACAAAGCATTAATTGCTTTTCAAAGACTTTGGAGTCTTTGAGAAGTGACTCCAATTTGCTTAGGAATGTGACAATATTTAAGGGATGGATTTAGGCTAATTAGGAAGGGTTTAGAAGAATCTAGAAGGGGTTTAGGCATACAAGTGGATTTTGTAGGAAAATGCAAGTGGGAGAAATTTTGGTATTTTCAATTAAAATAAAATCATTTATTTCAATTAAATGGTGTAAGTTGAATTTGGATAAATATTTAAATAAATATTAATTTATTTAAATGAGAAAATGAAGATAAAGCATTAAAATGCTTGAAGACTTTGAGGGAAACCATTAAAGGCTTGAAGACTTTAAGGAAAACCATTAAAGTCTTAAGAAGATTATAGAAGGAAGCCATCAAGTTTGAAGACTTTAAAGCCATCAAGTTTGAATACTTTAAGGGAAACCATTAAAGGTTTCAAGTGGGTGAGGATAAATAGGATTTTAAATAAATAATTTATTTAAAATAGTTGTGCAACTTGCTTTTGTAGGAAAATACAAGTGGGTAGAGGATAAAGGTGATTTAAATAAATGTTAATTTATTTAAATGTGAGAGGTGGGATTTTGGGGGATTTAAATAAATATTAATTTATTTAAATGTGAGAATATTTTAATTAAATAAATATGATTTATTTATTTAATTAATGGTCTGAATTTGGTTAAGTGAATTAAATCAAATAAATTGAATAATTTATTTAATTAATAGGAGAAGAGGGTTAAGATGAATTAATTAAATATTAATTTAATTAATTATTAATTGATGGTTAAATAATCAAATAAATACTAAGTATTCATTTAATTAAGTGGACAGATTTATGTGACTACAGAAAGCATATAAACATAGAATAAAATAGCTAATCAAGATGCTCATAGTTGCTCCTCCCTCGTTTCTCCCCTCTCCAAGTCCCAAATGAGTGTAGCTCTTAGCTTTTAGCACTAGCCATGGATGCCATATGGAGATTCAAGATGGTTGAATATGATAAGCAAATGCTATGCAAGTGTAGATAGTGATGCTATGAGAAAGCTCTATGCTAATGCTAGTATAACAACAATACTCTAATGCTTCTTTTTTGCTTGAAGAGAAGGGTTCTATTTATAGAAGAAATGGGGAAATGAAGGGTTAAGATTGAGTAATCTTAACAAGGGTTAGGATTGAAAGATATTCAATCCATGTGAGACTTTCAACCCAATCCCATGTTGACAAGTGTCACCATGAGGAGGCTTGAGAGGAGAGATAAGGAGCATTAAATGCTTGAGGGGACATGATGGTTACCCTAGTCAAAGAAATAAATGCTTTGAAGAGACACATAGGTTACATGAGGGTTAAGTTAGGGGTCAAAGTCCTTAACCATGGGTGCAAGTGGAATTAACCATTAATGGTCATGTAAGAGCCATAAGTGGTTTGGAAGGCTTTAGAGGTTAATTTGTTGAACACACAAAGCATTAATTGCTTTTCAAAGACTTTGGAGTCTTTGAGAAGTGACTCCAATTTGCTTAGGAATGTGACAATATTTAGGGGATGGATTAGGTTAATTAGGAAGGGTTTAGAAGAATCTAGAAGGGGTTTAGGCATGCAAGTGGATTTTGTAGAAAAATGCAAGTGGGAGAAATTTTGATATTTTCAATTAAAATAAAATCATTTATTTCAATTAAATGGTGTAATTTGCATTTGGATAAATATTAATTTATTTAAATGAGAAAAAGGAAGATAAAGCATTAAAATGCTTGAAGACTTTGAGGAAAACCATTAAAGGTTTGAAGACTTTAAGGGAAGTCATCAAGTTTGAAGACTTTAAGGCCATCAAGTTTGAAGACTTTAAGGGAAACCATTAAAGGTTTCAAGTGGGTGGGGATAAATAGGATTTTAAATAAATAATTTAATTAAAATAGTTGTGCAACTTGCTTTTGTAGGAAAATGCAAGTGGGTGGAGGATAAAGGTGATTTAAATAAATGATTTATTTAAAATAGTTGTGCAACTTGCATTTGTAGGAAAATGCAAGTGGGTAGAGGATAAAGGTGATTTAAATAAATGTTAATTTATTTAAATGTGAGAGGTGGGATTTTGGGGGATTTAAATAAATATTAATTTATTTAAATGTGAGAGAATATTTAATTAAATAAATATGATTTATTTATTTAATTAATGGTCTGAATTTCGTTAAGTGAATTAAATCAAATAAATTGAATAATTTATTTAATTAATAGGAGAAGAGGGTTAAGATGAATTAATTAAATATATTAATTTAATTAATTATTAATTGATGGTTAAATAATCAAATAAATATTAAATATTCATTTAATTAAGTGGACAGATTTATGTGACTACATTTGCCCCTCTTTGAGACGGTGCGGTTTTATCGCGTCGTTTCAAAGAAAGAAAAATAGGTGTGAAGAAATGCCCCATAAAATGTAAATTTAATGGGTGGTATGCCTCCTCGAGAGATGGGCCGAATTTTTTATTTTTTTTTTGAAAAATCGGGCGATCTCTCGGAAAAGAATGAAAAGTGGAGGGGATGTAGAATAGAAGAAAATAGAACTAATGATGAAAGAATGGGAGAAAATGGAGTGAATATGAAGAAACAACAAGCCAGTGAGTACCCTAAGGTCATGCAAGAGATACATAGCAGATGTAGTGTGGGGTTTGGATTGATGCTATACAATTGATCAAAATTGGTTGGACAATCTGGTGCAATCGGTTTAATTGCCCCAGTCAAGTCAAAGCGTGACAATTGATGTCAGTTGTTTGCTTGGACATGATAAAGTCTGAGTAAGTGAATCAAAGTGACCTGTTGGTGACTTAGACAATTGATGTAATTGCCTAATGAAGTCAAGGTATATGAAGCAAAATACTCGTTGAGACGTAGACAATTGATGTAATTGTCCGTTGGATTGTGTTTGATTGGTTGATCAATTGATAGTGTGTGTGTGTGTGATGGATGGTTGTGGGGAATCATGGCAACCCCATTGAGACTAGGTCATTATGATAAATGCCTGTTGTAATCTAGGTTTGCCATAATCGATTACCTGTTGAGACCCGAAGATACTTGATCAGAGTATCTGTTGATAGTCTAGGTGTGTGTGAGTTGATGTACCTATGCAGATAGAGTAACTTTCTTGACTTATTGGATGACTTAGGATAGGAAACACAATCCCTCCTATTTAGAGATGGATGGTGATGAACGTGGCTTGATTAGGTTGATTGGGACATGATGTAGGGTATGTGATGGTGATTATCGAGATGGGGAGGGTGGGGGTGGGTTCAATGTTAGATAGAAGAAATGGAGGACCTATTACATTCCTATGGAAGAAAAGGAAAATAGAGTATCCATTGTCATTACTATGTATGAATGATATGCAGCTATTTATGAATGTATGGATGGATGGAATGCAACGGAATGCAATATATACAAATGAGATGGAATGATGATCCATGGTGCTTTATTTTTCATCATTGAGCTTTAAAATGTTGTAAGAAAATACAAGCAACTTGACATAAAGATTCAAGATGACCAGAGTATTTCTTACATGGATTTTGATATAGCAAGTTAATACAAGCAACTTGATATAATGGATCAAGTTGACTTGAGTATTGCTTGCAGAATAGGCAAGGATTATCTCCTTTCATGCATGACTTGGATCGTCCTCCTTGATCTTAGGCTGATCATATCCTGAGACAAGTGCATACCGTAATAAGAGATAAAACCTTTATCTAGTTTGGATGAGGTAGGAGGAACCAAAGAAAGAGAATTGTACCTGCAAACAAACAATATATACATAAAGAATAAAGAATATGGATCCTTGGTAATGGTTCATGCTCATATGGTCGAGGTATACGCTGTAGTCAGCAAGCCATAGTGATCTATGACTGTATTTTTTCCTATGATCACATAGCTTAGTGAACTTCCCACGTAGACACCATTAGTACATGCCCCAGAACTTCATCGAAAATAATGTGCAAACGATACAAAACAATACTGAAAGATCCCGACACAGATAAACGAATGATTGTACTCACAAATCAACCAAGTATTTGATAGCTTAACATAATTTTCTTGTCAAAGAAAACATCATCTTGTCTTTGTTTTGGTAAGGAAGGATGCATCCTTGTTGAAGACAGTTTTGAGTGTTGATGTTGATTGTGTGGTCGATTGATAAGTGGTCATTTTGTGAAGTATATCACAATGTTTGTTTGGTATCTGTGCGGATGAGTATGTACAAAGTGTTGCCATGTTTTTGTGTGATTCTCGATGTTTTCTGATGTTTTTGAATTTTGTATTGTTTTTGAATGTTTTTGTCAATGAATCACCAGTAATGTAGAATCCACTTCCATCATCTAGATTTTTTAAGGGTATTGCCCCCAAGTGTAGACATGACTATGAAAAAGTGGGATGCAAGATGCATGAAGTACTATCTTTGATTACAGATCAAATAACAAGCCATGGTTTGGATGGATGGATGTGTGTATGTATGAATGTGATCGCAATGAGCCTGAAAGATACTGGAGCCATTGTCTTTACAAGTGGCGCCTGTTTGCCAGGTTTTCACCATCGTACTTACCCACGGTGCCACCAGAGTGGTTGTTCACCATTTGGATGCATGATTTTTCTTTACTTTTTTGAATGTTTTTGTATTTTCTTCAGGACAATTTTCTGAATGTTTTTGGTATTTTCTGGTATGTAGGGGAGCCTGATGCTCTGTTCAACTTAGGTATAAAACCGTTTGAGGTGCATGTTGTTGATAGGATCTGGAAGCGGTTCTCCTTCTAATGTAGCCAACTGATATGCCCCGGACCCGAACACAGCAGTGATAACATATGGGCCCAGCCAGTTTGATTCAAACTTGCCCTTATGTTCTCTGTTTGGTTGGTTGCGAGGATTCTCTCGGAGAACAAGATCACCTACCTCAAATGTACGAGGCCTAACTCGGTGATTGTAGCTTCTGCTCATGCGCTGCTGATAGGCTTTGAGATGATTGTATGCAGCTTGTCGCTTCTCATCAAGTAACTCTAAGTCCTGAAGACGTGAGACTCTGTAAGCTTCATCATTGATGAGATTGTGCAAGGAAACCCGTAATGATGGTATCTTGACCTCAATAGGCAAGATAGCTTCTGCACCATAGACCAATGAATAAGGAGTTGCACCTGTAGGGGTTCGAATGCTAGTTCGATATGCCCATAGTGCCGGATTTAGTTGAACATGCCAATCATGGCCGGCATCATTGACTGTCTTCTTTAGGATCCTCAATATGTTTTTATTGGATGCTTCGGCCTAACCATTGCCTTGTGGGTAATAGGGAGTGGAAAAGTGATGTTGGATGTGAAATTTCTCACAAAGTTCACGGACATCCTGATTTTTGAAAGGAAAACCGTTGTCTGTGATGATGGACATGGGTACACCATACCGGCAGATGATGTAGTTGAGGATGAATGAGGCGATCTGCTTGCCGGTGACTTGGGTAAGTGGAACAGCTTCGATCCACTTTGTGAAATATTCGGTGGCGGTAATAATGAATTTATGGCCATTGGATGAAGATGGATGAATCTTACCCACAAGGTCAAGGCCCCATTGACGGAAAGGCCATGGTGTCGTGATTGGTTGCAGTTCCTGGGCCGGTGCATGTATCAGGTCACCGTGAACTTGACATTTCTTGCATTTTCTGACAAAGTAGTAGGAATCCTTTTCCATAGATGGCCAATAATATCCAGCTCGCATGAGCTTCTTGGCTAGTGACGGACCACTTGAGTGAGTCCCGCAAATTCCTTCATGTACCTCTTCTAAAGCCTTTGTTATCTCATCTTGTTCCAGACATCAAAGGAGAGTACCATCAAGACCGCGTCGGTATAGGGTTTCGGCAATAATGGTATATCGAGCAGTTTGGCGAATGAAGGTTTTACGTTGGTTATTTGATTGGTTGGGAGGAAGGGTGTGATCGCAGAGATAGGTGTAGAACTCACTGTACCATGGGGATTCAGAACCGACAAGGCGACATATCATCTCGGATTCAGCGATATCATAAGTGGGGATCCAAAGTTGTTCTACCAAGAACTCGTAGCGTGTTGAATTTTGTGGAAGATCTAGGAGAGATGCGATGGTAGCCATAGCGTCAGCAGCTCGATTCTGATCTCTTGGTATTTGCTCAAAAGTGATAGTAGTAAATGATGTCTTTAGAGTGTCCACCATTTGCTTATATGGCATGAGTTTATCATCTTTGGTCTGATATTCATCTGTTTCTTGTCGAATGACTAGTTGGGAATCGCCATATACTTGCAATTCTTGTAATTTCCATTGTACGGCTAACCTGAGTCCTGTGATCAAGGCCTCATACTCTGCTATGTTGTTTGTGCATGGAAATGTGAGCCTGTAAGACTTCGGGATGCTATCACCCTGAGGTGTGATAAACAGAATGCCTGCCCCCGAGCCATGCCTAGTGTATGAACCATCAAAATATAGTTTCCATGGTTGTGCTGTTGTGATCATGAATATCTCTTCATCTGGAAAATTGGAAATGAGGGGATGATCGCCTATTAGTGGTGCATTGGCCAACTGATCTGCAATAACTTGACCTTTGATATCTTTACGGTCCACATACTCAATGTCAAATTCACTTAGAATCATCACCCATTTGGCCAAGCGGCCTGTCAATGTTGCTTTGTTAACTAAATACTTGAGTGGATCAATCTTTGCAATGAGTTGTACTTTGTGTGTTAACAGATAGTGCCTCAGTTTAGTGGCTGCTAAGATTACTGCTAAGCAAGCTCGCTCAATAGGTGTGTAATTGAGTTCATAGCCCACCAGTGTGCGAGAGATGTAGTAAACAGCACACTCTTTTCCTTCTACATTATGTTGTGCCAGTAGTACACCCAATGCTATACTAGTTGCTGAGATATAGAGTAACAACGGTCTACTTGGATCTGGTGGGATCAGCAATGGTGGTTTCATGAGATAGTCTTTAAGTGTCTGAAATGCTTGCTGGCATCGGGCATCCCACTGAAAGCGGATGTTCTTGTGTAGCAAGTGTGTGAATGGGTGACACTTATCAGCCAATTGTGCAATGAATCTTTGGATGGAGTGAAGTCATCCTTGTAATGTCCTTAGCTCACTGATATTCTTTGTAGGTGGCATGTCCATGATTGCTTTTACCTTTACTGGGTCGACCTCAATACCTTTGCTTGAGACAATGTATCCTAGAAGCTTCCCGGAGGTCACTCCAAAGACACATTTCTTTGGGTTGAGTCGAACATGGTATTGTTCCAGTCTATCAAAGATTTTATCTAAGATGTGGAGATGCCCTTCTCTGGTGAGTGATTTTGCTAGTAAGTCATCAACATAATCTTCCATCATGGTATGCATCATGTCATGGAAGATGGTGGTCATTGTTCTTTGATAGGTTGCTCCTGCATTCTTTAGACCGAAAGGCATTACATTCTAGTAATATGTGCCCCATGGACATGTGAAGGTTGTCTTATGTTGGTCCTCTGGTGCGATCTTTATTTGATTGTATCTTGAAAAGCCATCCATGAGTGAAAGCATGGCATGTCCTGTTGTCAGATACACTATGATGTCGATATTTGGTAGGGGGAAGTCATCCTTAGGACATGCCTTATTCAGATCTCTGAAGTCAGTACAAATGCGGATGCCCCCTTTTGGTTTGCCAACAGGCACAATATTGGAGATCCATTCTGCATAATCAATTGGTCTAATGAAACCAACATCTAGGAGTTTCTTGAGTTCTGTTTTAACTAGCATTGCAATTTGAGGATGCATCTTACGAAGCTTCTACTTGACAGGTTTGGCTCCTTCTGCAATAGTGAGGTGATGCATGACTAAATCCGGATCAAGCCCAGGCATGTCTGCATACGACCATGCAAAGTTGATATGACGCTTCTGGAAGAACTCTATAAACTTAGGCTGTTCCTCTGGAGTGAGAAGAGATGCTAGATGTATGAGATGAGGATTTTCAAGAGTCCCCACATTGTATTCTTTGGTTTCCTCGATGAGAATCGTTGATCGTTCCTGTTGTGCATTAGCAGGGAGAATGTCAAACCCTTCATCCTCAGGCGCCTCAGAGAGGTTTTCACCATTGGATACGCTCTTTCTTTTTACTTTTGTCAGATCAAATAGTGCCACAATGTGGTTTTCACTAGAAGATCCATGTTTTATTGTTATATTTTTGCAACTGAAAGGTTTGGCATCCGCCCCGAAGTATGTTGCGCTATTAAGTTCGATGGCGAATCCAGCTTTGTGATCCCCGCTTGGTAGGTTATCCCTTAATTCCAAAAAGTCAAAGATGGCCTCATCGTTTTGGAAGAAGTCAAGGCATGGGGGATTTGGTTGGTTCCATTCGATGAGTTCAGGGTGGATAATGGGCATTACTTCATCGATTAGGTTAAGTGTGTTAGATGTATCAGTGAGGGTTAAGACATTATGGTGAAGGTCGTTAATGGTACTCTCCCTGTCAGAATCAGGCGTAGGATGAGATGTAGGGTCTGTGGAAGATGTTTCCAGTTCAGGAACCCAAGTGGTCTTTATCTGTGCTTCTCCATAAACAGGGATGTCTTTGCATGGCAGATGTAGTGGTGCATCTTCCTCATCTGAAGTGTTAAGTTGTATAGAATCAAATTCCCACTCATGTGACTCAGTCTCTGAGTCACTTTCCAGCATCCGATTACTATACCATACTGGGATGTCTTTTGAGTTAAATACTGCAGGTGTGATTGGTTGATGTACCTTTGTAGTGATCAGTGCTGCAGGAAGGTCGATGGGGATAAAAGAATATGGTACAGGGAGTATCGGCAGTGTTGACTCAGTGGCTTCTGCTGGAACTGCTGGTGCCATAGATGCTGCTGCGGGTTCTGATACAGTTGCTGCTGCTAATGGTGTCGCTGATGAGACTACTGGTTCGCTTGGTGGGATGATTGGTATTGTAGATGGTTGTGTTGGGGTTGTGAGCCTCGATGGGGCAGTCAGGATGGTGCTTGAGGCTGCTTTAATGATGAAAGGTGTCCTTTTTGCAGTAGGTTGACATAATGGTTTACTGGGTTTTCCTTTGAATCTGAGTTTAGGAAAGATTTCTTTCTCAAATCCTAGGCCTGTATTACCTTTGGGCTTTAATTCTGGCAGCAGAGGTTCGTGTCGTCCTTGTTTGCAATATCCCAAAGCACTCTGACCATCATATCCCATTCATTGCATAATGAGGAGACCTTTGCCATACTGATCCGTAGGAAGTTTAACTTGTGGTAGATCAGTGGTGATGGGATCTTTATAGATCCATTTTGCTAAGTCCTCATCTTGGGTTTCTTCTTCTTGACTCTTTCCAAGGATGAAAGGCGTCAAAGCACATGCGGGCATGATTAGTGGTTGCTGGAGTAACTGGTATGGTTTACCATGTGTTCTAGGAGAAATGGGCATTTGTCCCACACAAAAGAGTTGACTCAAGTTGTATTCCCCGGGACCTTCCTCTGCTATTTTCATGTTAAGCTTTTCTTGCTTTGGTATAGTGGTGTTCGAACTGGCAAGAGAGGCTGGACTTATATATGATGTGGAGGAAATGGCTTCTCTATTATTAGGAACAGTAATCTCTGGTTGATGGCTGATATTATGGCAAAATGCAAAGGGGTTTGCATCGCCCAGAATTGTGATCTCTACACCGTTATGTGGGAACTTGATACATTGATGGTAGGTAGATGGAACGGTTTGCATGGCATGTATCCAAGGTCTTCCTAATAATAGATTGTATGGCAGAGGAAGGTCCAGAACCTGACAGATGATGTGCTTTACCACGGGGCCCACTCGGATTGGTAGTACCACAGCTCCTTTGGATGAACGCTCTGCATCGTCATAGGCTTTGATTGTGATCTTCTTACGAGGATCCACTGATTCTACCGCATAGCCCAATGCTGTGACCAACTGTAGTGTACAAATGTTCAGGCCTGCTCCATTATCGATCAAGACTCACTTGATCCTGTGTTGGTTGATAAAGCCTTCAATGTGTAGTGAAGCGTTATGAGGTTGCTGGAAGGAAGAGTTGTCACTTTCGAAAAAAGTGAGACAAGGTGATGACTTTAGACTTCCAACCATTGCTTGAAATTGGTCTATATTTAGGTTTGCAGGGACTGACGCCTCTTGGAGTGCTTGATCCAAGATAGTTTTATGAGATGGCGATAGATACAAAAGCTCTAAAATGGATATAAGCGCAAGGGTTTTGTCTAATTGTTCCACAAGATTGTACTGCTTTGGGATGGAGGTGGTGCGTTGTGGAACTGCCTTTATGGTAACTTTGCCGCGACGCGTAACAACATTGCAATTTGAGTTGGGATTTTTGAAGGTTATAGTTGCAACTTGTTCATTGGCATCATACAGATGATTTACAGTGTAATTATACGCAGCCTGTGTATAATCAGTGGTATCAGTGCCTCGCCTAGAAGTGGAAGGACCCCTTTGATCTTGTGATGGAAGTGGATTTTTGAACAACAGATGATCATTATTTGTTTTTTTTGGGTCATGCCCTTCAATTTCAATTTCTCCTCGATTAATAAGATCCTGAATGAGATCTTTCAATCGGTGACAATTACTTGTCTTGTGCCCTCTTCCTTGATGGAATTCACAGTGTTTAGTATCTCTCCACCATGCTGGTTTGACCTGAGGCTCATAGTTTGATAGTTTAGGTAGAGTGACCAAATTTTGAGAAATGAGTTGTCGCAATACTATTTCAATGGGTTCCCCTAAGGGAGTGTATGTGCGTTTCTGTTTTTGCTGACGAGGTCTAGGTTCATCGTGAGATGTGATGCGACCTTGATTAGAAATAACATTTGTGTTGTTTTGAGGTGGAGGATTTTGTCCTGCAAACCGAACCACAGGTTGTGCGTTTTGGAGAGTCCGGGCATCCACAACCCCATTGTTGACGATATTCTTGTTTTTATTCCAGAAGCTTGGTTTATCACTATTGAAGTGTGGGTGAGGACCATCCTTTGGTTCATTATAGATTTTGATGAGTCCTTTCTTAATGAGTGCCCTTTCACATTTCAAACCCTTGGTGATCATATCATTAAAAGAGTCTGTGTCTTTGACATCCAGGTGAAATTCCATTTCTTCGTTTAAGTTGGAAATGAATATTTCCACTAGTTCTCGTTCAGGTAACTGAAGAGAACATCTGCTAGACATTTGACGCCATCATTGCAGGAATACTGAGAATAGTTCACCTGGTTTTTGTTTGGTGTTGCACAGATCAGCCATGGTGATGTCGCGTTCAATGTTATGAGAGTAATGAGCTAGGAACTTCTGGATGAGTTCCTCAAATGTTCTAATGCCACCTGGTAGTCGGGAAAACCATGATGTGGTTGTTCCTCCCAAGCTTTGGGGAAAAAGGTGCATTAGGTAGGTGTCTTCATATGCCACTTCGAGGCAAGCGGAATGAAATTCTCTGACATGATCACGGGGATCTCCCTTTCCTCTATATTTTTCAAATTTGGGTGTTTTGAATCCTTGTGGAAAGGGTGGCATATAAAGATTCCTATCAAAAGGATAGGGACAGATGTCATTGAGTGAGAATTGGTTAGTCTTGACACCACTATGAAGTTGTTGGGCGAGATTCTCGACTTGTTGCCGCAACATTTCCATTTCAGTTGGAGGAGGAGGTGGTGGGTTACCTCGAGGAATGTTATATCTGATGGGATCTCTACCTCTTTCCTCTTCATGGCGACTTTGTCTTTCTGATGCTTGTCTTAATTGGGCAAGATCAAAGTCAGAGGGGAGTTTGGCTCCTTCTTGAGCGATTTTTAAGAAGTGAGCATCCGCATTGCTCCTGAGTATTTCGTCAAACAGTCTGTTAAAGAGAGGGTTATGTTGAGCCCTTTCTATTGTTGCGGGAGTAGGAGTACTCGAGTTTTCATCATTTGCATTTCCTCCAAGTGCTTCTTGAAATTCATTGAGATTGTCCTCTTCTTCTTCTTCCATTTCTATTTCTCGTTGTCTTGATCGTGATCGGGTTTGAGCCATTTTGTTTATGAGTCTTTGTTGAAGTTGAGTGAAAATGATGATGAGTTTTTGATGAAATGAGAGATTGATGATTGGTGAATTGTGTTGCACGTGGATCTCTAGCACCTTTAAGGTGGATGTAACCGAAATTCCTTCTTTGAATTGCTTGTTTGTTTGATAAGTTTTGATGTGATAAGGTGTAGAGAAATCTGAGATGTGTTACAGATTTAACTACCTAGTAATGAGAGGATTCACTCATGAACTAGTTTTAACCTGCGTAGATGTGTCTCTTAGGATGAGCTTATCCTAGATGTAGAAACAATCTAAAAAGTGATGTGATGTGTTTGATTTCAAGCAATATCTAAAAGAGAACTTTGGGACAAGAACCTCTTAATGTTTTGAGAGTTGGAACGGATTGATGATGAAGTGATGATGTATGAGTGAGATGATGGATGAAAATGTTTTCAACTTCAATAAAAACTTTGTGTTACAAATGGGACAAACTCTATCTCTTCCCTTTCGGGTGTTGGTGGTATTTCTCGAGCTGTGTTGTATGTGATGCAGACATTTGGGAAGAAGTTGGGATTAATCTTTCCTCCTTGGTTTTTGTGATAACTCAGAGCTCTATATTGCATAAAAGCTTTGCAGTTCAATGATTCTGAATCAAATTCATTTGTTTTGCCTTGAAGGTAGAGACGCATGTGACGCAAAAAAACTCTATGTGAGACAAAGATTTGTCTATTTATATAGAAGAATTTCCTCATTTTGATCAAAGCCTTTGAGCTCAATGGTCTTCTTTTTAAGTTGATATTCTGATGACGCTTCTTCTTTCACAAGATGTGAAGAATGGTCATAAAATTTTGACTCTTTGTTGTTTGCACTTTGTTTCTGATGTTTTTGGTTGTATTTAAAAGATGTTTGGATGAATACTTTGTTTTGGGGATTTGATCTTCTTTAGATGTTTCTTTGACAAGAAAACAAAGCAAGCACACAAACACAAGAATGTTGCCTAAAAGGCACAAATGAGTATGGGTCTAGATCAACCCAATCCTTGGACTTTTATATGACCCTTCCTTTAGATATATTTTAAGGTGTATTTCCAAAGCCTGAAGTCGGCTCAATTTGCACTTGGTCTTTAAAACGAACACACTTCAAACACTTTTTATCCCTAAGGTCAAATGGCCAGTTGTGATAAATTTAGCCCACATCTTGATATTTCTTCGACTTTGGTACTACATACCTTATGAATCCCACCGTGGCAGGTAAGGATGTGATATACTAAGTCTTGCACGAGCATAACAAATAGATGATCCCTATGATGGGGGAGTCACCACTTTTATCAAGCCACAAGTGACTTTTCAAAAAGCTATGTTTCTACTCAAGGAAATATGTATGGTGAGTATCTTGGGAGCAAAACCATCCATGCTCTTGCACTAAATTATATCGCAAATATCCTCAATCAATAGAATGGGTGGGCTACTACTTAAAGGTGTTTAGTCATGTTCGATGTTTTTGGACATAAGTTCATTCTGCAGTGACTCACTTAAGAGCCTTGTAACCAATGGTGGGGCCCATTTGTCCTTTCGGCCAGTTACACTGTAGGAACAGCTATACCCAAGGCTACAGCTTTCGCTCACACCTGATTTCTATATCGGCTCGAAGGATTTACCGCTCGAGGTCGTTCCCAAGAGTATCGATCCCTTGGCAGGCATCTTTTAAAAATATAAAATTTGAGTGTTACTAACACTTTTCTCTTGCACCTAGGACCACGAAAGCCAAGGGAGAGGATAGTGTGTGTTAGAAGTAGGACCACTCAACCAACTCTTTGCACAAGTGTGCCAAGCACGAAAAACACTTGTTCTTTTTAATCTGTCATTGCAATGTGATCTAACTATTTGGAGATGTTGCTCCAACAGTCATGGTGTTCTTTTTAACTTCAAAGGCAAAATATTTTGTAAACTAGGAACTTTGAAATCCTAGTCAACTGAATTGAAAACACGTCTTGCTTGAAGTAAAATTGTTTTTGAGCTTGAAGGAAAAATGGCTTGTTCTTTTTAGATTGCCCAAAACAAAGTGTTGATTGTAAATTTCTTTTAAGTTGATGCAAGAAAATAAATTTTGTTTTGTTGATTTTAAGCACCAAAACGAAGTTTGTTTCCTAACTTGCAAGAAATAACGTTGTTTTGTATAAGTTTGTGGTTCTTTTTACCTTGGAACAATGAAATTCTTTTTAAGAGCCCCAAACAAATGTGTGATTCTTTTTTTTAAAAGCCCAAATTTGAAATGTGAAGTTAATTTTAAACCAAAATAAAAAGTGAATTCATTTTTAAAACCAACTTCAAAAAACAAGTTAGTAAAAAATATAAATCTACTTTTTAATCTAATTTAAATCTGCACAAAAGAGAAAAATAGTTAGTAAAATCCGCCTATTTGGTGGGCTTCTACAAGCCTAATTTTTTTTTTGGTTTTTTTGTTTTTTGGTTACAAGGTGATTTGTACAACGTTTGGTTACAATAGCGCTAGTCTGCGTTTGAACAGAGGCGCTATTTAACACAAACGCACTAAAAGAAAGGGAAAGACAGAGAAGGCAAAAGCGCTGAAACAGGGTGAATAGCGCCAAAACAATGTCAAACGCGCCAAAACAGTGTCAAAAGCGCAACCTGTGTGACATTTTCAACATTCAAACATGTTATTGGTTAAAAAAAAGTTGATCTTTTTGGTGTTTGGATTCACGTCGGGTTCACCAAATGATGCTCTGCAAAAAGGATTAGAAAATCTGTTTGATGGCAACACACACAAGAGCACAAGAAACAAACGTTAGTGTTAGCAACAAAAGATTATCCTAAACAGGCATATCAAGAGAGATATTAAGAATGAAATAGAAAGCATATAAACATAGAATAAAATAGCTAATCAAGATGCTCATAGTTGCTCCTCACTTGTTTCTCCCCTCTCCAAGTCCCAAATGAGTGTAGCTCTCAGCTTTTAGCACTAGCCATGGATGCCATATGGAGATTCAAGATGGTTGAATATGATAAGCAAATGCTATGCAAGTGTAGATAGTGATGCTATGAGAAAGCTCTATGCTAATGCCAGTATAACAACAATACTCTAATGCTTCTTTTTTGCTTGAGGAGAAGGGTTCTATTTATAGAAGAAATGGGGAAATGAAGGGTTAAGATTGAGTAATCTTAACAAGGGTTAGGATTGAAAGATATTCAATCCATGTGAGACTTTCAACCCAATCTCATGTTGACAAGTGTCACCATGAGGAGGCTTGAGAGGAGAGATAAGGAGCATTAAATGCTTGAGGGGACATGATGGTTACCCTAGTCAAAGAAATAAATGCTTTGAAGAGACACATGGGTTACATGAGGGTTAAGTTAGGGGTCAAAGTCCTTAACCATGGGTGCAAGTGGAATTAACCATTAATGGTCATGTAAGAGCCATAAGTGGTTTGGAAGACTTTAGAGGTTAATTTGTTGAACACAAAGCATTAATTGCTTTTCAAAGACTTTGGAGTCTTTGAGAAGTGACTCCAATTTGCTTAGGAATGTGACAATATTTAGGGGATGGATTAGGTTAATTAGGAAGGGTTTAGAAGAATCTAGAAGGGGTTTAGGCATGCAAGTGGATTTTGTAGAAAAATGCAAGTGGGAGAAATTTTGGTATTTTCAATTAAAATAAAATCATTTATTTCAATTAAATGGTGTAATTTGCATTTGGATAAATATTAATTTATTTAAATGAGAAAAAGGAAGATAAAGCATTAAAATGCTTGAAGACTTTGAGGGAAACCATTAAAGGCTTGAAGACTTTAAAGAAAACCATTAAAGTCTTAAGAAGACTTTAAGGGAAGCCATTAAGTTTGAAGACTTTAAGGGAAACCATTAAAGGCTTAAGAAGACTATAGAAGGAAGCCATCAAGTTTGAAGACTTTAAAGCCATCAAGTTTGAAGACTTTAAGGGAAACCATTAAAGGTTTCAAGTGGGTGGGGATAAATAGGATTTTAAATAAATAATTTATTTTAAATAGTTGTGCAACTTGCTTTTGTAGGAAAATGCAAGTGGGTGGAGGATAAAGGTGATTTAAATAAATGATTTATTTAAAATAGTTGTGCAACTTGCATTTGTAGGAAAATGCAAGTGGGTAGAGGATAAAGGTGATTTAAATAAATGTTAATTTATTTAAATGTGAGGTGGGATTTTGGGGGATTTAAATAAATATTAATTTATTTAAATGTGAGAGAATATTTAATTAAATAAATATGATTTATTTATTTAATTAATGGTCTGAATTTGGTTAAGTGAATTAAATCAAATAAATTGAATAATTTATTTAATTAATAGGAGAAGAGGGTTAAGATGAATTAATTAAATATATTAATTTAATTAATTATTAATTGATGGTTAAATAATCAAATAAATATTAAATATTCATTTAATTAAGTGGACAGATCTATGTGACTACACATATAATATATAATATATGTATATATAATATATTAAACATATATATACACATGTAAGTGTATTGTCTCCCCCTATCAAACGCATACAAGGTCTCTCTCTCTCTCTCTCTCTCTCTCTCTCTCTCTCTCTCTCTCTCTCTCTCTCTCTCTCCATACCCCATCCCTCCCTCTCTCCCCTTCTCCCTTCCTCCATACCCCATTCCTCTTTCTCTTCTTCTCTCCCTCCCTCCCTCCCTCCATACCCCATTGCAACTGTGTCTACACTTCTATAGAAGTAAGTGAATTTATTTCTTGTCTGCAACTTCCTCTTTGATTTTTATCATGTATTCTCTCCTAAGAAAATTGACTGATGGATTTGTGTATGTATATTGAATAGGAGGAATAGGGTTTGAAATTGAACCAAGGGTGTATTACCGTGAAAAACAAGGAAACCTGCAGCAATATTCTTCTTGAATGTGTTTTTAATAAGCAGAGCAGATGTGGAAAATAGTGTCAACAAAGCAACATGACGAGTTAGAGTACTTGCAATATGTTTTTCAGAAGGAAACAACGGGTAGGAAGAGAAAGAAGGAGAGTAACACAGATGATGTTCTGGAGAATGATAGTGGTGGGTATGCGAGAGTTCCCATGTTGTTACACAATGCCTATCACCTAAAGAAATTAAAGTTTGTTGTATGCATGGCAGTGGTAGTATATGATGATCATCACTTGTCAAACAACTTGGAACGGTACATACCCATGAAAGAAATCAAGTGTGTAATTCCTATAGTCACAATCGAGATCAGTCTTATAACCTTGCAAATTTAATAGCATCATATGTTTTAGAACTTAGGCAGTACTCTTAGGGTTAGGTCAAGCTCTTACACTTTCATTTTAGCGAAGCCTCATTGTTTGTTCGCTTGGAGTCTCATTGTATGATGTTCTATTCATAACTTTAAGTTTAATATATCATTTTATTAGCCCACCATATGACCCCTTAGGTGTCATTAGAGGTCGTATTGTTTCCTAAGAGGTCATAGGGTGTTATGTGACCCCTTAAGACCCCTCAAGACACCAGTGATCCATAACAACACCATATGGTGTTCTATGTTGGTATTATGGATGTGTTGCATTGGTTTTGTCATTGATGTCAACACTTGTCAACACTTGAGAACACTTGGAGGTCTTTGGTTATGTTCACCGCCATGTTCAGTGACCTATGCACAGTCACCGGTATCTGGTTCACCGACAGGTTATATTGTTCACCGACACTGAGGATGATTTGTTAGATTACTTGGTTATGTCGAAGACATTGTTTGGACACTTGGTTTTTGTGATCTGGTCATTGATCTAATCGAGTTTGCATATTTGTTGTTACCGGTAAATAGGTCTAGGTTATGGGCCGACAAGCATTATTTATTCTAGATCAACACAGCACGTTATGGAGATGATTTGTTATTGTTGTAAATGCATTGAGCCGACATCATGCATCGCATATGGATTCATTTGTAATTGATTTAATTGCAATATCTTAGTAAGCCGACCTACACATTTGGTCTTAGGTCTTGGTATATATGTAAAATCTCATTTGTGAGATTAAGTAGTAGTAGAGGAGTGTGAAAAGGGATTGTAATAAGGTATATGCGAATATAAGCAGAGCTATACACGCAAACATCATTTGAAAATTCAAGGAGGCTTTTGGAGAAGGCAAATCAGAGCTTAACTGGTACTGAATCCAGTATATGAAGATGTTATTTTGAGCAATACATTATCATTGGATTTAACCATCCAATTGTAGTCAGTGTGACTCCCATTTTGTGATTGAGCAGTGAGCTCTAGGCAGTTGGCCTTTCTGCATGTGCAGACCCCATTTGTACACACATACTATCTGCAGTAGTATCATCTAATTGTGGGTAAGGTTTCCCACCGTGGTTTTTCCCCTTACAGGGTTTCCATGTACAAATAATTGTGTTATGTGTTGTGTATGTTATTTGTCTTTCTGTATCATGCATTAAACTTTACGGTACTATTATTAACTGCTAAATTGTCTACCGGCATTAAAGTTTGGTTTGCCGGTATTATGCACTAAGTTTGGTTAAGTAAGTTTTGGTTTGAAATTAATAGACAACTCATTCACCCACCCACCCACCCCCCCCTCAGTTGCCTCTAGGACCTAACAATTGGTATCAAAGCCAAGTCCTCTTTTTGCAGAAGTTTAACAACTTGAGGAGATCCTATGTCTACTAACTATTTCAGGAAGGATAGTCTGAAGCTTGATGGAACCAACTATGGTTATGGAAGATCATAATGGAGACACGTCTGAATTGCATTGGAAAGGACATATGGGATGTTACAAAGAATGGCTATGTTGTTCCTACTCAAGGTCAACCTAATCCACCAACCTTGGCTAAAGATGAAGAAAATGATTGCAAAGTAAGAGAAGCACTTTTGAGCGCATTTTCAGATCAGTAAATCATGGGATTATCAGATAGATCTACTGCTAAAGCTATTTGGGATAAATTGGAGACATTGAATGAAGGTGATACCACTTTCAAAATTGCAAAACTGGAATGCCTCTGGGTCAGGTATGAAAATCTGAAAATGGAAGAAGATGAAAGGATTTCTTCTTTTATGGAAAGAGTTAATAAAATTGTTTTAGGTATACAATATTGTGGAGGATCCTTAAGTGAAGATGAAATTATTTCTAAAGTTTTAAGAGCTTTGCCACCGGCATACAAAATGAAAGTAACTGCTATTAATGAATTGAGAACAATGCCTAATGCATCAATACGTAGAGATACTTTGGTTGGAAAACTTTCAGCTTTTGAACTTGGGGAATTTGGTCCTATTGCTTCTATTAAGACAGATTTGGCTTTCAAAGCTTTATCATCTGCAGCATCATCATCATCATCTGAAAAATTTGATTGGAAAGCACTCTATGCTAGAGAACTTCAAGAAATCAAAATAGAGAATGAAGAACTTGAAGAGCTTGAAGCACTATTTGCAAGGAAAATGCCCAAAGGTCCAGTTGGAAGTAAGTATGAAGGTAAAGCACCATTTAAATGTTTTAACTACAATAAAATTGGTCATATGGCATCTAGGTGTCCTAATAGACATGCAAGATTGAAAGAAGAAGCTAAAAGAACATACAAGTCTAACCCTAAATATCAAAGGTACAAATTTAAGAAGAATAGAGACAAATCATGTTACTATGATGATGAAGGAGTTACTGATGATTCTGATGAGGAAATGATAGACAATGGATGGGCTTTTGTTGCTATAACAGAAGATCAACCGGCACCTATTATTCAATCGGTAGAGCAGGCCCTGGCAGCTAAAATTGAAGAAAAGGATGAATGGATTATTGATTCTGGATGTTCACATCATATGACTGGTGATAAGAGTAAATTCTTACCTTTCAGGAATACAATGGAGGTCTAGTAAGATTTGGAGATGATAAAGCTTGTCTGATTAGAGGAAAAGGCACTGTATCTTTTGATGGTAAGCACAATACTGATAATGTTTACTATGTTGAAGGTTTGAAGCATAATCTTTTGAGTGTTTGTCAATTAGTTGAAAAATGATTTCAATTACAATTCAAGAATGTTAATGTAAAATCATGAATAGAACTTGTTTGGAAATTGCAACCGGTAATCAGACTGGAGGTAATATCTTTCATTTGAATAACAATGAGAAGACATGCTTGATTGCACATATTGATGAAAGTTGGTTATGGCATAAGAGACTGTGTCATGTAAATTTTGATTGCATTGTGAAGATCAGTACAACTAAGGCAGTAAGAGATTTACCTAAGATTGTTAAACCTCACAATCCAATATGTAAGGAATGTCAATTTGGAAAGCAAGTTAGAACAACTTTCAAGAGTATTCCAGAAAAATCCAGTTATGTTCTTGACTTAATTCATATTGATTTATGTGGTCCAGCAAGAACTAGAAGTTTACAAGGAGATAGATATTTTATGCTAATCATTGATGATTATTCTAGAATGTGTTGGGTTACTTTTCTCAGGGAGAAATCAGAAGCATTTGGGAAATTCAAACTATTCAAGGTCATGGTAGAGAATGAAACCGGTAAGAAAATCAAATGCTTGAGATCATATCAAGGGGGTGAATTCACATCTAAGGAATTTAATACATTCTATGAAGTGAATGGAATCAGAAGACAATTATCAGCACCTCAGACACACAAGAACTATAAAGTATATCAAATGGACATTGGTTCTCTAGCCTAAAAACAAAAATGTAATTGGAACTAAATGGGTATTTAGAAATAAACTTAATGAAGTTGGTAAGGTAATCAGAAACAAAGCAAGATTAGTGTGTAAGGGATATTCACAGAAAGAAGGAATTGATTATAATAAAACCTTTGCACTGGTAGCTAGAATTGAGGCAGTCAGATTATTCTTAGCTTTTACAGCACACAAGAACTATAAAGTATATCAAATGGATGTTAAATGTGCATTTTTGAATGGAGATCTTGAAGAAGAAGTTTACATTAAACAGCCTAATGGATTTTCTTTGACAGATGACAAAGATATGGTTTGCAGGTTAAAGAAAGCTTTATATGGATTGAAGCAAGCTCCTAGAGCTTGGTATGCTAGATTGGACAAATATATTTTGAAGCTTGGTTACACTAAAAGTAATGCTTGCAGCAACTTATATTACAAAGTGACTAATGATGACATCTTGGTTATTGAAGTTTTTGTTGATGATATAATTTTTGGATGAGAAGATGGATTGTGTAAAGACTTTTCTAATTAGATGTAGGAAGAATTTGAAATGTCTATGATTGGAGAGATAAAATTCTTTTTAGGATTGCATATTTCACAGACTGATAAAGGTATATTCATAAATCAATCAAAGTAATTGAAGGAATTATTTAAGAAATTTGGCATGGAAAACTTTAAACCGGTAAGCACACCTATGACTACAACTGATAAACTATCTTTGAAGGATGAATCAGCACCTATTAATCCAACAAGATACAAGTCTATGATAGGAGGTTTACTGTATTTGACACAAACAAGACCTGATATTATGAATGCAGTATGTATTGTTTCAAGATTTCAGACTAATCCTAAGGAAAATCATGAATTAGCAGTAAAAAGGATTTTTCGGTATCTACAAGGAACAACAAATCTTGGTTTATGGTATCCTAAAGATGAAAATTTTGATTTATGTGCATACACAGATGCAAATTGGGCAAGAGATGTAGATGAGAGAAAAAGCACCACCGGTGAAGCATTTTTTCTTGGCAGCAGACTAATTTCATGGTTGAGCAAGAAACAAAGTTGTACATCCTTATCAAGAACCTATAATCATTTACTATGATAATATGGCACCAATTGATATATTAAAGAATCCAGTATTTCACTCAAAAACTAAACATGTTTCTATCAAATTCAATTTTCTGAAAGAGAATGTTGAAGCAAAAGAAGTGAAATTGGTTTATATGAATACTAAAGAGCAAATTGCATATATCTTTACTAAACCTTTGCCTAAGGAAACTTTTGAATATCTAAGGGAGAAGCTTGGAGTTATACCCTCACCGGTAGAAACTTAGATAGTTGGAGCATGGCATCAGACCGGCAAAATTAGCAAGAAAATCTTTTTCCAGCTTTGATGAAAGAGAGCTACTTCTCAGGGGGAGTAGATTGAATAAATGTGGTTATAACAATTGGTATTTGCAACAAGTTCTTTGAACTGATTGTATTTGGTTTTGTATTTCTTTGGCACTTAATGCCAAAGGGGGAGAGATATCTATGGAAAAACACATTATCTTTTGGGGAGAGATTATTTATTAGGGGAGAGATTGTTACTCTCTGTATCTGTATTTTGATGATCTCTTTGGGAGATTGTTGGTTTTTGGTTTTTGGCATTTTTGCTTTGGCACTTGGATGGTTTTTTCCATCTTGTGTTACCATCAATGCCAAAGGGGGAGAATGTTGGTATTATGGATGTGTTGCATTGGTTTTGTCATTGATGTCAACACTTGAGAGCACTTGGAGATCTTTGGTTATGTTCACCGGCATGTTCAGTGACTTATGCATAGTCACCGATATCTGGTTCACCGGCAAGTTATATTGTTCACCGGCACTGAGGATGATCTGTTAAATTAATTGGTTATGTCGAAGAAATTGTTTGGACACTTGGTTTTGGTGATTTGGTCATTGATCTAATCGAGTTTGCATATTTGTTGTTATCGGCAAATAGGTCTAGTTTATGGACTGGCAAGCATTATCTATTCCAGATCAGCACAGCACATTATGGAGATGATTTGTTATTGTTGTAAATGCATTGAGCCAAAATCATGCATCGCATATTGATTCATTTGTAATTGATTTAATTGTAATATCTTAGTAAGTTGACCTACACATTTGGTCTTAGGTCTTGGTATATATGTAAGATCTCATTTGTGAGATTAAGTAGTAGTAGAGGAGTGTGAAAAAGGATTGTAATAAGGTATATGTGAATATAAGAAGAGCTATACACGCAGACATCATTTCAAGATTCAAGGAGGCTTTTGGAGAAGGCAAATCAAAGCTTAACTGGTACTGAATCCAGCATATGAAGATGCTATTTTGAGCAATACATTATCATTGGATTTAACCATCCAATTGTAGTCAATGTGACTCCCATTTTGTGATTGAGCAATGAGCTCTAGGCAATTGGCCTTTTTGCATGTGCAGACCCCATTTGTACACACATATGATCTACAGTAGTATCATCTGATTGTGGGTAAGGTTTCCCATCGTGGGTTTTCCCCTTATAGGGTTTCCACATACAAATAATTGTGTTATGTGTTGTGTATGTTATTTGTCTTTCTGTTTCATGCATTAAACTTTACAGGTACTTTTATTAACTGCTAAACCGTCTACCGGAATTAAAGTTTGGTTTACTGATATTATGCACTAAGTTTGGTTAAGTTAGTTTTGGTTTGAAATTAATAAACAACTGATTCACCCCCCCTCTCAGTTGCCTCCAAGACCTAACATTCTAAAGGGTCCTATGGTGTTCTATGACCCCTTAGGACACCATTTGGTGTCGTTATAGGTCCTATGGTGTGCTAAGGGATAATATAGTGTCATATGACCCCTTAGGACACACTATGACCCCTGAGATGTTGATAGGGGTCATATTGTGTCCTGGATTCGATATCTCTTCCTCTCCCTCCCTCCCCCCTCCTTCTCTCCCTATCTCTCTCTCCCTCTCTCTCTCTCTCCCCTTCTCCCTTCCTCAATACCCCATCCCTCTCTCTCTCACTCTCTCCCCTTCTCCCTTCATCCATACCCCATCCCTCTTTCTCTTCTTCTCACCCTACTTCTTTCCCTTCTTTTGTAATTCCTATAATCACAATCAAGATCAGTCATATGGTGTCTTGTGTCCTTTCTCTCTCCCTCTCCCTCCTTCCCTCCCCCCTCTTCTCTCCCTCTCTCCCTCCCTCTACCTCTCTCCCTCTCTCTACCTTCCCTCACCCCTCTCTCTCTCTCCCTCTCTCTCCCTCTCCCTCCTTCCCTCTCTCTCCCTCTCCCTCCTTCCCTCTCTCTCCCTCTCCCTCCTTCCCTCGCCCCTCTTCTCTCCCTCTCTCCCTCCCTCTACCTCTCTCTACCTTCCCTCCCCCCTCTCTCTCTCTCCCTCTCTCCCTCTCCCTCCTTCCCTCTCTCTCCCTCTCCCTCTCTCTCTCTCCCTCTCCCTCCTCCCTCTCTCTCTCCCTCTCCCCTCTCCTCTCCCTCCCTCCCCCCTACTCTTCCTCTCCCTTCCTCCATACCTCTTCTTCTCTCCTACCCTACCCGTCCCCCCCCTCTCTCTCTCTCTCTCTCTCTCTCTCTCTCTCTCTCTCTCTCTCTCTCTCTCTCTCTCTCTCTCTCTCTCTCTCTCTCTCTCTCTCTCTCTCCCTCTCTCCCTCCCTCTACCTCTCTCTACCTTCCCTCCCCCCTCTCTCTCTCTCCCTCTCTCCCTCTCCCTCCTTCCCTCTCTCTCCCTCTCCCTCTCTCTCTCTCCCTCTCCCTCCTCCCTCTCTCTCTCCCTCTCCCCTCTCCTCTCCCTCCCTCCCCCCTACTCTTCCTCTCCCTTCCTCCATACCTCTTCTTCTCTCCTACCCTACCCGTCCCCCCTCTCTCTCTCTCTCTCTCTCTCTCTCTCTCTCTCTCTCTCTCTCTCTCTCTCTCTCTCTCTCTCTCTCTCTCTCTCTCTCTCTCTCTCTCTCTCTCTCTCTCTCCCTCCCTCCCTCCCTCCCTCCCTCCCTTTTCATTCACATCTTTTCTACTACCAATAGCATGTACGAGGTACTAAAACTATTAGTTCATTGCCCTACCATAACTTTTTTAAAGCAAAGGAGCGCATACGCAGTACTTATTACTTGTAAGCACGTATGAGGTACTGAGTCCATTATTCGTTACCCTGCGATAACATTTTTTAGGCTTAGGAGCACGTACGTGCTACTTATTAGTCTAGAATGGGAAAAAATAATATCGTTGGGCTTGTCAATATTTTATGGACTAATAGCGCATACGTGGTTTATAGACATAGTTTTAGTTGCCCAAGAGCTTCAACGGACTCAAAAGAAGTTTTTGAGGTCATTGAAGGCCCCACTGGAACTGTGTCTACACTTCTATCATTGTTTTATACATAAAAGTAAGTGAATTTTTTGTTTTTGCATGATTTCAAATGATTGAATTGTTTTTGATTAAGTAAAAACAGGTTTTAAGGGACTCGAAACCCAATTACAATCAAAATATATTCAAGAAGGAAACAAAACAAGATAGCTACAAAAGACCAGAAAAAAACCAGCAACAGAGAAAAGGACAGCAAGAGGCCAGCAAGAAATTGACCCCAAGCCCAGCATTACAAGAAAATTAAAAACTCTTCATAGTTTCCTCAACATTCTGTACCAAGAGCATCATCGCCTTGGCCGCTTCCCTCGGGTCATTGTTTTCCTGTCCAATCTAACTCTCTTTCATTTTCCTGTCCTTCTCAGCAGTAGTCTGCCTAGTTTTGCGCCTAGGGTTCTGGTGGGTAGGGCTGGAAGTTGGAGCATCTTCTATAATTGCCAGGTTCTTCTCCTGATTTTTTTTTTCCAAATGATCCACCAGTGCATTCATATTCTGGGAAGAAACTTTAAGGACCTGGAGGCTGTGGTTCATAAGGCTTTTCAATGCCTTCTCATTACGAGTAATCTGGGTGTTGACGTTGTCTTTGTCCTCCTCCACCTGTTCTTTCATAGTTCTAATAACATCCTCCAAATGTTTCAGGTCACCTTTTATCAGATCTTTCTCCAGCCAATCCTCCATCTCCATTTCCTCCTCCGCTTCATTGTTTTCCGTATCCTCATTCTGTTTCCCAGAGTACTGGTGATGTTTTCAACAACCCATTTCTGGAAATTGAAGAATTCAAGAGTGCAGTTGCGGGCGATGTCCAAGATGGTATCCGCAGAGTCCTTTCTCTGTTCAGTCTCCTCAGCATTAGGGTTGTCATACTCCTTAGGATTCAGAGCCTCATTCTCGCTTTCTAAACCCTTAGGGTTAGAGTGAGGGTTCTCAGAATTACCCCCTTCCTCCCCTTCACCATAGTTCTCATCCTTGTTTGGCTCCATTTCAGTATCAGTTTCCTTATCCTTTTCCTCTTCTTCATCACAATGCACCTCCTTTTCTTCATGCTCTGTTTCAACTTTCCTTTTTTTATGGGTAGGGGTGTTGGGTTGATCCCCATTTGAGTCGGAGTCTTTGCATTTCTCAAATATATGAGCATTAATGATCAAAGGATCATCCTTGGTTCCCCTAGCCTTATCCTTAATATGTTCATATATTAGCAGAATGAGTCCCTGGTGAGCTAAAGGATAGGAATTAGGCTGTTTAGCATAGTTGGCAAGGCTCTTGTTTAGAGAGGATGCTAAATAGAAGGGCAAGGATATTTTAGCCCCATGACGGAAATGGTTCAGGATAGCGAAATGATAGTTATAATTTTTTGTAAATCTGTCATCCACAGTCAAATATTCCATTAAAGCCCTAAGAACTTTTTGCCAGAAAGGCTTTACCTGTTGGGGGTGTAGTAGGAGATGTTGTCCTTCTTCGCAAGCTTGCCCTTCTCATCCTCTATCTTCGGAAAATTTTTGAAAGCCTCAGTTGCATACTTCCAATCCCTGTAGAATTTAGTCCCCTCCATCTTGAGTCTCGTGACCTCTGCAATCAAGTTTTCATCGATTTGCCAAATCTCCCCAAACAGAGTGGCTCTATTGTTACTCCAGCTTTTAGCGAAACCGTAAGACATAGAGTTTCTGCTTCCATGAAGCTTTTCCATATAGTCAGTGAAGCCATGTCTCTAGAGCCTTCTCCAGACCTTTCTTTCACTCTTCCAATTCTCACAACCTGGAGGCTCGTTCCTATTTAGGTTACCGCCCATTCTGAGCTCCAAGTAAAGATACCCTCTGTTGCAGTTATCAATCCGCAGATAAAACTCTAAAAACTTGTTATTTCTGGATTCCCCGTGTAAATACTCTTTCGTAGTTTTGAAGTTGCTGCTATGTCCACACAAACCCAGCTATTATTACTATAATCTTTCACACACATATGATCTTGCTTATGATGCCGAGAGACACTCATAATTTGACAGTTAATCCGTCTCCAAAATCTATCCTTGGAACTCGTTCCCTAGAAATAAATCATGAGATTAACTTGACCCATTGATGCGATTAAAGTATAATTGCTCTTTAACCTCCCGTTTGATGTGAGTTTCTTCAATGTATTTGACATCCTTCTCCAAATTGACCCCTTCATTGGCTAGGATATCCACAACCTTATTGCCCTCTCTAAAGGTATGAGTTATACTTTGCTAACATAGTTATTTAGAATATCTTTAGCATTTTTAATTAAATTGGTAATATTCTAGGAAACAGAACTAGTACCTTTGAGGGCTTGTATGATGTTTGAAGAGTCCCCTTCGAGCCAAATTTTTTTGAATTTGAATTCCTGAGCTAGTTGGAGGCTCTTTAGCATTGCCAGAGCTTCAGCCACATGGTTATTTTGGGTCCCAAAAGGAGAAGCAAAAGAAGCAATACAAATTCCTTGAGCATTTCTAATGACTCCTCCTCCACCAGCCTTTCCAGGGTTCCCTTTAGCCGCCCCATCAAAATTAACCTTTATCCAGTCATATTCAAGAAACCGCCATATAATGTTATCTCTCTTCTTATTTTCCGATCTATAGACCTTATGCATTAGGTTCCATTCGGTAAGGATGTCTTTTTCCATATCATTCATATCAGTAATAGACCATTGTTGATTATTCTTGTGAGGAATGTTGATGTTCTCCTTTATAGCCCTGCATATTTTTTCAAAGACCACTTGAGTATTACACTTAACTTCCCTAAATATCCTATTATTCCTTTCTTTCCAAATGCCCCAACATATCATCGGGAGGGTCAAAGACCAAAGGTTCTTGATGATTTGGCATTTGGTTGGAAAATTCCATTGCCAAATAATCTCCTTGATGCTCTTGTTCATGACCCAGTTAATTTTCCATTTTTCCCACATTTCACACCAAATATCCCAGGTAAAGGAGCAGTGAAAAAAGAGGTGATCAACTGATTCCCCCTCCTTCTGGAAAACCTCACATCTATTAGGGTGTTTGAAAACCCTTCGGATTAAATTGTCAAGAGTAAGGGTGCTATTATGAGAAGCAAGCCAAAAGAAAATGTTGACTTTAGGGATCAAAATATTGTTCCAAACTTTACTCCAAATGGGATTGTTGGTTTGAGAAAAGGTGTTTTTATAGGTAGAAGCAACCGTAAATTCACCTTTAGGATCACTTTTCCAGAGGAAAACATCATCATAGCTTTTGATAGGGGAAAAGGACAGCAACTCCTTCTGGAGAGAGGAAAATCCAGAATGGAGGTCATCAAGCCTAACCCACTTGTCCTCCTTCCAATAGTCACATACCATAAGCCCAAACCTCCTTTTACACTCCTCAATAATTTGACTGTTGTTTTGATCATAAAGGGCTTCATTCTTCATCCAGGGGTCTTTCCAAAACCTTATTCTGTCACCTTTTCCAAGGACTCATCCAGCCCCAGCTTTTGCCACTTTTATGGATTTGGTTATACTATTCCAGATGAAGGATCTAGCAGGGATATCTTCAGAGTTAAGGATCCATTAGATAGTCTGATTTTGAATGTATTTGTCAAACCAAATTTGATTCCAATCTTTCTTAGTATCATAGGCTCTCCATAATTGTTTAGCATGAAGAGCTTTGTTAAAGGTTTTTATAGCTTTAATCCCAGCCCTCCTTTGTTCTTTGGTCTACACACTTTGTCCCAGGAAACCAAGGGTATTCTCTTTTTTTCTTCCACTCCTGACCATAAAAATCTCTTCTGGATTCTTTCCATAGCTTCAGCAAATTTAACCGAGATACTAAACAGGCTGAGTGGATAAACAGGGAGATTTTGAAGAGTAGCTTGAAGGAGCTGCATTTTCCCAGCTTGAGATAACATTGAGCCTTTCCATCCAGCAAGTCTTTTATTAATTTTATCAATAAGCATATTCCAGAAGGAATTTGGGGGAGCTAACCCTAAAGGAAAGCCCAAATAGGTGGAAGGGAGCATTTCCACTTTGCACCCAATAATGTTAGCAATTTTATGTTGTCTTGTGACCGGAGTATTGAGGAAGTACATAGCCGATTTGTCCCAATTGACTTGCTGACCAGTAGCCAAAGCATAGGAGTTAAGAGTTGTTTTGAAGGCATCAGCCTCCTTGACCGAAGAATATCCCATGAGGATAGTGTCATCAACAAACTGTTGATGAGTGCAAAAAACATTAGCGGAGGAAGGTTGAAGACCTTTGATAGTTTTGCTTTGTTTCAACTTATGAATCAATCTGCTCATACTTTTAGCCAATATGGTAAAAAGGATAGGAGATATGGGATCTCCTTGTCTTAGCCCTCTTGAGGTTTTAAAAAAGTTTGTAGGAGATCCATTAATCAGGATAGAAAACATAGGAGTAGTGATCAGTTCTTTGATTATTTTGATTACCTTATCATCAAAACCAAAAGCCCCCATGATTTTGAAGAGAACATCCCACTCAACTCTATCATAAGCCTTTGCCAAATCCAACTTTATCAAGAAACCTTCTTTTTTAGCAGCACTGAGGGAATGAATGTTCTCATGAACAAGAATAATTGAGTCTAGAATCTGCCTACCAGAAACAAAACCTTTCTGCTCCTCAGATAATTTGAAAGGAAGCACCACCAAAATTCTAGTGGTCAAAACTTTGGATATAATTTTGTAGAAAGAGTTGCATAGGCTAATTGGCCTAAATTTTCCCATAGAGTCCGCCCCAGCAACTTTGGGGATTAATGCTATAAAAGTCGAATTAAGTTCCTTAAGGATTCTTCTAGATCCAAAAAATTCTTTGACCACATTAACCGTGTCTTCCCCCATAATATGCCAGAACTCTTGGAAGAAAAACATAGGGAAACAGTCAGAGCCCGGAGCTTTATCCCCTTGAAACGAGAAAACAGCTTTTTTTATTTCTCTAGCAGACAGGATGGCAATAAGGGTCTTATTCTGAATAGGGTTAATGACCTTAGGAATAATTTTAACCAAATTGAGTTGATGGGTCTGATCAATGTCCTTGTTACTAGAAAGGAGTTGCTTGAAGAATCTAACAGCTTCATCCCTGATTTCATCCTTATTAAGTAGAGTGTTGTTTTCAACAATCAGTCTTGTGATTCTATTTGTTGCCTTATGTTTTAGAGAAGTCATGTGGAAAAATTTAGTGTTTATGTCCCCTACCTTCAACCATATAGCCCTAGATCTCTGCCTCCAATAGATTTCTTCCCTAGAAATAATGTTGTGGATATTGACTAGAACATCATCTTCCATGGCTTTGGAATACTTTTTGTAGCCTTCTTTCTGGATTGAATTTTGTATCTGGTCTAGTTCCTCCTTTAATTTTTTCTTTGAATCAAAGATATCACCAAAGACCTTCTTGTTCCAGGTCTTAATGTTGGTTTTGATGTTTTTAAGTTTTTTGGCAACTTTATACATGGCAGTTCCATTAACATCAAGATTCCACCAGTTAGCAATAGATTTTTCAAGATTAGGGTGGGAGATCCACATCTTTTCGAAAAAAAAAGGGAATCTCTGATTATTCTTAAAATTCTCAGCAACAAAAGAGATGGGATAATGATCTGACCCAATTCTATTAATAACAGAAAGGGAGCACCTATGAGAAAGAATCCAATCATTAGAGAGAACCGATCTATCAAGTCTTACCTGGATGAGATCTTCACCATCTCTTTGGTTAGACCAAGTGTAGGAAGCCCCGTTGAGATCCATATCAATGAGAGCATTGTCATTAATAAAGTCCATCAGGTCAGATCTATTGTCTGGTTGAGCTTGACTGCCTCCAAATTTTTCAATGTCTTGCAGAGGAGTATTGAAATCTCTCATCACAACCCAACTGTACAGAGGAAATTTTTTCCTTTTATGCTGAACTTTATTCCAGAATTTACTTCTAGTGGATTTGGAGTTAGGGGCATAGATATTAGTGATAACAAATTCCTTACCATCAAATATGCTTTTAGCTTTTAGGGATAAAATAGTGCCATCAACATCAATCATATCTCCAGAGGTTGTGCTTTTATTCCAGAATATAGCAACCCCTCCTGAGGCTCCATTCGAGCTACTGCCACAAACCCCTCCAGTTTTGAAAAACTTTAATTTCTCCACTTTCTCTTTACTCATTTTGGTTTCCTAAACCAGGATAATATCCGGATTTTGATCTCAAATGAGGTTCCTTAATATATCCTATTTATTGAGACCATTTAGGCCTCTGATGTTCCAAGATATTACTTTCATTTGGAAGCCTAAGGGTGGGATTCCTTGATAGTTTGCTGCCTTCCATCAGCTATGTTTTGCTTACTCTCCTGGTCCCTATGCCATTTCATAGTTTTTCATCCCGATGGGGATCTTGAAGCCCCAAAATCAGCCTTTAGATCTGGTTCTAGTTTTTACTCCATTAGGGCCTCCTACCTTCTTGGTTTTAATTTTCTTTCCATTTCCTATTGTGTTTTCTTCTTGTTATTCTGCTCTAGACTCATCTTGCATGTTTCTCCATAGGTCTTCTCTTTTCTGGGATGAAGTGGTCATATCAACTTCTATATTTTGGAATAAGGCATTTAAGTTTGCTTGCGGTGACCCAAACTTGTTACTCCTTCCCAGTTTTATTTCATGTTCTTGAAACTCTTCCTCTAAACAGGGTTCATCTTTTTTTGATATAGGTTCATGAAGATCCTCGGGATGAGAGTCAGTGATATTCTCAATGATTGAGTTGTTGTTCTTATTAGTTTTTGTCAATAGTATTATGATTGTTTAATAGTTTGATTCCAAAAAATAGTGATAAGATGCATATTTATGGTTATTTGTTTGTTTATGAACTTTTGTTTACATATATATGTAATATGATTCTATTTAGGACAACCGATACCAACCATGGGAAAGAACAAGTGAGGAACGATGGAACAATGAGAGGCTCAAAAGGAAAGACAAAGGCAGCGTATGAAGAAATTGTGTGACATAAGAACAATGGGAGAAGACGGTATGTCATCCTCAACATCTCAATTCGATTTACCAAATGAATATAATGCACCTAATGAAATTGGTACGAAACTAGTTTCTTTCGGAAAATTCAAGATAGTCACATATGGAGTTAAAGATGGAAAAGATTTGAAGAGATGTGAGCTAGTGAAAAATGATATATGTGTAGCTCAATTTATGAAAATGTTTCAAGAGAAACTAGTTTATGAGTACATAATGCATACACATAGAGCTCAATAGTTAGATGAGCAATTCAAGTTATGTAAGAACACATTTCCTCTTGGCACCATTGTCTCTATCGTTGATTTTGCTGAAAATTATACAATACAACCTCAAAATGAAGTGCAATCCATGTATTATCACTCTACACAAGTTTCTATTTTTGTACACATAGCATTCATGCATGCAAATGATAGCACAGAGGAGGATAGAAAGGTTGTAAGAGAGTATCACTTATACATAAGTGATGATCGTACTCATTCATCAGAGTTTGTACAAGGATGCTTTAAATTTTTCTATGATAGTTTAAGGGAAATGAACATATGATACAATCGACACTTAATATGGTCAAATAATTGCACTGCACGATTTAAGAATGTAAGGATGTTTTATTGGTTGACAAGGATGCATATGACAAGCGGTATACAACATTTTTGGAATTTCACTAGGGCTGGGCATGGTAAGGGAGAGCACGATGGTGCTGGAGCATGTGTGACAAGAGCCCTAGCTAGGGAAGAATTGAAGTATGAAGGTGGTGTTGAGTTGATAGATACAGAAAGAATTGTGCGATGGTGTAAGTCTACAATGGGTCTAGATAATCCAAGTACGTCAATGGTTCATAGATATTTTGGTTGATCACTGAATCTAACATTGAAAACTATCTAGATTGTTGTACAGTTACAGGATCGAGTGACATGCACTCATTTATGAGTTCAAATTCAAGTTCACTAGTAATTTATATGAGATAGATGGTATGTTTTTGCTCTTCATGCATGTATTTTTTGTGGGAAGAATGTGAATCACAAGAGTGGGTTGGCAAATGGTCTTGTAGACCGTTGGTTCCCATTGATTCATATCAAATTCCCAAAGCACTACAATTGAGTCAGATGGAGACATCAGTGGATTTTGACCATGTATCTAACCTAGTGGATTCAGATGATTTTTTGAGCTAATTTTTTTGTAAGTATTCTTTTTGGTTTGTACATCATACTTTATTTTTGGTATTAATTAACACTTTATAAAATGCAGGTCATTTGTATGCAGTTGTTGCAGAAGAGAACAATGAAGAAGGAAAATATTACTATTTGTGTCGTTGTGTTGAGCCTAAAAGAAATTGACAACCACAATCATTGACGGAGAGGGTATTGAGTACCCAATAGGATCTGTTGTCGTGACAGGAACATGGCTTTGAAGATACCCTATCAATAATTCTAATATTTGGTTGTTCAAGGACTTTGAAACACACAGACATATTCTTCATTTCTCTAACCTTGTTGTTGCAACAAATATTCATTTGATGAAGTATCGTGGTAGACCTCATAACAAGATTTTATGGAAAGTTCGTGAATCTGACCACGAGGCAATACTTGACACAATACGGGTTAGAGTCGATCCTGAAGGCTCACTTGATTGATTCTACAGCTCAGAGTAGAATGATTTTGAGAATTTTGTATAAATTATCGACGAATTGTTCTATATTCATTTTTTGTATATATAAATGCCCATGAGCTGATTTTTACATGTTTAGGGGCATAATTTTGTATATTTAAATGGCAATGAGCTGATTTGTACATATGTACATGCCAAATTTTGTATATTAAAATGGCGATGAGCTAAATCGCACATATTGTAATGCCAAATTTTGTATAAAAGCCCATGAGATGATTTGTATATTAAAATGGCGATGAGTTGAATCGCACATATTGTAATGCCAAATTTTGTATAAAAGCCCATGAGATGATTTGTAATATATTTTTTTGTATAATCAAATAACCAAGAGCTGATTTGACCATACTTAGGGGCAAATTTTTTAATAATATGTGACAATGCTTTATGACTATTTTGTGTGTCAATGTTTTGTGACTATGTTTTGAGTATATGTGATGTGTCCCTGGTCAATCATGAGCATTCTTGATTATTGTGTAATCATAGAAAATTATTTGAGTCATTATCGGGTCATAGGGGTCATAGATGAGACTGGATACAATTTGAGCAAAAATTGTCATTGTTGTCAAAAAAGTTGTCAAGCAACTTCTACATTGTGTCGGTACGGTATGACTCTCGACGTTCTGGCGCTTTGGGATGCACGACAAGGGCATGCCTAGCATAAACCTGCCCATCCGGATGCGCTCGCGACATTGGTTTGTGCACACGAGGAACCGAATTAATTCTAGTCAATCTGGCAACTTTGCATTGCATGCAACTAACAGTTTTTGCAGCAGGCGAAAAAATGCTACCAATTGAAAATGGCTCCGACTCGTCAAAAACCGAGACAGGCCACTATAGAGGATCCTCATGCAACCCCACAGGTTCAAATGGATCGACCATATATGTCTTGGATTTGAAGAAATAGTCCGTCAAATTTTGATAATTTTTTGGAATCAGGGCACTTGAGAGATCGCACTGGTACGGTATGACTCGCGACGTTCTGGTGCTTTGGGATGCATGACAGGGGCATGCCTAGCGTAAACCTACCCACTCGGACGCGCTCACGACGTCGGTTTGTGTTGGATTGTGCACACGAGGAACCAAATCAATTCTAGCCAATCTGGCAACTTTGCATTGCATGCAACTGACGATTTTTGCAACAGGAGAAAATATGCTACCAATTGAAAATGGCTCCGACTCGTCAAAATCCGAGATAGCCCATTGTAGAGGAGCATCACGCAAACCTACAAGTTCAAATGGATCAACCATATGTGTCCTAGATTTGAAGAAACAGTCCGTCAAATTTTGACATTTTTTTGGACTCAAAGCACTTGAGAGATTGCACCGGTACGGTATGACTCTCGACGTTTTGGCGCTTTGGGATGCATGACAGGGGCATGCCTAGCATAAACCTACCCACCCGAACGTGCTCGCGACGTCGGTTTGTGCACACGATGAACCGATTCAATTCTAGCCAATTTGACAACTTTGCATTGCATGCAACTGATAGTTTTTGCAGCAGGCAAAAAAATGCTACCAATTGAAAATGGCTCTAACTCGTCAAAAACCGAGATAGGCCATTGTAGAGGAGCCTCATGCGACCCCATGGGTTCAAACGGATCAACCATATGTGTCCTGGATTTGAAAAAATAGTCCGTCAAATTTTGATAATTTTTTGGACTCAGGGCACTTAAGAGATCGCACTGGTACGGTATGACTCTCGACGTTTCGACGCTTTGGGATGCACAATAGGGGCATGCCTAGCGTAAACCTGCTCACTCGGACGCACTCGTGATGTCGGTTTGTGCACACGACGAACCGAATCAATTCTAGCCAATCTGGTAACTTTGCATTGCATGCAACTGACGGTTTTTGCAGCAGGCGAAAAAATGCTACCAATTGAAAATGGCTCCGACTCGTCAAAAACTGAGATAGGCCATTGTAGAGAAGATTCACGTGACCCTATGGGTTCAAACAAATCGACCATATGTGTCCTGGATTTGAAGAAACAGTCCGTCAAATTTTGACAATTTTTTGGACTTAGGGCACTTGAGAGATCGCACCAGTATGGTATGACTCTCAACGTTCTGGCGCTTTGGGATGCATGACAAGGGCATGCCTAGTGTAAACCTGCCCACCTGGATGTTCTTGTGATGCCAGTTTGTGCACACGATGAACAAAATTTGACCATTGCGAGCGTGAGCGTGCTCTTGCACCAAACACATATTGTTGTTTATATTCATATTGTTGATTTTTGTTGTTTATATTCATATTGTTGATTACATATGCAAATATTCATTTAAATTTATAAAAGGGCAGCCACCAAATACAGCGAATACACAATAATGAATTGAAAACAAGGATTTTTGTAGGGTTAATTCAACATTTTAGAAATTTTATCAAATCATATTCCACGATTGCAATGTTTTATATTATATATTTTTGTTGTTTATATTCATATTGTTGATTACATATGCAAATATTCATTTAAATTTATAAAAGGACAACCACAAAATACAACGAATACAAAATAATGAACTCGGTACACATTTATTGGATCGAATATCGATATTTATATATAAAAAAAGGCATGTTTGCCAAGCCAATACAAGTATTACAAAAATGTGGCATATGCCATGTCCAAATCGATATACAATAAAAATGTAGAATATATCTACATGTATTGGTCATTGTATGACCAAAACTAACACTATATGATCCTAAACTTGTGGTGGATCATCAAAATCAAGCCTCTTCGATGCAGTATGCGGTTCTGTAGATGGCTGCAAAACCACAATTCAAAAGCCAAGTTAGAATTCTTTTGTAGAAAATAGTTCACAATTAACAACATAACTATTCATTTAACTTTAATTCCTTTGCAATTGAAATGTAGATTACCTCATCGGCTGATCTAGGAGGTGATGTCTTTGCTCTGCTCTCCTTGTCACTCTTAGGAGTTTTCTTGAAGATATACTTAAATGGATCCACGTTATGGCCGTACCGCAAAGGGGTCTATTGTAGATTAAATGTACATTTAATACAATGTACTAACGTAAATATATCAAAAACACTTAGAATCTATAATATAGAGAACAATGACGTACCTGTGCCTGAGATGCTTCTCTAATGGACTGAGGATGGCTCACCATCAATGTAGAAACTATCGCTATTACCTATACAAAAATGGTTCAAAGATTAAATACAATTAATATAATGATAAGTATTGAAGGTTAAAAACAATTAATTTTACATATCAAACAAAAGTGTATCGGATCCTAAGATGCTTCTCCAGTGCACGGAGGAGGGTTTGCCATTGATGAAATAGGTATGGATATTTCTTGTATGAAAAAATTATAAGATTATAATATATCACAAGTTCACATGTATGCATGCATATAATCAAGAAATCAAGAAAATAAAGTAGAGATAGAAAATAATTGTTGTGTTACGCATGGCTGCATAGACGATGTCATCTTATCACATCATTTTTGGTTGGTCAATAAAGGCCTTGTCAATAGAGCACTATGTTCTGACATTGCATATCTCTAGTGCCTGTCTCTACCACACAAGATGAGAAGATGAAAATGAAAATTAAATGATAAAATATAGAAAGACCTCCTTCAACTTATAGCTTTCCTAAACCAAGGGGTCTTCGCTATGGTGCTACAATAGATAAAACTACAAAGAACAAGAATTTATGTTGACACACACCAAACCCAATGTATTTTTTGTTGGAATTAAAGTGTCTCAACCTTAGAGTCCAAATATGTTGAATTATTTAATTAATTGTTGCATATATTAGTATATCCTATGTTTATAATTTCCTATTGTCATATCACCTTTGACTTCTTGGCCAGGTGGCATCCTACATGCTAGGTGATACTATGGCATGGATTCCTATTTTCTAGGAAGTTGGCACCCACTTTAGAGGTTCTAAATTTTAGGGGACTAGTGTCATAAGATGTTGTGTTGGGACAATGATGGTTTCTCATTATGACTATGACAACTACTAGTTCAGTGGAAGAGTCACTTGGGGATTTAATGTTTGATAGTTGAAATTAATGGTGTAGTTCACTTTTGATGAGCGGTGTGAGGTAAGGAATGTTCCTATTCTTGGTTATGACAGTTTCTATGTTGAAAATGTATTGCATTAGGCAAGATGATCATTGCAAATGAGATAGGTGACTAGTGCTTTGGAAGTTGCTATGTGCAATGTGTCATGGAAATAAAAAATTGTTATTTTTTACACCACTTACCTCTTAGGTGTGGGAGTTGGTTTTGGAAACCTTGGGAATCTACCTCTTCATGTTGAGATCTATAAATATGTTGGTGCCTTAGTGTATTTTATGAGACAAGATTATTTTTTGAGACATTACATGGCCAAACTTTCTCTAGAATTTTTTGTTGTTGTAATTTCTCCTATAGAGCATTGGCTATGTACATTGTGTTGTAAATATTGTTGTTGATAATTCAATTGAGCTATGTTTTTTAGAGTGTGGAACATTATTTTCCGAAAGGGTTCTCCCACATAAATCTAGTGTTTTGGTTTTATTTGTTTAAAACTTAAATTTATATGTAGATCTAATTTGTAGTTGTGTAAGGATTTATAAGAAAAATTTGCTTTGCAGAGTTCAATATTTCCTCCAGTATACTCTAGTGTGATAAGATCTTGAGCAGAGATTTTGGAATATTGTTTGGGATGGTCTTGTGTATCTTCCTTTCAAATGGTTTGTGATTTGGTGCCCTACAAGTTATCTTTCTTCATGATAGTTGTTGATTGGTTGTGTCCTTGAGTTCTTAGATGTTGATCGGATTTGATAAGTGGTGTTGGTGTAACTATTACTGATGATTGTAACGTGCTTGTTGGTGTTTCCTAATTGTGTCCTATTTGTTTTGATGACCCGCATTGATCGTTGTGTGAGTTTTTGGTGGTTTTCATGAACCGGTGATGATTTTCGTGTTATTCGGTATTTTTGGTGGTGTAGCGTGTTGTGGTTGATCTTGGCGTGATTTTCGGTGGAGTGGAGTATTTGGGAATTTCAAATAGGTCCATGTTATGTCTTGTAAATCATTATATTGGTCTAGTGGTTGATCTTTGTATCGTGTGATGTAATTTTGTAATTGTGAGTTGAGGGTTTAGCTGACCTTGTTGTCAAGGTTGATGACTTGTATATATAGGTGTCATATTCATGTAATTTAGATATAGTGGGTGTGTCTGCATTATCAGAGAGAGGTTTATGTGCAAACAAGGATTCATCCTTCGGCAATTGTGATTGAGCAGAGATTGGTGTTACTAAGAAGACATTTGTGCTTAACCGAAACTGTAATCAGGCATTTGGAGATGTTATTCTTTTAGTTCATTTTTTTCGGATTGTAGTATAAATCTTGTTGTAAGTCAATGAGACTTCCCTGAGGGTTGTAGCCTTCCGGATCATTATCTTTTGAGCAGTGATCTCTAGGTAATGTGCCTGAATACATTGGCATTCCCCATTGTAATATTTTCACATACTACTGCAGAGTGTCATCTTATTGTGGGTAGGCTCCCATTGTGGTTTTTTCCTTAACCGGGTTTTCCATGTCAAAAATCTTGGTGTTGTGTGTTGTGCTTTCAATTTGCTTATCTGTGTTATTACTGCATTTTATCATATTTGTATTTGTGATTAAGATTGTAGATTCAGTGAAAACTAATTCACCCCCCCTCTCAGTTTTATTCATTGTTGTTGCCAGCAGAAGCAACTTTGCAGTTTAAGAGTAAATAGTTTGTAGTTTCTTTTGCCTCTCCACCCATAACAAATTTAGATGGCTCACAGAATCCCAACCTCTTTCTTCTCTCCCCTATTAGAATACGACCTCTATAAGCCAACCATGTAAAAGCTCCCGCTTTAGGCAAAAATTCCTTCCCCCAAAACAACTCCACGGACCAATTTCCACCCCGCACACCTACCTCCAAGAATTTGTATCCCAATTTTACCGAACACTTACCATCAACTGCCCCGCACCAAACAACTATGTCCTCACGATTAACTTTTTGTATACTTCTTGAACTGAAAAATACCCTACTTCAAAAAAATTTGATGATCTGGTATGTCAAGATCCTGTAGGGATTTCCATGTCCATGAGTGATGCAGGAGCATCCCCAATTCACAACAATCTTGCATCAACCAAAACAATTTTCCTTTATGTTTGCAGTTTTTAGTTTTCCTTTCTATGTGTCTCAGTTTTGGCTCGCTAGATCCTATGGAGTTGGATTCTACTTGAAGACTGGATCATCTTTCTTGCTTTCAAACCGCATCACATTTGGATCACTTTCTAGCAAGATATCGCTACCAGTTTCCATGACAGTTTCTTGTTACCAATTGTTCCTTGTTACCGGTTGCCTGAGACCTATTTTGGTGATCTACTGGAACCCATTCTGAAGCTTGCAGAGCCTTAGGTGTTGATCTTGATGTTCCTTGGTGTGTGGTCAACCTTCTACGTTTCATCCTTTGGATTTTCCGGAGGAATCTCTTGGCAGAGGCCGAATTTGCTATTTTGCACGTTAGGTCTTGTTCTTTGGGTTTTGATCCCTTTTGGGCCGACTGGATCCTTTTGATCGATATATATATTTATAATTATGCTTTATAATGCAATCAATTAGATCAATGAGAGAATCAGATATATAGATTGTACATAGAAGATAGATCTTTCGATTCAACGTCCCAGTGAGACCTATTCTACCAGGCTTGTGTGTCGGTATGTTGTAACCCAGTTGTTACTGGTTGGATGTAATCAAATTTCATGTAATAAAACTATCTATTTTGCATATCCTCCATCATATCTGTGTGTTTTCGTTGTGTTTACTCTTGTTGACCAGTCCGGATAGATCTCTTTGAGGTCCCTCTTCACCAGTGACTTCTTCAAGTGAAATTAGAGCGAATTTTTGTTCCATAGGTTGCGTGTCCTGAATTTCTTGTTGCAGGGTGGTGGATTGCGGATCCGACCTGCAATTACAGAGGACTAGCATGAATCGATGGCGCGAAGAGGAACTAGGAATGGTGGAGCATGTGGGAATGCAGACCCTATTGTAATGGAGATGTTGTGAGGAATAGAAGCCCCGTTAGAAGCCATGGAAACAGCCCAAAGAAGAGGCCGACACATTGAAGATGTAAGTGAAGATGAAGGAGAAGAAGCCTCAGTAGAACAAGTAAACCTACCAGCAGTTGACCTGAATGAAGAAAGGTTTTTGAGGGTTTTGAGTAGGGCGAACACTAAACCTCATTTTACCCCACCAAAATATGATGGGAAGTTAGATTCGGATGAATTGATGGATTGGATCTCGGAGATGGAGAAGTATTTCGATTTTGAAAACACGGCAGAAGAGAAGAAAGTGAAATATGCCTATACCCAATTGAAAGGCCATGCATCTCTTTGGTGGGAGCATTTGCAGGTTGATAGAAAGAGAAGAGGTAAAGAAAAGATTAAGACATGGGATAAGATGATTGCTAAGTTGAAATCAAAGTTTGTGTCGGCGAATTATCAAGTGGATTTGATCTTGTAGTTGCAGAATCTGAGACAGAAGAAATCTAGTGTGAAGGAGTACACCGAAGCATTTTACAAATTGAACATCAGATCCGAACATGTTGATGATGAAGTTGAACAAATTACAAGATATTTGAATGGATTGCAGATGTCTATACAAGATGAACTTAGTATGATCAAATTGGAGAGTGTTAAAGAGGCTTACTAGTATGCCCTGAAGGCTGAAGAGAAATTGAACAAAAGACATGAGCAGAGACGGAGAGGTAGAGGTGGAAGGTTTATCGGAGGAATATTTCAAGGAGGAAGAAGATATATTGGAGGAAGAGGAACCAGTACAGATCATAACAAGGACAAGGAAGTGAGAAAAGAAGATAATTTATACCAGAAGGATGATAGAAATTCCTACTGGAGAAGAGAACCGGATGGTTACCGGAATGAGAACTTTGGAAGACAAGACAAGAGGACGTTTAGAGGAACTTGCTTTAAGTGTGGAGGAGAAGGACATCGTGCATTTGAGTGTAAGAAGACAGAGACTACCGGAAGAGAAGCAGTGGTGGAAGAAAACCCCACCGGATCAGACAACAAACTGGAAGATGGAGAACTATTGATGATGAGGAGAGCTTTTTGTCATACCAGAGGAGATCAAGAGCCCTAGCAGAGGAAGAATCTATTCAAGACCAAATGTAAGGTATCTGGTAAGTGTTGTACAGTTGTTATTGATAGTAGTAGTTCAGATAATCTTGTTTCAGAAGAGATGGTGAATAAGTTGAAATTGGCGAGGTTGAAACACCTTAAGCCTTACCAAATAGCATTGATTTAGGATGAACATAAGTTGTTAGTAAGTGAACAATGTTTGATGAAATTGTAAATTGGAAATTATCATGATGAAGTTTTGTGTGATATTATGCCTATGGATATCTGTCATCTTTTGTTGGGTAGACCTTGGAAGTTTGATAGACAGGCAATACATGATGGAAGAAAGAATACATACACTATTGTGGCCAATGGGATGAAGCAAACCTTGTTACCTTTGTAGGAACCTTTGAAGAATGAAGTTTGTACGAATGCCAGAACCTGTTTAGTAGATGCAAGGAAATTCATGGATGGACTGAGACATGAGAATGTGTGTTTTACCTTAATTCCTAAGAAGACTGGGAGATTGGAACCAGAAGGAGAACACCTGGTAGAGATAAGAGATTTGCTGACAGAATATGAGGATATCATTTCAAATAATGTACCTGATGGATTGCCACCTGTTAGAAGTACTAGTCATTGCATGGACTTGGTTCTCGGAGCTAGTTTGCCTAACAAAGATGCACAACAGTTGACATCAGCAAAGAATCAAGAATTAAATAGACAAGTATAAGATTTTTTGAAGAAAGGTTTGATCAGGGAGAGTCTGAGCCCTTCTATGGTACTAGAAGTATTAGCACCTAAGAAGAATAGAGAATGGAGAATGGAAAATGGAGAATGTGTACCGATTCAAGAGAAATAAACAAGATCACTGTTAAATACCAGCTTCCTTTGCCTAGGATGGATGACATAATGGACTGTTTGAGTGGAGCAAAATACTTTACAAAGATAGATTTGAAGAGTGGATATCATCAAATTAGGATCAGAGAAGGCGATGAGTGGAAGACGGCATTTAAGACAAATGAAGGACTATATGAATGGTTGGTGACACCTTTTGGATTGACTAATGCACCGAGTACTTTCATGAGGTTGATGAATGAGGTATTGAATAAATTCTTGGGTAAGTTTGTTATTGTGTATTTGAATGACATTCTGATTTTCAATAAGACAAAAGAGAAACATTTGTTGCAATTAAGACAAGTTTTGCAGAGGTTGAGACAAGAGAAGTTGTTGATCAATATCAAGAAGTGTACTTTCATGAAGGATGAGTTAGTCTATTTAGGATTTGTGATATCTGAGGATGGTTTGAAGATGGACTCTAAGAAAGTGAAGCCATTGTTGAGTGGCCTACACCGGAAAGCATTGGAGAGGTAAGATCATTTCATGGATTGGCTAGTTTTTACAAGAAGTTTATAGGGAATTTCAGTTCAGTTTGTAACCCTATGACCGAGATCATGAGAGCAGATCGAAATGAATTCAAGTGGACCACCGGAGAAAACAAAATTTTTGAGTTGTTGAAGAAGAAAGTAACTAAGCAGCTTATGTTAGCTTTACCGGATTTCAATAAAATATTTCAAGTGGATTGTGATGCAAGTGGAACGGCAATAGGAGTAGTCTTGATTCAAGAAGGGAGAGCAGTAGCCTATTTCAGTGAGAAATTGAATGATGCCTTGAAGAGATATTCAGTGTACGATCAGGAATTTTATGCCATAGTTCAAGCCTTGAAGAAATGGAGACATTACTTGTTACCTAAGGAGTTTGTGTTGTATACAGATTATCAAGTTTTGCAGTATTTGAACAGTCAGAGTAAGTTGAATCAAAGACATATGAGATGGGTAGAATTCTTGTAGAGTTACACCTTTGTGTTGAAGCATAGAAGTGGAAAATCTAACAAAGTTATTGATGCATTGAGTAGGAGAAGGAATTTGTTGGCAGAGATGAGAGTGACAGTATTATGTTTTGAATATTTGAAGACCTTGTATGATAAAGACACGGATTTCGCAAAACCTTGGAGAGCATGTAGAGAACCGGTTATGGTAGATAGAAGCAAATGGTTGTATTATTTCATTCGGGATGGGATGTTATTCAGGGGAGTTCAATTGTGCATACCTAAAAGTTCCATGAGAGAAAATTTGATAACAAAGAAACATAGTGGAGGTTTAGCCGGACATTTTGGCATTGATAAAATAGTTGCATTGGTGAGTGATCAATACTTTTGGCCCTAGATTCATAAGGATGTTAAGAGATATGTGCAGAGTTGTAGAGTTTGTCAAGTTGCAAAAGGTAGTAGTCAGAATGTGGGATTGTATAAACCTTTGACAGTACCGATAAGACCTTGGGAGGATATAAGCATGGATTTTGTACTTGGATTGCCTAAGAGACCGAGAGGGGATGATTCTATATTTGTGGTAGTGGATAGATTTTCGAAGATGGCTTATTTCATACCTTGTAAGAAGACATCAGATGCAATGCATGTAGCAGACCTATTTTTCAAGGAAGTGGTGAGATTGCATGAATTACCTAAGAGCATAGTTTCAGACAGAGACACTAAGTTTGTTGGCTATTTTTGGAGAACACTTTGGAAGAAGATGAAGACAATTTGAATTTCAGTTCTACGTTTCATCCACAAACTGATCGATAGACAGAATTTGTTAACTGGAGTTTGGGAAACTTGTTGAGATGTTTAGTGGGAGATAAAACTAGAAGTTGGGATTTAATCCTTGCACAAGCAGAGTTTGCCTACAGCAATTCAGTGAATAGAAGTACTAGAAAAACACCTTTTGAGATTGTTACTAGAGTGCACCCTAGAGGTATAGTAGAATTGAGAGAGATTAGCAGTGAAGACTAGAAGAGTTCAGAAGCAGAAGATTTTGCAGATCACATGGCAGTATTGTATATTCAGGTTAAACAGCATTTGGAAGACATGAGCAACAAATATAAGGAGAAGGAAGATGAGAAGAAGAGACATAAAGAATTTGAAGTTGGCGATGAAGTGATGGTATATCTGGAAAGAAAAAAAAAAAGATTCCCAGTGGTAACTTATAATAAATTGCAAATGAAGAAGTTTGGACCCTATAAGATTTTGAGGAAGTTTATTTCTGGAAATGCATATGAAGTGGAGCTACCGGATAGTCTAAGTATTTCACCTATATTCAACATTGCAGATCTTCATGAGTACCTTGAACCAAAATTTAGTAAGGACAGTGTTACGGACTTGGACAAACAATTGCCCCGGAAGGAATCAAATCAAAATGAAGAGATTTTGGACAATAGGATAGGGCGTAGTACCCGGAGCAATGAGTATAAGGAATATCTTGTGAAGTGGAAGGACAGACCAGTTGAAAATTCATCTTAGATTTCTCAGGTAGAGGCAGACCGCCTTGGTTTCCCTCTAGCCCCAACAAAGTGAGAGGCTCACTTTTTTATTGACCATGGATGTCTGATGCAGGAGCATCCTCGGTTCATAGCAATCTTGCATCAACCAAAAACATTTTCCTTTATGTTTGCATTTTTCAGTTTTCATTTCTATGTGTCTCGATTTTGGCTCACTGAATCCTATGGAGTTGGATTCTACTTGAAGACTTGATCATCTTTCTTGTTTTCAAACCGCATCACATTTGGATCACTTTCCGGCAAGATATCACTATTGGTTTCCATGACAGTTTCTTGTTACCGGTTGTTCCTTATTACCGGTTGCCTGAGACCTATTATGGTGATCTACCGAAACCCATTCTGAAGCTTGTAGAGCCTTGGGCATTGATCTTGATGTTCCTTGGCATGTGGTCGACCTTCTATGTTTCATCCTTTAGATTTTCCAGAGGAATCTCTTGGTGGAGGCCGACTTTTCTATTTTGCATGTTAGGTCTTGTTCTTCGGGTTTTTATCCCTTTTGGTCCAACTCAATCCTTTGGATCGATATATATATATATATATATATATATATCTATATCTATATCTATATCTATATCTATATCTATATCTATATATATATATACATATATATATATATACATATATATATATATATATATATTTATTTATTTATTTATTTGTAATTATGATTTAGAATATAATCAATTAGATCAATGAGAGAATCAAATAGATAGATTGTACATAGAAGATAGATCTTTTGATTCAAGGTCCCGATGAGACCTATTCTACTAGGCTTGTGTGTCGGTATGTTGTAACCCGGTTGTTACCGATTGGATGTAATCAAATTTCATGCAATAAAACTATTTGTTTTGCATTTCCTCCATCATATATGTGTGTTTTTGTTGTGTTTACTCTTGCTAACCAGTCCAAATAGATCTCTTTGAGGTCCCTCCTCACCGGTGACTGCTTCAATGAGCCACCAAAAATCCCCCCTTGATAAGTTAGGTAATTAGTAATCTTGTCTCCCCAATGATGAAGAAACCAAAGCCGCCTTAAATCCTGAAAATTACGATTGTCTTTAAGGGTTGGGAGACCGTTCCATGAGTCATCCCAAAATTTAGCCCTTAATCCATTGCCAACCTGCCAAGTGATATGCTCCACAATTACCTTACAACAAGAGATAATAAAGTTCTAGATAGCTGAACCACGTGGGGGGTTACGAATAGTAATGATCCTGCAATCATCCTGAGAGTCCAAATATTTAGCTTTCAAAATTTAGACCAAAAGCTGAGAGGGCTATGAATAAATATTCCACACAAGTTTTGCACCAAGTGCTTCATTCATGATGTTCCAATCCGTCAAACCTGGTCCCCCTTTATCTTTTGCTAAACAAATATTATCTCAAGAGAGAAAATGTATATTTTCCTGCTCCCTTGCATCATTCCAGAAAAACATGCTCATTCGTTGTCCAATAACCTTAATAATTTTTTGGGGGATCTTGAGGCACATCATATAAAAAAATTGAGATAGTTGAAACAACCGATTTTAACATTAGAATCCTCCCAACCGAAGTTAACCATTTGCTTTTCCAGCCATCCAATTTTTTCAAACATCTCTCCACTAAACCCTTCCATACAATGGATCTACAAGCACCACCAAAGAGTGGGATACCCAGATATTCTCCTGGAAGAGTACCCTGTTTCATACCTAGAATAGAATAGATCTCTCCTTGTTTCTGACAAGTATTAAAGAAAAAAACTTTTGATTTTCTCCAATTGATGCATTGACCAGAAATTCAACTATACTTGTCAAGTACCTCTTTCATAACCCTTGCTTCCCTAAAAGAAGCTTCCCCTAACAAGATGGTGTCATTAGCAAATTGTAAATGAGAAATATTTTCAACGCCATCTTCCACCTTCACTCACTTCCACACCCCATCCCTCCTCTTCTTAGAAATCAGTCTCCCTAGAGCCTCCGCTATGATGATGAAAAGAAAAGGTGAGATGGGATCACCCTACCTTAATCCTTTCTCAAACTCAAAAAAACATTGGGGACTTCCATTTATTAGGACCGAGAAGCATGGAGTTTTAATACAGCTTTCAACCCATTTCACCCAATCATTACAAAACCCAAATTTTCTGAGCACATCAAAAAGGAAGTCTCTATTTACTTCATCATATGCCTTCCTAATGTCAAGCTTGACCAACATTCTATACATTCTAGAGGTTTGGATCGAGTGAATGACCTCGTGTGCTACTATTACACCCTCAAAAATAGAACAGTTGGGGGAGAAACCACTCTGCTCTAAAGAGATAACCGAATCCAATATCACCTTCAACCTATTCGCCATATCTTTAGAAATGATTTTGTATACTGTATTATAGAGTGAGATGGGTCTAAAATCTCCAAATGCTTTAACTTCCTCCTTTTTAGGAATCAGGGCAATAAATGTATTGTTAAAGTCCTTTAACACAAAACCCCCTACCCTTGACTCTTCCACCACATCTAGAAGATAATTTTCCAGTACATCTCACATATGCTAATAGAAGAGGGTTGGGAAACCATCAGGCCTAGGTGCTTTATCAACACCCAGACTAAAAAGAGCAACTCTAACTTCCTCCAAAGTCACATTTCTTGTGAGAAATTCATTTTGTTCATCAGAAACAGAGACAGGGATCACATTTAGAAGATCCTCCTGTTGACGAGTGTTTTGACACACTCACCAACAGTTGGGTAGTTAATTCGAACACTCACCATCTCTCCTGAAAAGCAATAAGTTTTGGGAAACTAACTACACTAAGGTCTCTATAGTCAGGTCTCGATGGTGATGGGTAGCTCAATGGTTGATGCGGTTGTACCTATCAAGGGGCCTGTTGGTTGAAACAAATTCCAATAACTTCCAATAATTTAACTTTTTTTGTATTTTATGATTAAGATTCTTTCGAAATAAACTGTGAAAGATAGATAAGGGAAACAAGAAAATAACAATGAAACCAATACAATAACAACTTAATGAACTATGCAATTAGCACCCTGCAATCCAAAAATCATCAATATCATTCAAACCAGCATTCAATAACGGACCTCCAATAAACATGCAAAGTCATGCAACCTCATAGATTCATGGAAAGAATACCACCACAATATCATTCTATCACATTAGTTCTCATACACCACTTACGTGTGCAATATGAATCATAAAGCAGTAAAACATAAGACCAAAATAAGTTGTTGATTTCAAACAATAGACATTACCAGATTGCAAAGAAAAAATTCATTGCACATACGCATAGATCAGGCAATCTATAAGCTACTTCTTGTATCACAAAACTACTCAAATTCATAACAATAATTTAAAAGCTCTAAGTGGGCCTCAAATCATCAATTTGTGCACCCCTACAATGAATCAAAATTTCTAATTTATAGAGTTTTTTTCCCTACTTTATAGGAAATAAATCTATCTAAATTAAGCACTAAAAAGCAAGGAGTCGCAGTTGACATGCAAGACTCTGCCTTGAACTCCAGTTAACTATTACAAAACTGCGACTGGGTGAGAATTACGAAAACGGTGTTGCATGAGCCAACACTTTGTAATCATGCAAAAATACAAGTCTTTGCCTTGAACTCTAGTTAACTACTACAAAACTGCGACTGGGTGAGCATTACGAAAATAGTGTTGCATGAGCAAACACTTCGTAATCATGCAAAAATGCAAGTCTCTGCCTTGAACTCCAATTAACTACTAAAAAATTGCGACTAGGTGAGCATTACGAAAACAATGCTGCATGAGCCAACACTTCATAATCATACAAAAATGCAAGTCGCTACCTGTGAACTCCACTTAACTGTTACAAAATTGTGACTGGGTGAGCATTACAAAAACGGTGTTGCATGAACCAACACTTTGTAATCATGCAAAACTAATGCCCAAAAAGCAAGTGTGACATCTAGTATGAGTTGAAGCTATAGTGGTTGTGATGGTGGCACTTCTCCAACATGCATTTTTCTCTTTCTAACTGCATGGTTGTCCTTCATTCCTCTTGTAGTTCTGGTAGTTGCTGATGAAACATTCTATGGAAGTGGTTGGTGGGTCAGCAATATACTCCATTCTGAATTTAAAAACTCTGAGCACCTCCTATGTACTCTTTAGTCTTCTTTCGGGATGAGGTGGAAGGTTCCATAAGTCTAATTCAACTGTTATGAAACTAGTGCTCACTGCCCACTTCCATAACGGTGCTCCAGAGGTAGGTATTTCATAACATGCAAAACAAGATACATAATCAGCTTCATCATATTAGCAAAATCATAAGGGACTCTAAAATTTCGGGATTCTAGGGTTCTACTTAACTGTTACGAAACTAGTGCTCACCGCTCACTTCCGTGACAATGCTCCAGAGGCAAGCATTTCGTAATTTCAGGATTCTAAGGTTCTAGGGTTCACTATTGATGATTTCGAGATTTCAGGGTTCCGGGGTCCATTATTGAGGATTTCGGGGTTCTAAGGTTCTACTTAACTGTTACGAAACTAGCGCTCACCGCTCACTTCCGTGATAGTGCTCCAGAGGCAAGCATTTCGTAATTTCAAGATTCTAAGGTTCTGGGGTTCACTATTGATGATTTCAAGATTTCAGGGTTCCGAGGTCTATTATTGAGGATTTCGGGGCTCTAAGGTTCTACTTAACTATTACGAAACTAGCACTCACCGCTCACTTCCGTGATAGTGCTCCAGAGGCAAGCATTTCGTAATTTCAGGATACTGGGGTTCTGGGGTTCATTTTTTAGGATTTCAAGAATCCGAGAAATAAGGCCAACAACCTACGGATTGATAAAAGTGGATTTTATTGAAAGCGTGAAATCTAACTCTAAACCCTAAACTATGAAAACAGGAAACACGAAAAAAAAAAATGAGAAATCAAGGACAAGGAAACGAAAGATCAACCCGGAAAAGGAAGGACAAAAGAAACACGAACAAGCAATGACAGGACGACAACAATGACCAAGGAGAAGACACGCAATGAAGACGAAGACGCACAAGAGACAAGATCGGAACCTCAAGGACCCAAGTCGCCGAAAAACAGACAGAAAAACAACCCAGGAGTTCAGGAATCCGAACTTCTGGGGCGAAAACCAAAAGACGAACAAACACTTTGGGACTCCAAGAACCCGAAGTTCCGAAGTGATGCTCCGAAATGACACAAAGCGAACTCGGGAGTTCGGGAACCCAAACTTCTGAACAAGAAAACAGAAACATGACCCAGAACTTCGGAAACTCGAACTTTCGGGGCTACACAAACAAACAAACGAGACAACAACGAACTCGGGAACCTAGGGACCCGGATTCCCGAACAAAGAAACAAACACAAGCAAACAACCCACTTCAGGAACTCCGGAACCCAAGTTTCGAGGTGAACAAAACAAAAGCTAAAAAGCAAAGGAAAAACTAATAGAAAAAGACAAAAGAGTGGACTCATATTTTCATAAAAATGAAAATGATGGGACTATATATGCAGGGCATAATACCTCCCTTTGAGAGTCTTGAGAAGTACTGTTAAAAGAACCCGAGAAGAAGCGTACAGCCTCATTGCAAATTTCCATCTTGTCAGTAAGAACTTCACCATTTGCATTTTGAATGGAAAAGATTTTGTTACTGGATCTCATTGCCTTGACTAAATTATGAAAAAAAATTGTATTCTGATCCTCTTCTTTTAACCATGTTTCTCTAGATTTTTGTCTCCAGAACACTTCCTCTCTTGCTAATACCTCTGAGTACTCCTTGTTAAGGTCCTTTTCCTTCTGAAACTCCTATGTTCTCATTCCATCAACAATAAATTTCTAGTGCAATTCCCCTAACTCCTTTTCCAATCGCAGCATCTTAGTAAAGATATTTTTAAACACTTCCTTATTCCACTGTTTTAGCTTTTCTTTTATAAACTGCAACTTTTTAAAGAAAATAAACGCTTGTTTACAAACCTTTGCGGTGCATTTGCTCACCATTCTGCAACACGATCAAAGAATCCATCCTCAACCACTTTTTTTCAAACTTGAAGGGACATCGTTCCGGAGCCGCATCCTCGTGAATCCTTACACATATAGGGTAATGATCTGAGCCCGTGATGGGGAGGATTTCCTCCTACAATATCCATTGAGTATCTTCCCAATTCCCTCCTAGCAAAAATCTGTCCAATTTTTTAGCAATATAAGAAAATTCACACCTTTTATTTGTCCATGTGAATTCGACACTTTTAAAAGGTACATCAAACAAACTATTAGAATTGACAAAGTCACTGAAATCTCTCTGCATTTGGTTATTCCAGCCTGTTCCTCCTCTTTTATCAAAGGGATTCAAAATAGCATTGAAATCGCCCCCCAATAGAAACAAATTTTCACCATTTCCCGAGAGAACCTCTGAAACATCTTCCCACACCCGTTTTTAGTTCAGCAACATCATTAGGTCTATAAACATTGATCGAGAAAAATTTGGATTGAAGTTGCTTCGACCAAACCTCAACCCATTGTCAAGATCTTTCCTCCTTGATTACTTGAATCTTCACTACCTCTTCTTTCCATAAAATACTCAATCCACCTGAGGCTCCAACAGATTCAACTACTTTACTTTGCCAACCTTTAAAACTCCTACAAAATTTATCAACCTCTGCCCCACTCAGTTTCATCTCTTGTAAAATTACAATTTCAGTCCTTGTTTGATCAAAACAACGCTTGATCAAACGAATTTTGTCAAAGGCATTGCAGCCCCTAACATTCCATGATAAGACCCTCATGGCTCTCGTCTCGATCTCAAATTTTTTTGACCCATTGCACTTCCTGCCATCTCTAGCTTAACTATTGCCAATTTTGGACCCCTCTTCTTTTTCTCACCTACAAAAGCCTTCAGTTTTTTTGTTGAGGTTTCATCCAATGACCTCCTTTCCATGATGCCTATGACTACATTTAGACCTAACTCATCCTCGTCTTCAGCTTCTCCATCTGAATGCATGTCTGAATCCATATCTTCAAAAGAATTATCATTCTCCTTAGCTTCTTCAAGTGAACTCTCTAAGTTCCTTATTGGCGAGATTGGTATATCCTTAAAAAAGATTTATGAATCCTCACCTCTTCTAGTTCCCTGGTATTTGAGTTCTGGCAGTTCTTGTTCTTGAACCATCCGATTGTCCGAATATTCTTCGCCAAGTTTCTCCCCCCTTGAAACATTATCATGTGATCTGTTTAAAAAAGGTAAGTTGTTTGACATGTTCCCTACACCTTCAAAAGAGGTTTCCAAACTATTACCTCCCAATAAACCTTTCTCCATTTCTGATAAATAATCCTTTGAGATGAGGTTCAAATCACTTTCCAATGTACTCCTCTAACCCACATCCAGGTTATCAACACACTGAAGACTAAATTCTTCATAATGTACCTGCTTCTCTCTATCTGACCTCTAAGTTGAACTTCCTTTCGGAGAGGCCGATTTCCCGAATGATATGTTAATCTCATTCCCTTTTATCAGTTGGGTGTTACCCTCCCTCATTGGATCCCCTCTCTGACCACTGGTCTCACGCCTTTCCAAAGACCATGAATCCAAGAATGACCCAGCAACCTTTACACCCCCATCGTTCTCAAAAGGCTGATCATTTCTCTATATCATTGTCTCCAAAAAATCTGAATCCTCAGTATAAAAAGTGTCCTCCTTATTCAGAAGCAAGTCTGTAAGAGCTTCATGTGTCAATCCCTCTCCTTTCTCCAGTTTTGAGCATTCCTTTTCAGGGTGTCCAAGCCCTTTACAAATCTTACACATTTCAATATGCTCCTCAACTTCTATCGATTGCTTCCAGACGCCTTCTCTTGTTCTTAGTTCCACCATTTTAGGAAGCAGATGTATTGCTTGCCAGAGAATACAAATACGAGCATACATGCTATAGTAATTGCTTGTTATAGCCTCATCCACCTTAACAAAAGTACCTAGCTTGTTTCCAATTTGAGCTAGGGTTTCACTATCCCAATACTCGTGGTAGGTTGTACAACCGGATCCACATTGGTATCTTTGTAATAGTTTCTTCCTTGGGATTAAAATTTGGAGTCCAAACCTTAAGATAGAAACCTTTCCCCCCCATCAGAAAGGAGCCACTATTTAGGATCCACTCCTTGTCCTTGGAGCTCAGACATATCACTAAGTAAAAGCCATTGGGTAACGTTTTCAGAACAGTTGAAGTCCCCCAATGCTCATTAAACCAACTTCTAACTCTTCTGAAAGCCGGCCAAGGGCCACTCCACTTCATGAAAAAAACTTTCTCCTTAAGGTTACTAACCAATTCATTACAAGGTTGTCCATCTATCAATAAAGAGACGATTGTAGCATGTTCAAGATTAGGGCTCACCTTTTCTTGCCTTTGCGAGTCTGTAAGTGATTTTGGCCTCCAAAAATTTCTTCTCTATTTTGCAGAAGTCAAAGGATCCATTCAACCTTAAATCCACAAAACCCCACTTGTTCCTCGTAGCTGAATCATGTTTGAAGGGTTTCTCTGGATCATTTCCTGCCAAGTGACTGAAAAACTTTTCCAAAGCCTTCCATGCTTTCTGGGGAGGCCGCCAAGCCCTGTTCTACCAAATCTCCTGTTTAGTGGCCACGAGATTTGCCCTCAACCAATCCATCGATCCCGTGGTCTGTGAAACCCTAGCTCCTTCCTCCGCTCTGCCATTTCACAAACTTTATATTATTTTTACTATTATATATATACAGTATAATTTTTAATGTTTTACTTTAACTGAAATTTTTTAATTTAACAGAAGCCGTCAGCCGTCACAAAGCTGCACTCAAATAAGCTTTTACAATTTGTTTTAGACCATTCAGAGTAACACGTTCTTGATAAAAAAAAAAACTTGACTACATTAACAAAATTCATATCAAATAAACCACGATCAAGAAGATATACTTAATAGCCAATCAAGGTTTTTCATCAGTTTAACCTTATAACAAGGTGCAGATTAAATGCCCTATTAAAAAAATTATCTAATTTTGAATGTGTCCAACATCTCCAGGCAATCAGGAATCAACTTCTTTCTTGAAATTGATGTTTTAATTAGTTGATGTAAAATATTATAAAAGATCAGATAAACCAACGAAAGAGTGACCTGATATCCAGCTATTAGGCAGCCATTAATCTAATATTGACTGTTATAAATTAGTGGTAAGATTTAAGTTTAAAACTTTTTTTCTTATTTCAAATCTGCCCAAGCCAACAAAAATCTAAGGTCTTATTTACTTTTTCGTCAAATCTACAGTTACAGTTATGTAAAATTGCAGCCAGTCGGAGTTCAGACCTAGGGTGCAGCAGTAACACGCTGGCCCAGTGTCAGAGAACTTTTCCACTCAAAACCCACAGGCTCCTTTTACACCCAAACTGTAAGAAATTGGAGAAAGCAATCCATTACAATACAGGTTTAAAAACAGAGGAGACAATCAATATAAAAACTGTGAGTTCATATGCCCTGGCTTAAAAAACCTTTGCCGTGCCAAAAAAAAAGTGATGGCCCAGTCAAAGGCTACCAAGGCAAAAAGTAATAGTAATTTATGGTCTAAAAACTTAAAACATGCCACATCCAGTCAAATTACAGGCCTGCCAGGACCACAATTTATAAATTAAAAGTTTTTTATTTTCAGTTACACGCAATATACTAATATCATGTATTTGGATAGATACAACTGTATAGTGTCATTTATTCCAACTTTGTTGTGCCTCCCTCATGGGCCTTCTTCAGGGAAATCACAATCTATTAATTTTAATTACATCTGGTTTATTTTCAGAATACATGATTATCATTTATTATTATTTTTTCATTAGTTCGTAAGTATTGCTTGTGAATTATTTTTATCTCTGCCGATTCTTAGAGTACCTCTTACGACTTATACCTGAACCTAACATTACTGGTTGTATTATTTGACAGGGAAGATATCCTTTAGTATGTTATAGGTTTGATTAATTCATAAGGCAAGAATATTCATTTATCGATACAAATTTGTGATTGATTAGCAATAAATCTATTCAATTACTTTGATTATGTTTATTCCCATTGATGCAGAGATGAGTTACAGAAAATCAGATTGAATTCAATTTGCATATTAAAACATATTTAATGAAAGATAACACATGGATGCTCTGCGATACCCAGACGAACTGGCCTGGGAATGCACCAGACTGCCGGTGATGGGGAGGGGGTGCTCTATACGAGTAGGCACTGGTTCTTCATCGCTGGGAAGAAACAGTGACTCTCCCTCCGCATTGTGCCAGCCTGATACATTCACAGGCTATCCGTGGGTGGTTTAAACATGAAACTAAAGTATTATTATAGCTGAGTAACAGGGTTACCTGTTTGCGGGTTCTCCTCGCGATTTCTCCGTCACCTTCTTCTCCCATGCTTCCCTTGCTGTGCGTGATTTATACCTTATAAAACCACGCGACCCCCTTGGAAGCATGGCGTCTTTTCCAGAGATGACTTGGGGATGATCGCATCCTTTCTTTAATAACACTAGTTAAGGTGCAAACACATTTAATCGGTTAATATAATTTTATTAACTTGAATAGTTGGAAAATATACATTTATGTACAAATCGCATACAGTTTTTCTTCTAATGATTCCGCTGTCTACATGGGGATATGACAGCCGTGCCAAAAAAAAAAGTGATGGCCCAGTCAAAGACTGCCAAGGCAAAAAGTAATAGTAATTTATGGTCTAAAAACTTAAAACAGGCCACATCCAGTCAAATTACAGGCCTGCCAGGACCACAATTTATTAATTAAAAGTTTTTTATTTTCAGTTACACGCAATATACTAATATCATGTATTTGGATAGATACCACTGTATAGTGTCATTTATTCCAACTTTGTTGTGCCTCCCTCATGGGCCTTCTTCAGGGAAATCACAATCTATTAATTTTAATATTTTCCATAGAGTTTTCCATTTCATCAGATTTCTTTTCAACACTCAAATTGCCAATATTCATAATAGGTACTAGTGAGACTAGAATGGTAATATAAATTTTATGGGCCATCAACTTCAAATTAAATGATTCCTTCTAATCCTTGGTGCCAAATTTTCAATTTCTAGTATCTATTTTTCAATCAATGTGTAATTCAATCCTCTTACCCTAGATTATTGTTTCCTGCTTTACAACAGTATGTGAACTAAAAGTTCACCTTGAACTACTTTGAAACAATTGCAAACCAAGTGAACCTGTTTGTTAGGAATCGTGATTCTTGAAAGCTTTCCATGCTCTTTGTTGCATAAAAATTTAATAAGATGAGTATCATCCCTGGTAGTTTTGGTACTATATATTTATGAGTAGACACCAACCACAGATGAAAAATGTAGACAGTTCTTATTTAAAAAATATTTGGTCTTTCAGCAGGATGATATTATTCCTTCTGGATCAAGAATAATATCAATAGTTTATAATTTTATCCCTTATTCAAATGGGCCAATATTTTGCAGTTGCAGGAGCCATGAATAAGTTTGAAGCAACTGCTGCCAAATTGCTACAACAGAACAGAATGGCTAATGGGCATCCAGGGTTTGCCGGTTGGCAACAGATTTATCAGAAAAAGGTTAGCACATTCTCATACAAGTCTGAATGAGAAGGACTTGGATGTGTGTGCAGAAGGTCAGAACATTTTCCAAGGCAATTAAAAGCCAACAAGTCACTCAACACTTGGGGATTTTGAAAATTTCATGAATCAGCCAGCCCCAATAAATATGATACCAAACAACTTGTTCACTCTCTTTTCTCTCTGTTTTATAGGGCCTTTTACTCACTTCTGTGTCATGATTTTGAAAATTAAATTTAACATCCATATTATAAGCAAACATCAAATTCATTTTGGAGAAAAGATTTAGAATTTTTAATGAATGTTTCTTCAGCAGCAGATGCTAAATGGGAAGTATATCCCCTTATCAGTTTCAACTTTCCAACAACTGTGGCAAAAGGCTTAGATACTACAATGCAGCAATGAAGGTATTTTACTAGACAAGTCTTCATGCCAAGCTTTTCACAATCCTGGTTCACTGGTCTCAAGGAGTTCAAGCTATGTTCAAGTCATTGATACTATGCTCTTACTAAGCAAGTCCAACCATAACTTTGTAGCAGGATTCTTTTGTCATTGCCAAAGGCCTGCACAACACATGATAATGCAAAACCATATTTATAACTCTGGGCATCTTTTATATCATTTGCCACCCTATCAATATGCTAAATAGTCAAAAACACCTGTACCACTATTAGTTAAACCAACAAACAAAGAAAAATTTGAGATTTTCTTGTAGAATTATACCCAATTTAAGATGTAAATCAAGAAAGTCAATAATACACAAATCCAGAGGAAAACCTACCAAGTGAAATAGACTGGCAGCATAGATTAGCAAAGCTTCCAGAAAAAAATGTGTATGTAATTTTACTAAGCTTTTTCCTAGAAGCTTTCATAATATCATGGACTCTGAAAACCTCACGTTCCATTCTAACAATATGGATGCTAAACACAAAATCCAAGCTATGATTTCTAGAGAAGAGCTTTGGAAGCAAGAACATGAAGATATATTACAGAACTTGATTCTCTTAAGTAAAGCTTTGTAGGCATGAAATTTTTCCAGCAACAAAGCTTGTGATAGATTGTTGGTAATCAGTTTTCATTTCACTATGGGGTCTCGTAAGGACCATATAGCATAGAGAATGTCCCTTAACACCTACGTTTCCTTAACATGGAACCACCAAAAACCCAACTAAACTCTCCTCAATTGTACCCAACTCTCATCCTGGTTTTTGCAAAAGCCCTGCCATATGATTATTCATTATCTATCATTTACTGTGAATGCCAGATTCGAACACAACTAAAACAATTCTAAAAAAATCCTCTGCCATTAGCACCAAATCATAAGAAAGTTCTTTGAGACATGCCAATCAACAATAATGTCTTGACCAATGAAAAATATCTATGGCAAAGTGCCACGTAAAACTGACACCAAAGTAGTCAGAACTGCAGAGGATCTGTACTTGTATCACCCCATCTGACATTGTATTTGGCAGCCAGATAATGTGCTCCCACTGGGCCTCGACTGCCATATGGATAAAGCTCAGGTGAAACCTTCTTTGATTCTAATTCTTTCAACAATGGTGTGAATAGAGACCATGCTGCATCAAGTTCATCACTTCTGATGAACAAGCGTCGCTCCCCTTCAATTGCATCCAAAAGCAATCGTTCATAAGCATCAGGAATTTCTCCAGAATACCTGAGACAGAGAACATGAAAAGTCAGATATAAATCAGAAATTACTGCAGAGAAGTATTTTCTGACCATAAGAAAGAAATTCATTACTGTTGTACAAATTGACAAGCAATTTGTTTACTCAGTCCTCACCTTGCTGCATAGTGAAGGTTCAAATTACTTCGATCTAGCCTCATGCCCAAACCTGGAATCTTATTGTTAATTTTCAGATAGATAGCTTCATCAGGTTGGACACGAATGACAAGCTCATTGGTAGCTCTGTCCAAGTCTGTTCCAAATTTTCTCTTGTACAGGTTCCCCGGAACATGTCTAAACTGAACCCTAATTTCTGCACTATAAAGTTGCAAAAACATCCAAACAGGAAAACCCAGTGATCATTTTAAAAATGTTTACAGGTATATGTAAGAGAGTAAAAGCTTGTTCTTTGTCTATATTTTTGTCCAATTGCAGATTGCAGAATACCATAAGACAACAATCATACCGTCTATTATGTAAAGCCTTTCCAGCTTTCATAAGGAAAGGTACACCATCCCATCTGGAATTGTCAATGAAAAGAGCCGCTGCTGCAAATGTTGGAGTTAAGCTATCTTTGGGCACTGTCTTATCATCTGTATACCCAGGATATGTCACACCACCTTTAACATGGCTCTTGTATTGACCAATTACCACATTTTCAAGTTGCAATGGCATCATTGAGCGCAACACTTTGACCTGAAAATATAAAATAAAAGTTAGCCCAATAAATCATCTCTTTCCCTAGATTAAAATGGTTAGCACATAGAACCAAGTCTGAAAGATATAAACCAAAATAATAATGAAAACTATGTCTTATCTATCCCCAATAAGGCTTCTGACTGAGTTTCAACTTGCCTTTTCATTCCGTATGTCTTCTGCATCCAAACTGACTGGTGTTTCCATTGCAAAAAGAGCTAATATTTGAAGCAGGTGGTTCTGCATTATATCGCGGATAATTCCATAGTTATCAAAGTACCTATACAAGACCATTAGAAAGAAACAACATTCTGATAAAGTTAAATGATGAGTTCAATATCACCAAAACTTGGTTATAGCAGTGCTGAAAAACACCACACTAGATTTTAGCCTTACCCTCCTCGACCTTCTGTTCCAAAGTCCTCTGAAAAAATCAGTTGTACGTTCCTTATATATTGCCTTGACCACAAGGGTTCAAATATCAGATTGGAAAACCTTAGAACAGAAAGATTTTCAACAAGTTCTTTCCCCAGATAATGATCAATCCTGTTTGACAAAGATACACAAGTTAGCATAGCAACCAAACTTAAGTATTATATATCAAAGACTTCTATTTAAAACAGAAACATTTCAGAAATAAAACAACCAAAAATTTGAATATTTCTGAAGATAATATACTTCTGGAATATAACACTGAGATTGATGGTATGTACCGGTAAATCTGCTCCTCAGATAAGTATTGTTTCAGACCTCTTGTAAGTTCAGCAGATGACTCAGAATCCCGACCAAAAGGCTTTTCAACAATTAATCGAGTCCATCCACTAGCAGAAGATGAAGAACGACTAGCACACCTTGCCACATCCACAAAAACATTTGGAGGGATGGACAAGTAAAATAATCGATTTGCAACTCTCCCTGCCTGTCATGTCAAGCCATCCCAGGTACAGCAAATCTTCTTTCGTTAACAACAAAAATAAAAATAGTGCAGAAAAACAAATAACAAAAACCAGCACTTAGTGGAAGCCAGAGGGACTAAAAGTGAATGTTATAAAAATCAGCTTTTTCAAGCTTATAAACCTTGGACAGCCAGTAGATAATAACACTATAGGAAATCATAGCAGTAGGAGCAGAAGTAACACTAAGCACTAAATGATAGCATAAAATCTGAAACTAAGCCAAAGAGACTATAAATCCTATGATCCCTGCTAAGAAAGAGTCGGATTCTTTCCTAGAAAATAGGGGATGGCAGTACAATCTTCCTCTAGATGTTAATTATTGTTGAAACCAATGAAGCTGATTTGACAGAGGAACAACCCCTTGAAGAATGGAATCCTTATGAAAATGGAGGCTGCTGTGATGGACTACTTGAGTAGGTTTGTCATGTATTTATGCTTTTAAAAATTAAGAGTCATAAATTTGGATATTCAAAGATGATTAAGACAATTGCTTAATTGTGATTTCAGTATTCGGATCATATAAAGTTAAATTATTTAAATGATATGGATATTTGAAAAATGTATAGTTAACATTGACTCTTCTTATTTATGTAAATTAATGTGTTTTGATCAGATTAGTAATCCTCTCTCTATTGATATTTGTGCGAGGTACACAACACAAACAAGAGAAAGGACATCATGTTGGAGGATGTGTTTCAGTAAAAGATGACAAAAGGGATAGAAAAAAGAAATGGAACGGAGTGATTACACAGATACTTTTGCATTCATTTTGGTTAAGATGACTGGTTGCTTACATATTGGAGATTCACTTGCAGTTTTAGCCATTATAGTTTGGGTCTTGTTCTGTTATGGATTAGTAGACAGCTATTTGAATGCTCTCCTTATGATTGTTAAATTTTTCTTCCCATAGAGACATCTTAAAACTTGACAGCTAAAAGAATACATACATCTTGACACTTGTCTTGCACATTGAGTTTTGATATTGATGTGTTTTCTTAAAGGAATCCAGGTGGATGGACCCCTAGTAACAACACTTTTTGATTTATAACATCTTTGCTCCATTGCTGAAATTTGTTTTTTGCTTGCCATTGCTCAAGGAGAGTTGAAGATTGATTGTTGCTTGTTCCTAGCTGGTTCTTGTGCTACTCCTACGTGGTTGTGTTGGTGTCTGTTTTATCATCTACCAAACATTAGGATAGGATACCCGAAGGCATTCTATCCTCTCCGGAAAAATCACTACTGATTCCAAGGTCTATATGTGCAAACAAGCGACTTTAGTGGAATAGCTTCTTGGGTAGTGTAAGCTGAAAATCTCAAGGGGGACTTACGTTTAACAACTATCTTGAACTACTGGACTTAGATGGATTTAGCATTTTTAGGCTCTTCTTTTTTTGGGGGGATTTTCGGGGTTTAGACTTTCAAAAAAAAGGAGAAAAGAAGTAGGGTTTGAGAAGGCTAATCTAATCCTACGAACTCCAGAGACAGTATCAATTGGGTGCTCTCGAGAAACCAAACCTTGCTTCGCCACACTAGGGACAACTACACAAAGCCGGTGCAATCTTCAATGGATTGTGCTTATGATTAAGATGTTGGGACGCACAGAGGATGAGCTCAGGCTAACTTTGCACGGTGAAATGGAAATCATCCATTCACCAAAAGTATGAGCGAAGATACACCATTGATTGACACTTATCAAATCCTTCATTCAAATTAACAATGAAAGCAAATCTATATTAATTTTAACTAGGTGTTGAGGAAATTGAAACCATGCAAATCATTCAAACAATAGAGATTACAAAGCAAGCGCACATGCAATATATTATCTGGAAATGACCTTAAGCAACAATGCATCAAAAACCTCACTCTCCAAATGAGAGGAGGTAGCCTTATATAGTTTTTCAAAATAAACAAACGGTCGAGATCGAACAATGATCAAGGGCCAAGATTGAAAGCAATAAACCCTAATTAGGGTTTCCCAAAACACCATCAGTTCAAGTGAATAAGAAAGTGACACGTGGCACAGCTGCTAATCTCACTGGGGTGAGCGCCTACTTTCCTGCTTCATAGATTCGATGTACTTGGACACAATAAGCTTGACCTCCTCCATGGTGACACTTGGCAAACTGCCGATCTGGAAGTCGATGATGTCCACATCATCGGTACATGTGGCGAGGATGCCTTCCCACTCAATTGCCTGGGCAAGAAAGTTTTCATCGATGAAGAGAAAGTTTGCAATCTTTGAAAGATCGCCCTTGTCAATCATCCCTGAATCCTTGAAGAAACTTGACTGAATCCTGGCTCTCAGGTCCTCTGCCTGCAAGTGCTTCTCCCTTATACTCTCTTTCTTCCAAATCTCAGATGCTACACGAAATACTTTGCTCAAAATCTCCCTGACACTCTCTTCTGTCTCAAAGCACTTGGTCTCGGATTTCTTCAAAACTTCAATCCGAGTAACCAAGGTGTAATACCATGTGCTGAAGTTGTACCTATCTCCGGCCTGTATGATACCTGCATCCACTAGGCTTCTTCTCGACAAGCCTCAGATAACCTTCAGATGAGGAAGTATTTCATCTTGAATTTCCTCCACGTCCTCCCAATTGGTGGCAAGATCCTGGATACGGCTGACAAGTGAAGAGGCCGACTCATATGCTGACACTAAATTCTCTACCAGTATATCTACATGTGCTGAGGCATCTGAAATCCACTCCTTGGCCTGTGTGAAAGTACCCTTCATATCCTCATAATCCTTCATCGATTCCTGCTGAAGAGGCTATGGAGGGGTAACTGGGATCTCATGGTTAAGTGGCCTGGTGAGATGGAGAACATACTTTCTCCATTGCTGGTTTTCTTCTTCAACCTTCTTTCTTTTCTCTTTCTCCTGAGCTAAACTTGCCTTCAGAGCGTTACAAGAGTCATCGAAATACTGGACCTCTTGGTCTTGGGTGGGTTTACCCAACTCTATGGTGGTGATCTTGTAATCATTTGCAACGACGTTGTCCCTAGTTTTTCCTTCCTTAGGCATCGCTATCTGGACTGTCCTGTATCCTGCACTGTCTCTCTGGATTAAAGAAAACTTTTTGGCGGGCTTAGGCGGTTTAGCTACAGCTGGCTCATTTACCTTCTCCAGGAATGCTGCTGTAATTCCTTCAGAACAGACCTCCTTGGGAACCTTGGCCTTTATTCTTTCCCTTAGCCAATCCGGGATAGTTGACTGCTCCATGGTGTTCTGGTCAAATCCATCATCTGTCCCTCCCGGGTTTGCAGGTATGCCATCCAAGAAGACTGTAGGCGCTTTCGTTTTCTCTCTGTCCGGACTTTGGACAACTTCCTTCATTACTTCCTCAACCGAAGGAGAAGGCACTCTCGCTTCATCGTTAACCATGCACATATTCATCTCTTCATCCCTAGCTGCATTCTGATCGGGCACAATAGAAGCGGCACTTAAGATGGACTGGCCTTCGCTAGACTCCCTTCTTTCACCTCCAATCCTTTTCCCTGTGACCTTTACGGAGCTTCCAACCAACTCCTTCCTCTTCCAAGACCCAACACTTTCTGGATTCCGGGCATTACCTGCAGAGATACAAGGATTGGCGGATGAAGAATCATCTACTCCCATCAATTCGTAGGTCAAGGTCACACCTTTGGCTTTTAATTGCCTTGTCCTTTTAGATGTCCACCACCTCAAATACTCAACCACCGTCCTCATGAGGTCTGCTAAATCTGATTTCTCTCCCTCTATCCAATCTATTAAAACTAGTGTTTCATTTTTCATCTTTTCAAAACCTGGCTGCTGAAGCTCTAGGCTATCCTCTACTTGATTGGCAACTCTGAATACCTCTGTTGCCCTCACCATGTTCAAAGGAATTCTCGACCAGAATCTCTTCCTGATCTCGAAGCTATCGGCTGCGTTAGCCCAATAATCTTCTAGATCGGCCCTGTGTTCATACGTTGTCCCTTCGACCTTCTTTATCATGTGGAACGGATCAAAATTCCTTCTCGCCTTGTACTGATAAAAGGGATACCAGGCTAGCTCCTTCTAAGCTATCGCAGCAGCTTATGCCGATGGACATGTTTCCAGCCCATTACCAATTGTAAGAGATGAAGTCCCTGCCTTCTTCTGTTTTTCCCTCTAAATTACCATATACTCTTCCAATTGCCTTACAACTTCAAGCAACACAACTCGGTTGGTAGGGTAAGCTGGAAGCTTGTAGGGAGGCCCTAAGAATCCTTGAATTCTAAGGTAAGTGAACTTTGGATATTAGATATACCAATACTTGAATCGACTAATGAAGTCCATAGACTCCTGAGAGAGCCTCTGGTGCAGTCCACCTTGCAATGTCCGAGTGATGTGCATGAGGGAGGTATCATTCACTCTTTTGAAATGGAATATCTCTTCCATGTGGAGCTGGGGATAGCAATCATACACTGGAAGCTGGTTCTCCTTGTTCCCTATTTCTCCTCTGCAAGTGAGACCTCTGTATCTGTAGGTCCTAGCCAAGGAATAAAATAGGTAAGAACTCATGAAGAAAGTCCTATTCGCCTCTAGGTTCCTCAACTGGCTGTCTAGATTGTCGCTAATCATCCTAGCCCAATCTATCATTTTTACTCCATTCATTATTTCATTAATGAAATAATACATCCAGGGTTCAAATGGGGCACCCTAAGGATTTCCCATTATTCTGTTGAGTAGAACGATCATGTCCCTGATGTCCTCCTTGAAGTACGCCCTCACCAGGCTCTTCCTTTGAAGTTTGGAGTCGCCCTTCCTTGGCTTGTCCAGCTAGGAATGGTTGACTATGGCATCATATTCCTCCAAGTGGTCATGATACATGCTGTCAGCTTTGTCTTTTGTCATATACACTGTGTTGTGATACTCTAGGATCTTGAAGGCCTCTCTGATGGCCTCATCACTGATGTTCGCCAACACTCTTCCATCAGGTGCCACAATGTCCTTACTAGTGGGGTTGTAATGTTTAGCACATTCAACCACTAACTCAGTGCATTGCATGGTGGGAAGAAAACCAGCAGCGTGTACTATGCCACTCTTCATCATCTTTCGCGCAATGGTGGTAGGCACAAGGTTGTCCAGACCAAACATTCGCTTCTTAAATTCCCTCAGATTGATGTGTCTGAGGTTGGTGTTGCTAACATTTTTCCATTTTGAAGTCATCCTTGACTCCGGAGGAGCATCTTTATCCACTTGAAATTTCATCCTGCCTAGGATCTACAAGCAAACAATGAAACTTTAAGTTAGAAATTAATTCGCAACTTGAAGAAAATAACGGGGCTGCGAAATGGCTAAGTGTCGGAAAATTTCACTTTATTCTCGTACTTAGCCATAAAAACTGAAATTTCATCTTATAACCCTTCAATCTTCAAAGATGGTTGTGATCTTAAATCAACACCAAGTGTTATAACTCCGAAAATTTCTTCTACTTAGCCGAAAAAGATGATTTTCCTTCCTTAGAAGTTCGAACAAATTCACTAAAAATCATTTCTCAAACTCTGGAATAAACTCAGAAAAATACATAAATCTGCACCATGAAATTAATTTCACCTTCGAATAAACGGAAGTAAGGCTGGCAATTTGTCAAAAATACTCAAAAATTCAGGAGAGATTCGATAACTCTCCCTTATACTTGCTGGCTTCACTCACAAATCTGCGAAACTTTTGTCAAAAAGTTTATCCAACTTCCAGCAATATCCAAAACTTTCTCCATATGAACTCCAAACTGAAAGTATTTTACTATGCTCTCCTTAATATTTTCGAACTTCTTGGTGTAGAAATGAAGCTTACACGAAGTATTTGTAAATAAAGTTAAATCCTCAATTAGAAACCCTTAAAATCTTCCAACTCATGTTTCCAATTTTAACTTCATTCTTTAGGAAAGTGTTGTCATGTTTAAAAATTCGAAAATCTTTCAATAATGCAAGTTTCTATTTTGTTTTTAGTTGGTTAACTCAAACTAGGCTTGTAAAAAGAATGTCTTCAAAAGATTCTAATTTAGAACTTAGTTCGAAATCTTTAGTAATCCTCAATATTCCCTTTAAAAAAAACTTTCCATTTTGGTTTTAAGTTTGAAATCCTTATCAATCTTCCAATATTCTCCTTTAAAAAAAACTTTCCATTTTGGTTTTAAGTTCGAAATCTTGAAGGATTTTCATGACATCACTTGCATTTTCGTTGATTTTGTTTGACTTTCATGTTTAGGCGGACTTTTGAAGACTCACCTTCATATTCGTCAAACTTGGGCGGACTTTCCTTACCTCTCCAAGGCATGGCGGAGTTTGAGAAGGCCTTCACATGGCCTAGAGCGAAGTTTTGAAGATCTTTTCTAGGGCGGACTTTGGAGGTAGCACCAAGGAGGGTAGAGGTTTGGGCTCCCTCTTCTTAGTCTTCTTAACCTATGGCAGACTTTGGGTCAACCTCTACATGGCGGACTTTAGGCTCTACCTCTTCATGGCGGACTTTCTAGAAGACTCTCCTTTGGGCGGACTTTGGTGATGACTCAACCAAGGCGAAGTTTCAACTAATGCATATGGCGGACTTTTGACACCTCTTCAACATTTGAAGGCCTTGGGTGGAGTTCTATGGAGGCTCCTATATATAGGGCGAAGTTTTGAAGCACTCCCACATGGCGGACTTTTGAGTCTCCAACTTCGTGGGCGGACTTCCTGGAGGTCGCCATCACCTTGCTAGGATAGGGCAGACTTTTGAGTGTGGGCCATCAACATGGGGCGGAGTTTTAAGACCACTCCCAAGGCTTCTCCAAGGTATGGCGGAGTATGAGAACCCCTCTTCATGGCTTCTCCAAGACATGGCGGACTTTTGATGCTCCTTCTTCATGGCATGGCAGACTTTCAGGCATAGCTTCATGGCGGTCCTTGATCCTCTTCCCCAACATGGCGGACTTTGATGAACACCTGCCATAACACTCAACACCTTCCATTAGCCAAACTTAGAGAAAATTTAGAAAATTTCAAAATTTCATAATTTAACCAAATTTAACCAGATTGACTTGAAATTTGAAATCCATACTCAAGCAAACCCTTCGAAGCGATACAACCCCTAAAATGTAGGGAACTGGCTTTTTAGGTCAAAACTTGGAGATTTTGGGTCCCGGTCGAAGCTGGTCAGTGGTGCTAGTGCAAACCCTAGATTCCCATCCCAAAAAAGCAAAAAGCAGGCATCCCTAAAAAATAGGGAAAAAAATTTTAAAATAGCCACACCGGGGATCGGGCTAAAAATGCCAAAAACGAAACTTCCTAAAAAATAGGAAAAAGCAAAAAAGCAAACTTTCTAAAAATAGAAAGTTGTCCAAATTCGTCCAAATCAATTGCGATCTTCGTCCTTCGGCCTTTCTAAGCACCCTGGTGGCGTTTGTACTCTGGAATCACATGATTTGCAAAAACTAACTTTCAATCGTCAGGACCTGAACTGCTCAAAACTGGGCAAGGCTTGGTAAAACTGATGCGGAAAGCCATAAGACACTAACAAAACCCTAGAAAGCAAGAAAAGAGAGGGTCCCCATTTGCAATGGGGCGATGTGTGAAAAAGGTCACAACAGGTTGCAAGTGTAGATTCAGTCTCAAAGACATTGAAGAGGAAGATTTCAACAAAAGAGGTAGGTTTTTTTGTTTGTTTTTTTTTTGTTGTTTTTTTCCCTTGCATTTTTTTACAAATTGAAATGGACTTTCTAGTTTTGTTTTATTTTTTCATTTTGGTTTGTAGAATGGCAAATGCTTCTTGTACTGGGAACAAACCCCATTTTAAAACAGAATCAAACTCTCCCCTTTGGAAATATGTGGAAATGGTAGAACAACTTCCAAATGAAGGTTATCTTTGGATTTGTTCTCATTGCAAAGAAACATATAAGAGCTCATATAGTTGAGTGAAAGCACATTTGTTCTTTATCCCTAAAAAGGCACCAAATTTTGTCTAGGAAAGACAAAAGGTGAAGGCCTTCTTGCAAAGGCACAAGTATTGGCATATATTGAAGAGCAAGAAAAAGAAAATGAAGCAGTTGGGAAACAATCTTCTCATTCTTTAGCACAGGCAAAGAGTAAGACTAAGAAAGGATCAATGGCCGCTCCATCATTTTCCAATCTTGAACATACAAAGGGCCATCCATTCTTGTTTAGACCTCAAGAACAACCTATACTGACACATAAGAGAACAAAGCAACTATTGGAAACATCATTTCACAATGAGGGTAGACAGATTGCCAAGCAAGACATAGCTAGATGAATCTATGCTAATAGATTGGCAGTTAATGTTGTTTCCTCACCTTATTGGCAATAAATGGTGGGATCAATCAATGAGGCTCAAAACGGGTTCAAGGGCCCAAGTTATAAGAAGGTGCATTCTTCCTTATTGGAGAAAGAGGTGAAACATGTAGAGGACTCCTTGAAACCTATCAAGGATTCATGGATCTAAACAGGGGTATCCATTATATCTGATGGAAAGATGCAAGAAATCACCCATTGATCAATGTTATTGCAATGTCCCCTAAAGGGGCAATGTTTTTGAGACCAGTGGATTGTGAAGGGTAGGTGAAGGGTGTTTAGTCCTAAATGTATGGTTGGTGAAGAAACAGATAACAGAGTATTTCCCACACTTACCAAATATTCATGTAACAGAATAATCGCACATCACAGCATAAATGACAATGATACTAATTAGACCAAAAGAATTATATCCTTATTCCAGTGTCCAGAAATGTCCATACATAATCTCCCCTGTCGAGGTTCCAACCAAACAATATAAACTATAAAGACCCGACGGTTGGTCAAGTTGCCAACCGTCACCAACTCCCAACTACCCGACGGGAACCTCTCGGCAACAACATACATCATAACACACTTAATAAATATTATTCTTACTAACATACGTTATTTACCCCTAACATTAGCCCCCCCAAAAACGTAGTCGTCTTCCAGACGACTAAGACAATAAGAGCTGAAATATAAAACATAAACTAGGACTGAGAAGAGGGAGGAGGCGTCCCTGTAGTGGTCGGAGAAGAAAGTTGTTTTCCAGTGTGAAGTCTTAGGTTCTTTTCTGCCAGCAGCTGTCGTTCCTATGCCTTCTTTACCATGTGGGTAGCTTCCAACAGTTTCTTATCTTTTTGCTCCATATGTGAGGTACCGTATTGGCACCTAGCGTACTAGTACATGTTGGTACCGTACCAATTCCTGCTGGCACTATACCAATTCCTATTGGCACCATACCGGTTCCTGTCGTACCAGTACATGTTGGCACCGTACCAATTCTTACTGGTGTTGGTACCGTACCAGTTCTTGCTGGTGTTGGTACCGTACCAGTTCTTGTCGTACCAGTACATGTTGGAACCGTACCAGTACCTACTGACACTGTACTAGTACCTACTGGTACCGTACCAATGTCTTCCGTACCAAAACCTAGATATGCTATACCAATTCCTTGCTCGACCATTGTGTCTTTTCCTAGTACAGCCTCCCCTGCCACTGTCTAGTCTACCGTACTAGTACCCTCCGTGGTTTCTGATGCAAGTACTGGTTTCTGTGGTAATGATACCCGTCGTTGCGCTGGTGGTTCCCCTTCATTGATTTTTTGGAACAACACCCCTACTGGTCGTACGTCCCCCATAGGGCTAGCCACCGTAAGTGCTTCTTGTGGTACCAAGTGTGTCAAAGATAATTTGGAAGGTGTGAACTTTACCCTCGTACTCTTCCATTGTGCCCGTAACCTTTCGTGTTGATCCTCCTCTTCTTCCTCGTCCTGCTGTTGCGACTCTGGTTCCCCTTCATCCTTCACAACTGTGTGAGTTGCCATATGAAACCCCTCATCACCACTTTCTTGCTCTTCAGTCTCTTCTGCCTCCTCAGAATCCTCTGCGCTGCTGGCATCTTCGACCTCTACCAACGTGTCCAACTTTCTTCTCCTTTTGGTTGGTTGCGCGGTGTCACCTAGTGTGTCCAGGTGAGTATAGTAGTACATGTTAGGTTTATTCGGTTCCACCCGTCCACGCGGTTCAAAGGTTCCCCACATTTCTGGTGGTACTTGCAGGCGCATGGCATCCAGGAATAGGCTGATAGCATGATGGTACATGTAGAATGTCTTGTGTTCCAGCTTGAAAAAAACATGAATTCGTTCTGCCAAAAGTTGTCCTTCCGACCTGGTACCAGTGATCGTCGTACCAGTACCTGAACCTATCGTACTAGCACATGGCGTACCAGTACCTGCTAGTACCATACCAGTTCTTGTTGGAATCGTACTAGTTCCTGCTAGAACCGTACCAATACCTGTTGGTACTGTACTAGTGCTCGTCGTACCAGTACCTGAACATGTCGTACCAGTACCAATTCCCTGTACGGGAACCTCGTTTTTCCCTGGTGCGGCCTCCTCTGCCATTGTCTGGTCTACCATACTAGTACGGACCATTGGACCAACTACTGCCTCTACACCGTACAGATTAACTCATGCACTTCCGCTCCCTAGTCGTACGACCTTTTAACCTGTGCCAACTCTTCACTCAGCTCCACATGGATGGCACAAATCTCTGCACAGATACCCTCAAACTTTTTATACAACTGCTCCCTGCGTGTACAAATGCCGCGGAGGGGATTGTATGGATCCTGCACGTACGGTATGTCTATTTTCTAACCGTACAGTCTTTCTCCTTTATCCGATGGTAGTCGTACAAGATCGTACGACTTAGTTTCATGTGGGTGCAATGTTCCGTCGTTCGGTATTCCTCCCCTTGCAAGTCATACACCGTACGGGCTATGCCAGTCTCCCTTCTTTGACGACCATACGCCGTACAGATAACTCAAACACTGCCAGTCTCCCTTCTTTGTCGATCGTACGCCGTACAGATAACTCAAACACTCCATCGACTGGCATACGTTGTACGAGTGATCCAGTACGGGGTTCTTGTCATCCCCTACGAGTATCACCTGCGGGTCCTCGTCCTTGCCTAGATTGATTTTTTTTCACATCCCTTTCCTCGTACTTGATGGGTTTGTCTCGTTCAAACTGGTGGGTTGGTGTGTCATCCACCCATGCCATTCCCTCCTGGTACCTACCGTACTCCGAGGGAAATGACTGCTCTTCCATACTGCCACTTGATTCCCCAATCTCGCATATTTGCAGCATGTGGCACTCTGGGTAGAAGACCTCGTAGTCCTCTATCTGCCAATGGAAGAGTCCAGCCAATGAACTAGTTCCATCTTTAGAGCATCCATCCAGTTCCAACACTCCTTCGTTGGGTTCCTTCCCTCCTCTGTCTCCTTCGGAACCCCACTCCCATCTATTTGAGTCATCCAAGTCGGAGTCAAACGACGCGAGCTCTTCATTGACTGACTGATTCCTCAGGTCAATCACATACTTATGGCCTTCACTTTCGATTGAGAGTGCATTCTTCTTCCAGTTATGATTGGCTCTAGCCATGATCAGCCACCCCCTTCCCAGGAGGGCGTCGTACGCTTTTCTTTCCAGTGGAATGACTATGAAATCCAAAATAAATTGTTGTGTCCCGATCACTACCTTTTGTGCCATGAGTGTACCAAGAGGTTTGATACCGTGTTGGTCTGCACCAACGAGATGGAATGTTGGTGGCCAGAGAGTAGGCTTGCCAAGGCTTCTCCATGCTTCCTCCGGTAGTACGTTGACTCCAGACCCGCCATCCACAATGGTCTTTGTGAGCTTTTGTCCCATTATGTCCATCTCCACCACGATAGGTTTCCGTCCAGTGCTTACTGTGAGTAGCATAGGGTCCATGGCGTCCGTACCATGTTCCTTCACCGGAGTCGTAATATGTGGTTTTGTCATCATCCAGTGTTCCTGGCCGACGGTGGTGTCACCGACTGCATTCGTCAGGGCCATCCTCAACTGTGGCATGATCTATAGGAGGTCGGATACCCGTACAAGTATTGTGGTCTATAACATCTGCTTAATGATAGTTTTCTCCGGTCCTGACCGGAGTGGTGTACTAGCAGTCGGGTGCGAGGCCCTGCGCTCTTCTGCCATCGCTCGCTCGATATCCGCCCTGGCTTCCTGTAGTCTTTCCTTCTCCGTGCGAGGATTAGGGCACAAGGCTTTTTTGTTTTACAATCTTGTGATTGCCAATACGCCTTCCCTCGGTCCTTCCACCTCCAGCATATTCACCCCTTTTTGCCTTGGACAGTCTATGTCCTCATGATTCCCTGGACCGTACCATTTGCATAGCAAACTTCCTGTGTCACCCCCATTTTCACATTCCCGCGCAAAGTGACCCCATTCGTTGCACTTTTTGCATTGAATCATGGGTCGTCCCTTCGCGTCGTATTGAATTCTACTCCTTGGCGTGTTATTATTGGACATGTTACCCCACCGATTGTTCCTGTACCCTCCAGAAGAGGCGTCAGAGTTTGCTGCCGGCTTCGGAGGTGTCGTTGGCGGTGTGACTTGGTCAGGTTGGGCGTAGAGCACTTGTGTGCTCCGTGTTTTCAAGTTGTACGGGCATTCCTTAATGGAATGTCCCATTACTTGGCAGATATCACAGAAGGCTTTGCAGGGACAACTCCCCTTAGTGTGTCCTTCCGTCTTGCAGTCGGTGCACCATAGCTCCTTTCCTTCCCTGCCACCTTCTTTGTTAGCCTTTAGTTCTTTCATCATTCTCATCATATCCCTTCGGAGTGCTTGCACGGTTTTGGACTCCCCATCACTATCTTCATTCGTACTATCACCATCGCTCACCCGACGCTTCCCTCGGGATGTCTTATTTTCGCTTTCAATATCCATCACACGGTTGTACGCCTCATCATATGAGGGCAGGGGGACCACCTTCATCTTTCATTTGAGGGATGGTACCAATCCTTCAACGAACCATCTCTTCTTGAGACCATTAGCCAGCTGGTTCTCCATTTTATTGAGCAGTTCCCTGAGCCTTCTGTTATATGCACATACACTTTCATTTTTTCCTTGTTTGGTGTTGTAAATCTCTGCCACAATTTCGTTGTCATCTCGTAGGAGTTTGAACTCTTCCTCGAAGGCCTTCTTCAAATTGCTCGAGGACGTTTTATACTGGGCATTGAGGTCTGTATACCAGTCAATGGCTATTCCTCGCAAAGTGGCTGGGAATGCCTTCAACCAGTAGTCCCGGTCATCCTAGCCATTTGATTCCCAGATGGTCACGCATGTCTTACAATGTTGTACGGGGTCCTCTGACCCGTCGCCCATGAATTTTGGGAGTTTTTGCTTCTCCGGGATGTGTGCCATTGTTCTTTTCTAGACGGTTTTATGCAGTGCTTGGAAATGGCTATATGTCGGGAAGGTATTATGTGTCCGGGAGGTAACATACGCTCCTAGTCTAGCTGGGCCCCTGTCAGCCGAACTTTGGTCACCTTCGCTTCTATAGTCCCTCCTTCCCGGGGTTTCTGGATCTGACCCTCCTATTTTGATGCCCTCTGAAAAGGACAAATTTTTAATGCCAGATAACGTTGCTTCAAAAATAGTGGCGATTTCTTCGTGCAAGTCTCGTACCACCTCCTCTCCTTGTTCAGAATATTCCGACGGGGTGCTTTGCGACTCAGCCCTGGAGTCCTCTTCACTTGACATCGAGTGTGGGGCCTGGTCGGCGAGATCTTCCTCCACTACGTCTGCAAGTGGCAGGTTCCTGGCGACCTCGGCCAACTCCTTCCACGTACACGGTTTTTGCCTCTCCCGGCTACAACTCCGACTCACACTCCGATTTCTACTGTGTTTCTCCGGACTCTTCGAGTTAGCAACCTCCCTTAGTCGCCGTCTCCTTTCGGCCTGTTCTTTTATGCGGAGAGATCTCCGTACAGTTCCCTCGTTTACTCCTTCGGTGGTAGTGGCACGCCTGTCTTTGTTTGGCCGTAGGGGCATCAAGTGTCAGAGGTACGGCGCCGACTAGCCTCCCTCTCCTCTTCCTCCCTACGACTCCGCTCCTCATATCGTCGGAGGACTTGTTGCTGCCGAAGTTCCTTTGTCGTCTCCTCCCTTCGGTCTTGGAGTGCAATCAAATTTTTGGCAAGTAACCTTGGAATACTTCCGAGCAGGTCAAAGACAGGGATGCTGACGGTGAGTTCACCACGTACCGTGCCTTCCGAAATGGCTCTCTCCTGAGCCTCTCGTTGCACATACTGCGTGACCGACACGTCCCACAACTCCACCAAGTCTGTCGTCAACTGATCCTCTCGGTCTTCTTCCGCGGTACTCTCTCCGTGCGTGTCACTGTCCACGACAATTAATTGTTGGTTAAATGGCCGGCCCATTAATTGCTTCCGCATACCGCCATAGTTATCTCCAGGTTCGTTAAGGCAACGGCGCCAAAATGTTTAGTCCTAAATGTGAGGTTGGTGAAGAAACAAATAACACAGTATTTCCCACACATACCAAATATTCATGTAACAGAACAATCGCACATCACAGCATAAATGACAATGATACTAATTAGACCAGAAGAATTATATCCTTATTCCAGTGTCCAGAAATGTCCATACATAATCTCCTCTGCCGAGGTTCCAACCAAACAATATAAAGACCCGACGGTTGGTCAAGTTGCCAACGTCACCAACTCCCAACTACCCGACGGGAACCTCTCGACGATAACATACAACATAACACACTTAATAAATATTATTCTTACTAACATACGTTATTTACCCCTAACAAAGGGTGGTCCATTTATTGCTAATATTATTTTCCAAGCCATTAAGTTGGCCCTCGAAATGTTGTTCAAGTGGTAACAGACAATGCCAAAAATTGTAGGGTTGTTGGGTTACTGGTTGAGGAGCACTATCAACACATTTTGTCAACACCTTGTTCTATCTACTCACTCAACCTAATGTTGCAAAAAAATTGGCAACAAAGTTGATTGGATCAAATAGGTGTATGTTGAGGCCGAGGAGATCCAAATGTTTATCACCAACCACCATATGTCGCAAGGCATATTTAGACAATTTTCGAGATTGGAGCTATTGAAGGTAAGTTAATTTTAAATTTATTATTTAGTTAAATAATAAATAAATATGTTTAGTAAACTTTTTAATTTAATTTTAATTTTAATTTTTCTTATTTTGATTTTGAAATAGGTTGCTAAGACCAGTTTTGTCTCCAACACACTTGTGTTGAGACAACTTGTGAAGGTTCGTGATGCATTAGCTAGCATGGTAATCAGCCCTAACTGAAGCATATGGAGGCAATCTAGCATTACAAGGGCAGCAAACATTAAGAGAATGATACTAGATGACTCTTGGTGGGATCGTGTTGAATACCTCTTGAATTTCATTGAGCCTATATTGAGCATGATAAGTTATATTGACATGGATAGACCTTGTTTGGGTAAGGTATATAATTGCATCAACTCAATGATTGAGAAATGAAAGTCGTCATAAATGCAAAAGATAAAGATCCAAAAGAAACATTCTTACTACAACAAATCATTGAGGAGAGATGGAACAAAATGACCACTCCATTGCATCTCCTTGCCTTTGCATTGAGTCTGAAGTATTATAGTCAAGATCTCCTAACTAACACAAGAGTTGCCCCATATAGAGATTCTAAAGTTTCTCAAGAGTACAAGGCAGCCCTTCGTAGACTCTTTCCCCAAGACCTATGGCCTGCAGAGAGGGCTGAATTCATGAGTTTTTCAAGCACAAATGATTGTGGTCTTGAAGCTCTTTGGGACAAGAGTAAGGTTACTGCTCATAGTTGGTGATACTTCCATGGAGAAGCATTCCAGCACCTACAACCTATTGCTATCAAAATTTTATCACAAGTTCGTTCTTAGTTATCAAAAAAAAATTCTATCTTGCTTTTTTTTTTTAAATTTATAACTCTAACTCTCCAATTTCAAAATCTTGATAGGTTGCTAGGTCATCTTCATCCAAGAGGAATTAGAGCACATACTCCTTCATCCACTCAATAAAGAGCAATAGACTACACTCCAAAAATAGGGAGGACTTGGTCTTTGTACATTCAAACTTGCGGCTCCTCACACACAAAGAAAATGCCTACAAACAAGGGGAGACAAAGCAATGGGATAATGATCCAGAGCATGCCTAGTTGGATGATTCAATTTCCTGCCTTGCAGCACTTGGAGTTGATGATGATGACAATGACCTACCTAGTGATCATGAGATTGAGTTTGCTAGTACCATTGCCAATGCCAGTGGCACTATTTGTGGTTCTTCTAATTTACCACAGCATATGGAGGATGATGATGATATTTTTGACGACCTATATGATATTTAATCAGTGATGGCTGATTGTTGACACTTGACATTATTTATTTTGAACTAAATATTAAAACTTTAATATGGTGTGTTTTGCTATGTTATTTGACTATTAACATAGTAGTGTATTTTGAACTTAACTACTACTGCATATATGTATATATATATTTTTTTTTTAATTTGTACTAACGAACCGAAAAAAAAAAAAAAAAAATTTGGCCAAATCCACGAACTCGAACCTCAAACCCGAGCCCGAACCGGAACTAGCAACTTAGGTTTTTGTATGAGGGAACCCAATCCCAAAAAGAAAATTGCTGGATACACCAACCAAATAAGTGAACTTGAAAAAGGATTCAAACCAAAACCAGCAACTAAGATGAAAATTAATAAAAATTTAAATGGCAACAAATAAAAAGTAAATGAAAAACTAATAATGGAGTTGATGACTTTGTAGATTCCTAAACATTAAGTTTAAAGTTACCTTGACGTTCTTGTTCATGCTCTTTGCAAATATATATAAAAAATGGTCTTGACAACCCTTTCCTCCATGTCATTTATTTGAGTATGAAGACTCCACCCACCTAGTATTTTGCTAGCATTTTAATTTGTATCTTTCAAGATAACTCAAACCATAAGAATATGTGAGGTAAAACCTCTCTTCAAATTATGTGTGGAAGCTCCCTAGGATCCAAAAATACCCTAGACACTAAGATGTAGACAATTTATATAATATTTGACACTACAATATTCTCTTTAAGGATTTTTTGCATGAATGAAATAACTAACTATTTGAATGTTCTTTTCCTTGGGTATGTGCACAAGACTGATAATAGCTCTTGTCTCGTAAGAAAGATTTATACAAACAACATCTTCCTATTGAATAAAGCAAAGATCAACAATTTAGTCCAAACAAGAATCTAATAAAGAATAAAAAGTGCAACACAAGATGACATGAGATTCTATAAACCAAACAGCTAAACCTTGGAAACCCTGTCATAAGTGCCTTTTCTGCTCTATTTGAAGGTTGGAAGCCTTGGTGGGTGCACATTTTCACTAAATGACACTTAAAAGTCGTGTTAGGCATTGATTTCATCCACTATCACTTAAAACCACTTCCATCTACCTTACTAATGCTCATTAGTCATTAGTGCCACTTGAAACTGATCTCATTCCTCTTAGGCACTCTATGGACATGTATTTGTCACTTATAATGGCCTCCATGCAGTAAGAACACCTTTCATCTACATTGATCACTTAAAATCATGCTAGTTCACTACCTAGGTGCTATTAAGTCTTCTTTTGACACTTGAAACAGTTGTTTCTTAACTTAGGCACCCCATCATGATATTCTATCACTCGGAGCTGGTCTTCTTCCTCTTACGTGCACCCTTCTAGTGGTTCTACCACTTACAATTCAATCAAGCACCCTTTTTTCGATAACAATCTAGTGCTTTCATACTAAATTATCAATCCTAGTACTAATTCAGGTTCGCTAGCTTAGTTAACAGATCTGAACAAAAAAAATTGAAGTTAGATTTGTTTTGGGTTCATCACAAAAACATATGAAAATCCTAAGTATACATATTTGCAGCCTAAAATCAAGAATATTAGATGCAACATACATATTTCCCAATATTTTTAGCATATAGTAATATTTATAAGCCTTATACAATATTAATTAAGTTAATATATAATATTGTAGTATGATAAAAAATTATAAATTGAATTAATATTGATAAATTAATTTTGAAAATTAACTTTTTTTCGGTAAGTTAATAGCTGGAGTAGGCCAGCACCCTTTGTATTGATATCAGAAATTCAATTACATCATCCTGTATCTATCACTACTCTGTGTAGCAAAAAGAGGCCCAGTCATGCATTGCCTCCATATTCTATTCCTATCTACCCATATACAAAATGGTTCACCAGTCGCCCAAAATGGTAAATCCAAACTATCACAAACCCTATACAATTTGATTCTACTAAGCTTTTAAGTAGCATCCCTTTCCAAAATGATGCCTACAAGCCTACATATACCCAATACAAAAAAGACAAATATTTTACTATTTCTCCTAATCTTTGTCCATGGCATCTACCCCTGCATGCTCCTTAGCCATCACTCCAATACTTAGGCCCACCTCTATTATCATCCTCCGCTGCACCTCCAAAATTGTCACACCAAAGTCTTCATCCTCTTCTTCCCACTCCAGCCCTTCAGCCTTCATATATGCTCCCAGCCAATCCTCACCCTCATTCAGCATAAACCCCATCAATTTCTTTAGACAGACAATGTTCCTGAAGATAGTCGGCTTCTTACCTTCAAAGGCCTCAGGGTCATAAGTGATAAGAATTAGAAATCTTGGAACATCACTTCCACATCGCTGAAGAAAGAAATAATCTTGTGGCAGCCGAATACTCATTTCTCTGTCAATGTTGGCTGTTACTATCTCCAAATTCTCCAAAAAGGAATCTTGAAAGATTTTCTTGCATAGCGCCTTGGCACTCTCTTTAGTCTCCCCAACCATCAACACCACCACCAAAAATATCCCAGTTATATCTGTGTTAACCTTGTGTCGATGATCCACAAGTAGAAATTCATTTCTCAAAATAGTCTTCACCGCGTGCATTACCAGGCCATTCGAGTAATCGAGAATGGCCTTGCGTCTTTTCTCTGTGACCTCCCCAAGAAATGACAATTGCCTCCTATTCGAGAGCAAGCGAATTGGTGTGTCCATGGCCATTTGCAGGTGCAAAGATTGAGTCACTGCAAACCGCCAGTAGAGACTATGCGGAATTGCAACCTGTCCCTTCGAAAATATAGCCAACAACCCAATCCAGCCATCATAAAACCGGCTCTTGGAAATCTTTCAAATCTAAACAAATCTGTACTATCCAATGCATTTCTACATTTGAGGTATGATATTGTGAGAGTAAAGCATGTTAAGTGTCCACCACCACTACTGCATCTGATCTATTTTCCATGACAGCCAATCTACCCCACGTCACTTCCATCATTTTGTTTTGTATACGAAGTAAAATCAGACTATGTCATTCAAATACCACCTAATCTCGCTCATTACTCCAACGCCACCTTAGCAGCACGTCAGTCAATATCATTGTGGTCACATCATCAGTGCAACATCCCCAATCCCAACTCATCATTACCCGCCCCATCCATCGTCTCCTCCACAGCATCCTTTGCCAACCTATCCACCACATCATTGCCTTCTGTATATAAATGCGACACTTTAAAATCTTCCAATCTTCCTATAATTTATCTTATGGGTCTCAACCAATGAGCAAGCTTCCAATTGGGTGTTTGGTTCTGCCTGATAGCATTGATCACAATAAGCAAGTCACCTTCTAGGTGAATCTGGTTGGCTTTCAACTCCACACGCATCTGCAACCCCATTAAGGCTGCTCTGAACTCTGCCATGTTATTGGTGGATTTTCCTATATACATTGCTTTTTCCGCGAATATCTTTGCCACACCCTTACCCCACTTTTTCCATCAAAGCTGACTTTTATCCATCCATTTTCAGGTGCAGTCCACTATATTCCCAATCTTGGATTTCCGAGAAGATTAGCCCTCCCATCCCCATTAATGGGGGAATTTTGAAAATTAATTAGCATACATAACTATTCTTTTTATAAAAAAAAGCACACAGTTCAATAAAAGGAATGAATAAATAATGTATAATGTACTAAAGGCATATGTAAGTTACGATTATGTGAGTCGTTTCCAAATGGCATACCTATTGTTTACCATCTCAAATGCACTTCATTGATCTATATAACGTCCCCAATTAGAATCATGCAATATTTTAAACAACTTCATGATTTTTTGTATTTTTTCTAAATTTTGAAAACCAAGCCAAGCTGAAATAGCAAGTAAAAATTGAAAACAATTGACTAGAACACTTTAGCAAACCCTCAATTGCTGATACAATACTTCATATGATAAAGCTCATCAATCACAATTATTGGTATAAACCCTAGATTACTCCAAAGTCCAAACCCTCAAATTTAAATTAAAATAATCATGTCAGCATCATTCCACATCGCACAATTAATTTAAAAACCCTCAGTGAAAGGATTACTGAAATGGCTGCAATATAATCATGTCAGCATCATTCCACATCACACAATTAAGTAATGCAAGGAATGTATACAAATCAATAAGAGAGCAATATAAGGATTCTTGTTTCCTACATTCATATGAAAGGATGCGTTCAATGCATTTAAGATTTGTGGATTCATCTTCCTATGGCTATATTTCTGCTCACATCTATATTTCTGCCCACCATTTTAAGGTTTGTTTCTGCCTGTTTTGCCTAGGACCTTTGCAATTGGTCATGTCTAGGATTTTACCTTTCTATATTTTCTTCATCATTCATGTTTCTAGTGGTTTCTACTTTCTACCCTTCTACATTTTCTTCTAGTGGTTTTTACTCTTCTATACTAAAACTGTCAAGTTCACATCAAAATATATCACAAGTTCTCCCAAGTTCATCTAAGATGAACCTGCAAGTGAAAATCTGAACCCTAGCTGTGTCCTCACCTGCACCAAACTAGGATCGAGACCCAAAACAAATCATAACCGAATTGGTAGGGTTACAAGGTCAAGCCAACAACTTGGCTTTCACAACCTACGAACTCTTTTATGCTTACTTTCTCACTTAAGTTACATGCTTGGTGCCTCTTTTCACTATTCATGTCACTTGTCAGAATCAGATACATGGCTTGACTACTCAATCTGCTCACCTCTACCACTAAAGGATTGACATCATCCTAGCTTACACATCAACTCTTGCCATCCATAGGCTCCCAGACACTGATTTCAAGTTTATCTATCACAAAAATAACACCTAGGCATGCCCTCAGCATGACCTTGTCAATTTAACATTGTCAACAAAGGCCTAAGTACACTTTTCAATCACTTAAGTCACTCAACACAATCCTACACACATGTCCCTCTCATTCTTGCCATCTTAGGCACCTCCTTATCATGTCTTTATCACCAGAAGTGCCCTTTTATTGTCATAAAACAGGTCTGAAATCTGTCCCAGGTGCTCAATAACATTTTGGTTCTGCTACTCAAGTGTTTGTTTCACTCCTAATGCATAAGCTCATGATGCTCGTATCACTTGAAACACTTAATTTCTATTTCCTAAGAGCTTTTATCAACTGCCCATGTCACCTTCATCTCCTAGGTGCACTACTGAATCGCCCAGCAAATGAACGAGAACTAAAGGCAAATTCCAACCATATAAAATGCTAAACAAGACTTTGCTTTTGGAGAAAAAATGTACAGGTCGGCCCTATTTCTTCTATAAAAGTAGGTAAACCTTGTGTCTTTAACTTGACTTTTCACCTCCCAAACTACCTGTCATCATCTCCTACTTTAATTTTGACCTAGACAACAGACAAAACAAACTTGAGGACAAATAACCTTGCTCAAAATGAAGAAAAAAACAAAGTAGATAATTAGTGAAAAAATCAAAGTAGATAATATGCAACAACTTAACAGAAACATAACATACATCAAAGGGTTTATTCGTGAGTTTCACAATGGTACAACATGCTCACAAGCATCTGAATAAGAGACATCAATGACATTGAAATGCTCTAAAATGTGATGAAGTTGGAGGCAAATCATGTGGCACCCAATCACACAAGTTCCTTTCCCTTCGTGTGCTCTCTCATCAAGTTAAGCACAAAATGATGCTTGTAGATGTATTTAGTAATGTTTCTTGCCTCTTCCACCACAGTTTTCACCCATCCATTTTTGCCCATATCCTCCAGTAGAAAATCAATCTGGTAGGTAGCACAAAGGCTCCACAAAATGGTAGGGTGTTGCATTGTTAGTCTCACCTTAAACAGCAATCTCCACACCCACTTCGATGACCATTTCATCTAACACATCAGATAGAATCTCAACATTTTTCACTTCATGGAGGCATCAAATTGACTTAAAGAACACCATCCACCTAATGCCATTAGGAAGTTGATCAACATGTGGTTCTTGCCATCCGTCCACCCATCAAACAAAATAGTGCAGCCACTTTTTCAACAATTTCTCTTTTGATCTTTACTACGACCTCACAATTTTTCATAGCTTAATCCAACAAGGGCCTACTCAAATAATATGGATTGGGTGCCTTGAACCCTTTTCTAGCTATAGTGAATGCATTGAACAATGACTCCCAATACTGGCTTCTTGCAACATGAAATGATATGTTGTTATAATACCAAAATTAGTACATGCCATCCTCACCTTGTGATGCTTCTAATTCCACATAGTACATTAGAGTGAACGTTGTGCACCAAGAGTACAATGAGGAACAATGAGCCCCTATGAGTTTGGCTACATCTGCCTAGAACTATCTCCAATGGATGATCCCTATGTCCATGGGCCATGACAAGAGCCCATTACATTAGTCTCTAAGTCAAGAGGAGAATTCATCACAACTACAATTTCCTCAAATGTCTTCTTTTATAATTTCTTCTCATACAAAGAAAAGGCAACCTTCATCTTTTGTGTAATCTCCAATTCCACTAAATTACACAAATGCAGATCTCTAACAAGGATTGATGCAAAGTGATATTTGAAATAATTGCATACCACCATTCTTGTCTTTGGACCCAACGAGCCATGCCTCCAAGTGAGGTCATAGGTCTTACACTACTATGATTACTTGGGAATGCCATTTCTATTTGCAAATTTGGAAACCCTAGAAAAAAAGGGGGAAAGTAATTTTAAACATTGTAAACTCTAGCTCTAAAATAAATAAGAAAATGAAAAAATAAACAAGACATGACATATTAAAACTGTAATGTCCCGTTTTAGGATAACTAGGAATATTGGGACAATTACTTCAATTCTCTAACTTACAATATCTGATTTTGAAGTGAATCTATAAATATATATAATATAAAATAATAATTAACAATGTCGCTATTTCTGATATATGCAATTAGATGTATGCCAAAACGAATTGGAATGTCTCGCACCTAATTACTTGCTATTTTAGATGTAAATATGAATAAATAAGCAAAAGGAAACTCAAAGCTTGAGTTTGATAATCTGCAATACTGCTGTGGCTGAATAGATTCTTTATGTGCGTGCAAATAGAGATCTGCTTCTTGATGATAGCACTGATGCTATCAAGAGCTGTGTCTGATAAGGCAATGATAATAAGCTGATGATCTTCTCCTATCACTTATAGTGATGAAGGATGATTGCTGTTTCTGATTATGACTTGGGACACATGCAATGTCTGGTCTGTATTATCGCTTGAAGTAATATAGCTGCTGCTTCTGATATGGATATAATCACTTGCAACAATTATATGATATGCAGTTTCTGATATGACTAAAAATTCATGCAAGACTGGTGCCTTCTCTAATGGGCAATTTGTTCCTCATGCAACCGATATTGTGCCTTCGGCAATTGCTCTAAAAGAGAGATCCAAACTGGACTGAATCAGAAATACAAAATTCTACGATGATTTTGAAATGGTGTTCAACCTTCTTTAATACTCTCAACTCCCAATGGTCATGTCCTTTTGAAGTAGTCTTCCCTTGATGACATACGTCTTATATTAATGATCTTTTCCCCCGAGGAGTGTGTGTGTTCAACAGTGCATAACAGTACAGAAATGTAGGAAATATGACAGTATACAGCAATGCAAGTTAACAGAAGAACTCATATGCCTTTATTCATTAATGTCAAATGCTAGTACATTCAAACATGAATTTCTTCGACGTACATATATATAGGTGTCGGTACGGGTTGTCCAGTGCCAACTGCCGACAACCGTCACATAACCACCGACCCTTAACACACGTAACATTCTAATTACATTATGACATAATTACTTGACAACATCATCCCCCCCCAAAAAAAAAGGTCGTCTCCTAACGACATACAAACAAAATGGGAAATGACACTAAGACCAAACCTGAAAATCAAATTTGAGGGGGTACAGTTGTACTTTCTTCAGCAAGTTTCTTCAGTCGTCGTCGATGTTCTGCTTCTTGTTCTAACCTCAGCGTCCTCGCGGCTGCCTCGTGCGCATCTTCTTCCTCCTTCGGCACACGATTTCTATTCTTATTTAGAGTCACGGGCATCAATTCCTTCTTTCCGTGGGGTTGAAGGTTCGTCAACAGCTTTCGTCACGTTCCTCCTCTCGTCGACTCCTTTCTTCAAATTGCTGCAAAATTTATTGTCGACGGGTCTCACAGTAGGTTTCTTCCTGGCGAGTTTGGAGAGCAAGGAACGCCTGTGCCAACAAGCTAGGCAAGTTGTTCATCAACCGATTTACGACCGAACTTATGCCAAGGGCACTCCACACTGTGCTCTCAGGGATGTCCTCGGTCGTGGCCTCCCTCCGTACGTAAGTTTGGATGGATGCCTGTAGGATGCAAGTGAAATCCCTTGTTTAGTGCTCCCTCTCCTTTGAACAACTCTATCGGCTCTTCCTCGGGATTGCTGCTGGCCCCCTCGCTTACTGGTTGCCCCATTATCGTCGTGCCATGCAATATGTTCCCGTCATTCCAAGTTTAATTTGGCAACAGCGCCAGATGTTTTCCCCCGAGGGGGGTGTGTGTTCAACAGTGCATAACAGTACAGAAATGTAGGAAATATGACAATATACAGCAATGCAAGTTAACAAAAGAACTCATATGCCTTTATTCATTAATGCCCAATGCCAGTACATTCAAACATGACTTTCTTCGACAATATCTACACATTGAAACAGGAAACCAAGTACATATATATAGGTGTCGGTACAGGTTGTCCAGTGCCAACTGCCGACAACTCTCACATAACCACCGACCCTTAACACACGTAACATTATAATTACATTATGACATTATTACCCGAAACAAATGGCTTAATTGCTCTTCAATGATTAGTTTATTATATAACTTGTATAATCACTGCCTTAGTGATTATTACAGTTATCTTTGACCACTTAAAATTGGTTACTCATGTAAGTCGATCCTCCCTATGTTAATCGTTCTCTCCAAGGAAAATGCACCTTCCATTGTATATTGATCAATGTCTATAAGATAGTTGCCAATATTCATATTCAATTGTAGGCTTTGATTGATCAATATCCTTAGGCTGTCATTCTTTTGTTATCGATTATCATTTGGTGTATTGATAGGACCGCACCTTCCCTATGATTGATAAGGGTATTGTAGTATACCATGGCCGCTGACTTATAGAATTTGCTCGAACCTGACTCTATCATTTTCTTCATCCCGTGTCAAGAGTTGACAGAGTGATCGCTCTTGATAATTCTCTTTTAAGAGTTAAACCTTCTAATCCATGCCTCTTCACAACTCCATCGGTAATGATCATAATCAAATCGTGCTTGCACATAAACGGTATCTCTTGTCGTCTAATTAACTCTTAGATGTCGATTATACTAGTTTAGTCTTAAACGATATTCTTGTTTGTCAGAGAAACCATATGATTGCTCCATATGTATTCTTTTGACCTGTCCTTAACCATCTCTTCAATATCATTGATATCAATTTGAATCTTACTTCCAAATTCGTCTCCATCGGAGACTTCCCAAATTCGGACAACCTCAGTGAACTATGCCATATGTACTTAGTCTTAGAATGGTTTGGATTAGATGGGGACATTACAAAAACCCTAGAAATGCTAAAACATAATAAAAATGAAAAAAAAAATAGCAAAACTCAAAATCAAGAAACAAAAAGGGAGTTACATATGTTTCAAATCTGGTCAATAAATTTGCTGAAATAGTCGAAAATCCTCAACATGAATTGAAATCGCCTAAAAATCCATGCAATGAAATCAAGGAGTGAAGAGCACAAATCACAAATGAGAAGAAACAATGCTTTTACTGTTTTTAGGCCCCAGTCTAGTGTGCTGCAACACCGAGTTTAATCATAGGAATAAGCTAACCAAAAAAGTTAACTCATGAATTACTAGGTGGGTTCTCGCCCAAAACTCATTGGTTCAAGTTTTTGGTCAAGTAATGTGGGACCCATCCAACTCATGAGTTCACAAGTTACTTGTCGACTTTTCAATCTATGATCCAATAGACTAAATAAAGAAAGAAAACATATATTTCTCATTCTTTTCTTGCTCTTTTTGAATTGAGAAATAATCCAAAAGACTATAATAAAAAAAATGAAAACCACCATATCTATACATCTTTGTCAAATGTGTAATCCATTATGTTTGTTTTTTAGAACTCCTGTAAACACCTCTCCGAAAATTCTAAAAAACAAACATAATGGATTACACATTTGACAAAGATGTATAGATATGGTGGTTTTCATTTTTTTTATTAGGGTTTTCATCTTCAAGAAGGTTTTCGTCTTCAAATTTACCATAATTAGGGTTTTCATCTTCAAGAAGGTTTTCGGAGACGTGTTTACAGGAGTTCTACAGTTTGCTCTCTAGATTCTTTTTGGGTTTTTCGTGAGCTTCAAGATGGTATAACATGCATTCCAATCAGATAACATTTCTGAATTTACTATTTTTAGTAAATTGCGACATGATGACGGCTTTTGCTTTATTGGGGTTTTTTTGGGTTTTTCGAGAGCTCCAGCGTAGTTTGACATGCAAATTCTTCGGAGATGATTTCCGGACTTCCATTTTTAGTAAGTCATGATTGTTGCTCAGGATGTGATGAAAATGACTTTTGACACACTTACTATTTTTAGCAGTATGCTATTTATAGTAAGTACTATTTTTAGCAATTCTATTTTTGGCAAGATCCTATGTTCACTCAAATGACTATTTTTAGTAGTTCAGTTTTGGTGATTTCTAGCACTTCAGTCTCCGACTCAATTTGGCAATAATCAGTATTTGAGGAGAAGGTATTTTTAATATATTAACACCTTACGCATAAGGTTTTAATATTTGATTATTTTATAGATGGACGATTTAGGAAAAGGAGAAAATAATATTTCTATCCTAAGTCTACTTGGGCGAATTATTTCACCCCCTTGTTGGACGCCAAAATACAATGCATTATTATTATTCTATATACTTTATGTTATCTCCAAAAGTTTGACTTAAGAGAGGTCATGTTTGGACGCCATTTGCTAAGGGAAAAATATGAAATGCAACACTTAAGGGGTGAAATGAAATGCAATGGAATTTGGGCGCCATTTGAGTGGAATTTGAATTTGAATTTGGCTGGCGTAAAGTTATAAATACATGCCTTGGGCTCTCATTTGGATATCCAATCTTGTTATGATAACGAAGTGTTGTCGAAATACAATCAGATTCTTACTTCGAGGGATGCATACCTCCTAGTGCCTCAGTTTCATGCTTGAAAAATAGCGCCTAGCTGAATGTATGACTGTTTCTCATCCAAAGGAGCAGATTGGGCTCAATGTGATGAAGATTTGTGTGGATTGTTGAGTGTTCTTGTTGCTGGTCGCCGAGTGTGCTGAAGTGGATTTTTGGTCGCAGGTCTCAATGTGTCATTCTCCACATTCTGGGTATTTCATCTATCTTTCTATAAGGTTTAGGCGATTCATTTTGCAAGTTTATAGAGCTTAAAATGGTGTTTTGGATTTTATTTTTGCAAAATCATACCTTAGCTGGCCGTACCATGTGGCTGAGCACTTTGGAATGCGTACATAGATTATTGGGGTCGGTTTGCATTCCAAAGTATTGAGGAATGGTGAAAGAATTGAATCAAAAGAAGAATTTCGCTCCTGACCCTTCCAAAGGTACAGGAGCGAGCCTCTTGGAAGGACCCCCTATCTCACCTAATGCACTAAGAAGATCTTGTTTTAAGCTAGGATGAAGGCGAATTGACATGATCAAGATGAGAGAAGGATTGGAAAGACAAGTCAAAGGTGGAGTGAAGGAAATGAGAGCTGAATTGAGTAAAATAAGAAATTCACTCAGATACCTTCCAAAGGTACAAGAGCGAAATTATTTAGAAGACCTAATTCCTCACCAAAGGGCATTGAATGGATATTATTTTGAACAATAGTGAAGGCAAATTAGCAAGATCATGGTGAGAAATGAATGGAAAAGTCAAGTTTAAGGTGATTTGAAAGGAAATGAGGATTGAATTGAGCCAAGGAAGAAATTTGCTCATGTACCTTCCAAAGGTACAAGAGTGAAATTCCTAGAGAGAGAGTATTTTGCTAATGAAGATGATCTAAAGGCCTCCTTGAGGGTGGTCTAAGCTTTGCCACATTCTAAGCTTCATGCAAATCACAAGCATTAAGCACGCATTCATCAAAGAGGTGAAGAAACTACAAGCAACCCCTAGTTTGGTCATGTACCTTCCAAAGGTACAGGAGCGACTTTGGTGATAAGGGCATGTACCTTCCAAAGGTACCAAAGCGAATTTTCTGAGAGACTATATACCTTGTCAAGGCACCCAGAGCAATACCTACTCCTAAGCCTTTTGGTGGTTAAAATAATGATACCTTCACATCTGATTTCAGTCCAATCAGATTTTTGTCAGGATTAATTTTGGGCTTCAGATAGATTGGATGTCTGTTTGGGCTAACCAGTTTAGGTTTTGGTTGAACATCCGGGCACCAAATTATTGTTATTGCTTACACTTAGCTTGTGTTTGCATTTGGGACAACAAATTTGGTCTTAGAGACATTTCTATGACAGAGTGCAAGGAGTGGGGAAGAACATCATTGTGGTTGATGCTTTGTCAAGATGGCCGCATTTGAATTCGTTGGTTGAGATTACTGCTGATTGGAAACAACAGATTATTGTAGAGTATGCCAAAAATCAATTTGCTACTAGCCTAGTGGAGGGCACTTTGCATGATGGAAGGTATCAGATGGATGATGATTGATACACTATGAAGGTAGAATCTTCCTCATACCTGATTCCAAATTCAAGAAGAAGATTCTTCAATCATTTCATGACATCCCCTCAACTGGTCATCAAGGGTATTTCACAACATATCGGCAAATCCAAGGAAGATTTTCTTGGAAGGGACTCAAGGACGAGGTCCTTCGCTACATTATAGAGTGTTCGGTCTGCCAACAGAACAAAGATGCACAGACTTTCCCAGCTGGTTTGCTGCAGCCCTTACCTATTCCTGATCAAAAAGGGCCAAGCATTTGGATAGCTTTCATCACTGGGCTACCAAGGATGCAAGAGAAAGATTGCATATATGTTGTTGTGCACATATTGGCTAAGTTTGCACACTTCTTTGCAATTACCAGCTCATTTGCAACGGCTCAGGTAGCTGATCTCTTCTTCAGAGAAGTGTTTAGATTGCATGACTTGCCAAAAACTATTGTGAGTGATAAGGACAGCAAGTTCCTAAGCATCTTTTGGCAAGAGATTTTCAGATCAAGTGGCACAGTACTCACTCCTAGCACCAGTCTTCACCCTCAGACTGATGGACAAACTGAGGTTGTGAATAAGTGGTTAGAAGGTTATCTCGGAAAGTATGTCAGGGCAGCAGAGGGCTTGGGTGAGATGGCTTCATTTGGGAGAGTATTGATACAACTCTTCCTATCGCATGTTGATTAGGATGTCTCCTTTCACAACCCTGTATGGATATGAGGCACCTATCTTTGCTGATTTGACTTTTGGAGATAGAAGAGCCCCTCAAGCGAGGGATATGTTGCAGCAAAGTCAAGACATTCTGATATCTTTGAAGGACAACCTTTAGCATGCACAGAATCAGCAAAAGATGTATTCTGATTGGCAACGAATAGAGCACTCTTTTGAGGTTGGAGATATGGTCTACTTGAGGCTTCAACCTTACCAACAGTCCACTCTCAAGAAGAGTGGAGCAGAGAAGCTCAAGCCCCGTTTTTATGGACCATTCAGAGTCACCAAGAAGGTTGGAGAAGTGGCTTATCAGTTGGAGTTACCTGAAAACAACAAGATACATAATGTTTTCCATGTGTCACGCCTCAAGAGGGCACTTGGACATAATGTGGTAGCTTCATCAAATCTACCTCCCCTAGATGAGGAGGGGCAATTGGTGTTCATTTCAGAGGACATTATTGATTCCAGGAAACATTCGTTGAGGAGGGCTCTCAAGAAGTATTTGATTAAATGGAAAAACCTACCAATTGAGGATGCAACTTGGGAGAATGAGCAGATTTTGCAGCATCCATCGTTGCTATTGCTTGAGGACAAGGAATTTTGGGGAGGGCGGACTGTAATGTCCCCTTCTCAGTTCTAGACTGATGGATGGAGTCTTAGCCTATTTTGGAAACCCATAGGCTAGCCAGAGACTAAATTAGGTTTTTGTCTTCAGGAAGGTTTTCGGAGAGGTTTTTGCAGGAGTTCTATAGTTTTCTCTCTAGATTCTTTCTAGGATTTTCGTGAGCTTCAGGATGGTATAACATGCATTCCAATCAGAAAAGATTTCTGAATTTACTATTTTTAGTAAATTGCGACAGGCTGATGGCAGTTTGCTTTATAGGGTTTTTCTGGGTTTTCCGAGAGGTCCAGCGTGGTTTGACATGCAAATTCTTCGGAGATGATTTCCGGACAGCTATTTTTAGTAAGTCATGACTGCTGCTCAGAATGTGATGAAAATGACTTTTGACACACTTACTATTTTTAGCAGTATTCTATTTATAGTAAGTACTATTTTTAGCAGTGCTATTTTGGGTAGGGGTTCTGCAACTCAGCTCAGTGGCTATTTCTAGCAGTATTATATTGGCATGATCCTGTGTTCACTCAGATGACTATTTTTAGCAGTTCAATTTAGAGCTCCAACTCAGTTCAGTTTTGGTAATTTCCAGCACTTTAGTCTCTGACTCAATTTGGCAATAATCAGTATTTGAGAAGATATTTTTAATATATTAATACCTTAGGCATAAGGTTTTAATATTTGATTATTTTATGGATGGACGACTTAGGAAAAGGAGAAAATAATAATTCTATCCTAAGTCTACTTGGGCAAATTATTTCACCCCCTTGTTGGATGCCAAAATACAATGCATTATTATTATTCTATATACTTTATGTAATCTCCAAAAGTTCGACTTAAGAGGGGTCATGTTTGGACGTCATTTGCTAAGGGAAAAATATGAAATGCAACGCCTAAGGGGTGAAATGAAATGTAATGGAATTTGGGCACCATTTGAGTGGAATTTGAATTTGAATTTAGCTGGCGAAAAGTTATAAATACAAGCCTTGGGCTCTCATTTGGCTATCCAATCTTGTTATGATAACGAAGTGTTGTCAAAATGTCGTCAGATTCTTATTTCAAGGGATGCATACCTCCTAGTGCCTCAGTTTCGTGCTTGAAAGATAGCGCCTAGCTGAATGTATGACTGTTTCTCATCCAGAGGAGCAGATTGGGCTCAATGTGGTGAAGATTTGTGTGGATTTCTAAGTGTTCTTGTTGCTGGTCGCCGAGTGTGCTGAAATTGATTTTTGGTCGCAGGTTTCAATGTGTCATTCTCCTCGTTCTGGGTATTTCATTTATCTTTCTTTATGGTTTAGGCGATTCATTTTGCAAGTTTATAGAGCTTAAAATGGTGTTTTTGATTTTATTTTTGCAAAATCATACCTTAGCTGGCCGTACCATGTGGCTGAGCGCTTTGAAATGCGTGCATAAATTATTGGGGTCGGTTTGCCACGTTTTGTTGTCCTAGGAATGATCGCCTACCTCCTAGTGATGATTTGCTTTCAGTTTCATGTTATTTGGTTACGAATTGGGTGAGTTGTGAGTGTTTTCGTGGGATTTGGTGTTGTTGGTCTGTGTGTTTTCAGCATGCTAGGAGTATATCAGAATTAGAGCTTTTGGTGTTTGGAGTTGGTTTTGGGGTGTGTGAGTTCATTGGCGTGAAGAGAAAGGACTTGGTTTCATTTGCAGATGTTGGTCATGTTATTGTACTTGGTTCATCACTCTGATATGCTATGATTCATATTGTAATGCTGGTAGTAGTACTAACAGCAATTTTTATTGTTCTTTCTTGTCCCACTGCATAAGTGGAAGAGGTTGGCCTTGCCGCCAATCTTTGGAATACTGATTTCCCTTAAATTGTAATCCATATTGTGCATTGTAAAGCTGGTTAGTAGTACTAGCAGCTATCTAATTGGATTATTGCAATTAGTCCCACTGCATAAGTGGAAGAGGCTGGCTTTGCCGCCTATTTTGAATATTGTAACATTGTCCTTGTAGGCCAAGAGGAGTGTTTTGGGGGTCATGTTGTGGCGATTTGAGGCTTCACATCTCATTATCTATTGACATTTTGATGATTTAAAAGATAACACGTATCTGGGGACGTGTCGGTGTTTATCAATTAATTAATTAAAAGGTACATTATAATGTTTCAATAAAATAATATAAATTGTACCAACCCTCATCTTCTAGAAGGTGATTGTGACGTGTCAAGTAATGTATAAATAGAAGAAAGGGAAGACACATTAGGCATCAGTTGTTTGGTTGTTATCTCTTGTGAGTGTGAAGACACGAGCTGTCCACATAAGATCTTAGGGAACGATACCTCCCTATTGATCAAGCATAACTGAAGAGGTGAAAGACCCTCTGAGGGGTTGCTAGAGGAGTGAGAAGTACTTCAGCTTCTCAATTTGTGCTTAAAAGAGTTTTACATCAGACCTCATATGTTTCAGATTTTCAGAACTTTCAGATTTGACGATTGTTGCTAATGGAGGTATATTCTTGAAGCCAGAAGGTCGGCAATATTCTCATTTGATGATTGGGAGATAGATTGGAGGCAGGTCGTGGTGTATTGGCTTGCTGTTGACAGAGGTTGCAGACTGTAATGTCCCCACTCTAGCAGATTGACCAAGTATATGTGCGTTAGCTTAGCTCTACATGGTCCCGAGGGCTAACGAAGGGTTTAAAGGGATCCTGGAGTGTTTTGGCCTAGTCATTTCCAGTTTGGGCCAAAACGAAGTTGATTTACTTAGTTTCAGGCATACTTACTATTTTTAGTAAGTCAGCAGGACACAACGGGGGCTAGTTTTGGTGATTGGATTTGATACTCCTTGGCGAGAGCTTTCCGACGAGCTATCACTCACGCTATTCGGAGTCCGATTGCTAATATATTTTAATGCCTGAAGTTTTATTAAAGTAACATTTAATTTAATTGTAAAATATTAAAGTGTTACTTTAATATTTATTTTATGGAGATATGTGTAAATCAAAGGGGCAACCAAGGGAGACATAAGTGAATATTTTAATATGTTTTATATTGAACATGTTTTATCCTACATTGCTTGGGTGAGTTGGGTCGCCCCTTGGAGAAAGAATAAAAGGGAGCTTTTGTGGCTTCATTGGGTATGGGAATATGAGAAGAATTTGGTGTGTGAGTTGCAGATCCGTTCTTGGCATTGGAGGACGTCTATCCTCTCTTGTGACATTCTAGACGTCATTCCCTTGGGGTTTGGCCTTTGGAATCCTTTGCTATCATTCATTTACAGGCAAATTGGGTGCTTTTCCAGCTACAAGCAGCAGCATTATTTGGTTGCATTTCCAGCTACAGGCCGCGACACTATTCACGCGGGTACTATTCACGCGGGTACTATTCACGCGGCACTATTCATGCAGCACTATTCATGTTACTGTAGCAGCAGAATTAGAAACTTTGGTTGGAACATTATGTCAAAATGCTGGAGTATTTAGTGAGTTGAAAATAACCTGCTATGTATTTGATTTTTGTTAATTCTGGAAATAATATTATAACAGCAGTAGTTCAATTTCCAGCTTGCCTATTATTGTAAATTCTTTTTAGTTCATGTTATGTGGTTTCATACCTGTGCGAAGACTTGAAAACAAAAAAAAACATTGAAACATTAAACGGAGGAATAAGGAGTTGGCTGCAAACTGTTTGACTAAATTCCTATCAGCAGTGGGGTTAGTTTTTGGGCATTCTAGGGTGTCCATTACACAGACCCCTTGGTGCCCACGTTTTCACTCATAACTCACCCTTCTTGCATCAATTCCACTATTTGATGATTGCAGATTGGAAGTGTGACCAAGGCAATACTTTTTGGTGCATTTGTTGGTGGGAAGAGTGCATAAATTATTTATTAGAAGAGGTCGAACTATACCAGGTCCGCCCCTCCTTGGATCCACAATTTCATGTATGAACACTTCACATTGCCCAAGGACCATTGGGAAAGGCTAGGCGTTGTCATAAGGAAGAAATCTGATCAGATTTTAGGCATTTTTGGAGACATCCATCAGCAGTGACGGTAGCAAATCTGAAGCATCATCTACAGCAGTCATGGTGATCACTTGTGGCACATTTCGCTATTAGAAGGCCTAAGGACTACCGATTTGGCTTCCCACTTCATTGCAGACTTGTCCAGGTTTTTATTGCTTGTTCTATGCTGTAATTTGAGAGGTTAAAATAAATAAATCAGTCATTGTATTCAGACTAGATCTGAATATGTAAATGTTTCAGATTAATGTCTAGTTGCAACCAGCTCATGTAATGAAGCATTTGTCTCAGGAATAAACAGTCTGAAAGTTATCTTGCCTAATATCAATATTAGTAGATGGTTTGCCAACTGTTTATAGTAACGTATATCTGCTGTTCCATTGTTTATCGATCTCTTATTCGTCTTAAGTTCATGCATCTGAAAAGTAGTGCTAATCAGTCACTTCATAGCAGTCATATTGTGTTAGAACAGCCCTCCTATTGTTAAGAACAAGTATCTTTAGATGACCCTTGAAGTCTGAAGTGTTTGATCGGTTGTATGCCAAGTGTTTGACGAAATACCATAAGGGGTAATACTGAAATTTTGGATCAGAATAAGAAAGGGTTATTACAGTCCTCCCGCTAAGAAGCGGTAGAGTTGATTGTAATTTCATTTTTAATCCTCCCACTGGATAAGCAGTTGAGTGATTACTTCTTCAATTTCTTGGCTTGTCCTTGGCTGGTTTACCGCCAAGTGATCTTTCAGTATTCTCATTATCCCGCTGAAAAGTGGAAGGGGCTGGCTTGCCGCCCAAGTATTGTAATCATTTTCAGTTTCTTACATCTAACAATCCCCTCAACACTGTATGCTCTCACCCTCCCAGATTGGGCTCTCAGTGATCAAAAGGTGGAAAGAGTTACTTTCAGCAGTATTGGGATTTCATTTTCTAACCCAAACGGGTGCATTGTAGTGTTTGATGTGTTAAAAAAATCAAAAAAATTGTTGGGGCTATTACAAAGGTTTACATGTGAAGCAACCACAAATGACCAAAGTGAGCCATTGGAATTCAAATGTTCATAGTATTGCAAATTTGCAATAGTAAATTACACGGTAAAAAAAACACAGGTTCTTGAAAAGTGAGTAAATATTCAAACAATATAAACATAACTAGAAGGGATCAATCCAAAGCAATTAAACTCCAAACAAAATGGTTTGAACAACAGAATAAATAGAAATATAAGGGAAATATCCACTCATTGAATCAAAGAGTTGAATATCAATACAAAGATCAGGTCTAGAAAAGAGCACTATCACATATCTTTAATAGAGCTAATGGCAGAAAACCAAGACCATCAATTATCCACCACCATGAAACCGTCAAAGCATGATCAAATAATATCTATAATAGAATTTTTAATGTGTAGTATGCCTAACACAACATTTGGAGGGGCATTTTTCTTAATTTTGTAACGTCGGTCGTACTATTTCATGCTTCCGATATATATATATATATATATATTAATTTGATTACATATACTAATATGTTGACGTTAACTAATGATAAATAAAACCAAAAGTTAACTTATCATGTTTGACCAACGGTTACACCGTTCATGGTATTGGGTGGTAAAGCGATTCTCAAACAAGTCGCACTCCTTCCGATCGGGTAAGTAAACGGTGACTAGTTTATATACTGTGGTGAGAGGTACGTAGGGAAGAGATGTGTCTTCCCACGTGGGAAGACATATCTCTTCACTACGTAACCCCTCATTCACTTATATAGCATGCTTACATTGAGGAGGATGCATACACCAAAATTGATAAGTGTGGTGCATCTTTAAAACACGCTATAGCAGATAAAATACAACTTTCAGATCATATCTCCATCTCTTCTATTTTAATCACAGAATTTTGAAAGAACTTAACATGGTATCAGAGCAAAGTTAAGAAAGATCATATTAAAATTTTGTAACGATCTCAAAAAACTTTCACCAAGCTCTTACTAAGATCACATTCCCATAATCCTAATGGCAACCAGAGTTAGGTTTAAAGATAGATTAGATGGAGCATCAAATTTTGTATCTTGGAAATTCAGGATCATGCTTGTTTTGAAAGAAAATAAAATTGACTCCCATGTCAAAAGTGAAATTCCTGAACCCTCTGATGATACAGAGAAAATTCAGTGGAGCAAGGACAGTGAGAAGGCCCTTCAAATAATTGTGGATTCAGTAAGAGACCACATTATACCAGTCATTTCTAAATATGAGACGGCCTTTCAGATGTTCAAAGCACTAGCTGACATTTATGAAATCAACAACACTAGCAGGGCTCTCACCCTAAAGAATCAACTACACCATATAAAGATGAATAAAGGAGAAACAATTACATCCTATTTCTTGAGGATCACTGGGCTTAGGGATCAACTATCCACTATTGGACATCTAGTAGACAACAAAGAACTTGCTATGATGGCCCTAAATGGACTTCCTACCTCATGGGAATCGTTCATTCAAGGAATCAGTGCTCGTTCTAAATTTCCTAAGTTTGATAGATTGAAAACCAATTGCATTCAAAAGGAATCTCGGTTTGTCACAAGAGGAATAAAACAAAACAATGGTAATGAAGACATTCAAGTTCTAAACTCTAATTCCCACAAGAAAGGAAAGAAGAAGAACTTTAAGAGAAAGAGGGACAACAGCTCAAATGGGAAGAGGTCTTCAAAGAAGAAGAGAGACATTTCTGAAGTACAATGTTTCAGATGTGACCAATATGGGCACTATGCAATGAAGTGTCCAGACAGGATCAAACAACAAGCTTCAATGGCAGAAATTAAGAAAGGGAGTAATTCCGAGAAGCTAGTCTTCTACTCAGCCCTCTCTAGTCAACTCACCTCCAGTTTCAACACATGGGTGATTGACAGTGGAACATCTCGACACATCACTGGATTTCGTGAGCACCTAGATACACTTGTAGAAAGTTCAAATGAAGAAGTGACAATTGGTGATGACTCAAATTATCCAGTTATGGGAATAGGAACCTGCAATATCAACCTAAAGTCAGGCATATACCTACAGTTAACTGGAGTTCTATTTGTACCTGGTATAAAAAGAACCTTGTCTCAGTTTCTGCACTTGAAGATAAGGGTTACAGATTAACCTTTATGGAAGGAAAGGTAGATGCTTGGCCAAAGAACTCCACCATCAAGAAAGCCCACACCATTGAAGTAAGACAAGGGAGGCTCTACAGACTTTGCACCACTCCACCTCTAGCCTTGATTCATGAGACTCCAGATTCGAATGAACTTTGGCACAGAAGATTAGGGCACCTTCATTTCCATGCCCTACCTAAGATAGAGAAGATGGTGATCGGCTTACCCAAGCTAAGTTAAAAATCTGAATGAGCTTGCAAAGGGTGTGCCTTGGGAAAGAATACTAAAGGGTCTTTTAATTCTAGCAACAGTAAATCCAAAAATGTATTAGAATTAGTTCATTCTGATTTATGTGGACCCATGTCTGTACCCTCATTAGGGGGATTTTTATATTATGTAATATTTGTAGATGATTATTCTAGGAAGACCTGGATATATTTCCTGAGGTACAAAGAGTCTGAAGAAATCCTTTCTAAATTTAAGGAATTCAAAGCTCTTGCAAAAAATATGACAGGTAAGAAAATCATAACCTTAAGAATAGACAATGGGGAGGAATACACTTCTGATATGTTTGAAGATTATTGTAAAAATGTTGGGATTAAGAGGGAGTTAATTGTACCTTATAACCCACAACAAAATGGGGTAGCTGAAAGAAAGAATAGGACTATACTAGAAGCTGCTAGGGCTATGTTGTTTGACCAAAATATAGAAACCTCATTTTGGGTTGAAGCATCTAGGACAGTTGTGTACATTCAAAATAGATGTCCTCATTCTCTTCTTGACAATAAAACCCCTGAAGAAGCCTTTACTAGCAACAAACCTGACATAAGTCATTTCCGGATCTTTGGGTGTCCAGTCTATATTCATTTCCCCAAAGAAAAGAGGTCAAAGTTAGAACCTTCTGGAAAGAAAGGAGTATTTGTTGGGTACAGTGAAACCTCTAAAGCCTACGGAATATACATACCTGGTCAAAGACAAATTGAACTAAGCAGAGATGTCATCTTCGAGGAAGACATAGCATTCAGGAGGTCCAAAAGCTCTAATGAATTAGAACACCAAGATCCTCCCACAAGCTTGGATGAGGATTCCACCCATGAGATTCAGAGGGAGACCCCTGAAGATGTTGAGCATGAAGTTTAAGGCTTACCTTTAGAAGAAAATTATCCCGAAACTAGGACGAGACCACTTTGGGCTAAAAATATGCTTCAAGAAGCTGAAAATTATGCTGCTCCAAAGGGGACCTTCAGAGAAAGTAAGAGACCTAACCTATTTTCCAGTTATACTGCCTTGATGAGTGAGATCATTGATGCGGAACCTTCCTGTGTTGGAGATGCGCTCAAGCATCAAGTTTGGAAAGATGCTATGTCAGAAGAGTATCAGTCAATTCTGAAAAATGATGTCTGGGATATTGTGCCTAGGCCTAAAGGCAAATTTGTGGTATCTTCTAAATGGCTCTTCAAAATCAAACATGCAGCAAATGGCAGCATTGAGAAGCACAAAGCAAGGTTTGTTGCCAGAGGTTTCTAACAGAAAGAAGGTATTGACTATGAAGAGACATTTGCTCCTGTTGCCAAATACACTTATGTCCGAGCAGTTTTGGCTATTGCAGCATCTAAAGGATGGAAAGTCCATCAAATGGATGTCAAGACTATTTTTTTGAATGGTAAGATTGTAGAAGTTTATTTGGAGCAACCTGAAGGTTTTGTGATTCATAAGGCTGAATCACATGTCTGCGGATTAAAGAAAGCTCTTTATGGGCTGAAACAAGCCCCTAGAGCATGGTATGAAAGAATTGATCACTATCTCTTGGAATTAGGGTTTTTCAAGAATGAAGCAGATCCAAATCTCTACTACAAGGTAATCAATGGTGAATTATTAATTCTTATTCTTTATGTTGATGATCTACTAATCACAGGAGAGGATAATTGCATTTCTCGATGTAAGAAAGAATTAGCCTCTGAGTTTGATATGAAAGATTTAGGAATTCTTCACTACTTCCTTGGATTGGAAGTTTGGCAGCAGGCAGATGGTATAATCCTTAATCAAGGAAAATACACCATTGATATACTCAAGAGATTTAGAATGTTGGATTGTAGATCCATGACCACACCTATGGAGACAAATCTGCACAAGCTAAAGGAAACAGCTGCAGAATCAGAGTTTGCAGATCCTACACTCTATAGACAAATTATTGGATTTCTGATGTATTTGGTAAACACAAGACCTGATATATGTTATGTTGTAATAAGTCAGTTCATGTGTGAACCCAGGGAAACACATCTTGTTGTTGCAAAGCATATTCTGAGATATCTTCGAGGAACTATTGGTTTTGGTTTGAAATATAAACATGTAGAACTTGACCTACATGGATTCACTGATTCTGATTGGGCTGGAAGCATAGTTGACAGGAAAAGCACATCAGGATGTTGTTTCAGTTTAGGATCAAGAATGATCTCATGGATATGTCGAAAACAGTCTTCAGTTGCTCAGGGTTCTACAGAAGATGAATACATTGTAGCCTCCATGGGAGCAAGAGAAGCTGTATGGCTCCGGAAATTGCTTGTAGGACTGTTTGGTCAGCCCTTAAATCCTACTGTCATCTACTGTGACAATCAGAGTTGCATCAAGCTTTCAATGAATCCAGTATTTCATGACAGGTCTAAACACATTGAGATTCCTTATCACTATGTTCGAGATATGGTGGAAAGGAATGTGATCCGACTGAATTATATTAGTACAGGTGATCAAATTGCAGACATTCTTACCAAGCCTCTCTCCAGGATCAAGATTGAACACTTTAGAGATAAACTTGGTATGGTTGAAAATGATATTTAATTTTGAGATAGTCTCATTTATTCTGATATACTAATATATTTAAAGATGTTTAGTGTGTAAACTCTTTTATTTGTCATGTGTGTGACTCCATGACTGCATGGGCCTTTTGTGAACATTATTGAAGGGTGACGACTTTTCAATAATGAACACTTGTTTCAAATTGATATTGTAAGGTGACGATTTTACAATTATCAATTTAACTATCTTGATGGATATCATGTGACTTGATATTTGTAAACATGTCATGATAGTATATACATCTCTGAGACATTATGGTAGATATTTGTTGGTTGATATCATTAAATAAACCATAATTATGATAGAGATCTTCATGGTGAATATTATGAACATAATATTCGTGGACATGCCATGAAATCATTATCAGTATGGTAGGCATCATGTGACTTGATGCCAGTGCACATACCTTACTTGATAACTATGAGTTATGGTGAGTATCATGAGACTTGATATTCATTGTTGAACCATATCTATGAATATCACTATGGTGTGATATCTCCTCTCTTCACAATCAATGGATGAATTGTAATGTTTTCTCTAACATGAAATGTGTCCTCCCTAGTTAAGAGGGAGTGTTAATTTTGTAACGTCGGTCGTACTATTTCATGCTTCTGATAGATATATATTTGATTACATATACTAATATGTTAACGTTAACTAATGATAAATAAAACCAAAAGTTAACTTATCGCGTTTGACCAACGGTTACACCATTCATGGTATCGGGTGGTAAAGCGATTCTCAAACAAGTTGTACTCCTTCGGATCGGGTAAGTAAACGGTGACTAGTTTATATACTGTGGTGAGAGGTACGTAGGGAAGAGATGTGTCTTCCCACGTGGAAAGACATATCTCTTCACTACGTAACGCCTCATTCACTTATATAGCATGCTTACATTGAGGAGGATGCATACACCGAAATTGATAAGTGTGGTGCATCTTTAAAACATGCTATAGTAGATAAAATACAACTTTCAGATCATATCTCCATCTCTTCTATTTTGATCACAGAATTTTGAAAGAACTTAACAATTTTGTCCATAGGCCTACTATTTATTGCCGTGTAACAAAGCGTAAAATATGACAGTCCATAAAGAGTTATTTGTTTAAGCTCATATTTTGTAGTAAGGTAAAAACTTTATAATGTAACTATTTAGTCATTATATGTGGTCACCATCAAAATATCCCCTTTTGTTGGTATTAAATTCAATGTATCTTGTTGTAAGTAAGATATTGTTTTAAATAAAAGCTTACTCCAATCTATGTATTCAATCTTGTATGAATAAAATCTTATTTATTTTCCACTCCAGGCACTAGAATGGACAACATGAACATCTAATAAGGGTTTATGCCTCTACGTGATCAATTTATTTTCACATCAATACAATCTTATGTGTTTTCAGCTCTATGTATTAGAGTGGAGAATATCACCATTTACTATGAACTTAAGCCAAAATAGCTCAATATTTTGATCATATTTCTCTAGTTCATGATAACACACAATAGGCATATACACAAAATGCTGTATTTAGTATACAACTTGAGTTAGGGTCACAAGCTAGGAGGATACATGGTACTTGCTCCATAACCTATCCTAAAACTCAAGGTCAACAAACCTCGAGAGATAGAGAGAAAACTAGTATTGTGTGCATTTTCTAGTGATCCCCAATAGCAAGCTAAGGAAACTAGAAGACCCTCAATGCCAAAATGAAGTAGACACACACTACTTAGAATGAGAAAGGCTAAAGGAACCACTGTAGCAGCACACAAAATGAATATTGTCTCATCAATTCCTCGTCTATGTCTGAATCCAAAGTATCCAAAGGATGTTTAATGCCTCCAACTTTTGCTTTCACCTAAAAAAAGATAATCATCCTAGTAGGCCTAGGATTCCATCGTAAAGTCTTAGAGCTCAAAGGCCACCTCCAAAGAAAAAGGCACTAAATTATTTTATTGTGATAGTAGATAAAGTAAATAGAAAACCTTGTTGGTCCTTGTATAGACAAAGATATCTCACCTAGATCTCATATTGATAAGCCACTTCAAAATAAAATCGTTCCTCGTTCGTCACTTCTTAGATATAACAAAGACAATAATGATATAACCACAAAAGATATATGGTCCATCTCAACACATAACTAGTGGGGACACTCAAGCTACGTGACCTAAAGTCTATTAAATATTCAAGATAGACAGGTCAAATGATGTCATCCACAATCCATAGGAAATGCTCAGCGTGGACAGCCATCTTGGAACTGAGAGGTTACAAAGAAGAGGTTCAAGAGACCTAAATGCATTATTGGTATGTCCTCTTTGAACAACTATGGATCACCAGTTTCAAGAGAATATGAGAAGGAGAATGATTTAAGTATTTTGAAAATGAAGAAGCCTATTAATAGAGCTGCTAATAGACTGAAGAAGCAAATTGATCTCAAGATACCTAGTAGACATAATTTATTACTGTACGGCGTAAGTGCTTTAATATTTAATCATAAATTGTAATTTAATTATTTCAAGATAACCTGATCAATTTGCAGTGTAAGTGACAAACAATTTAATTCCCTTGCATACACACACACTTGGTTTGCCCATTTTTCTCCCATCTTTTCCTTACAACATTTGGTATCGTAAGCTCCTGAAAAATAAAATCAAGATGCAAATAAAACAAAAATTGGTTGGCACCGCAAAGGAGGGAATTGGACAGAGCAAACCTCACAGTCAAAGTACAGTGAGGTGCCAACACTGCAGAAGTCGGACACCAGTGTCAAGGACAGAAATTTGTCACAAGAAGGAACAGTGTTGGCCACGAGAATAGATGAAAGTTTGTAAAATTACAACAAGCACAATCCAAAATCTGAATAGTTCTATTTATTGTTTGGATATTCAAAATTTGTATTATTGTATGCAAAAGTTCTATAATCTCTCTTGCCAGAAATACCAATGTGTGGTTCTATAATTTGAAACCAAATCATTTAAATACCTGATTTTGTTGTTGGTAGTTTGGTTGAATAATCATTCCCGTCTTTCAAAGTCTATCTACTGTTAAACATAGCTTATGTTCAATATTTAGTCTTTACATAACTCCCAAAAACTCACCACATGTTATTATAATGTCTAAAGTCACAAGATACATATGATATGTGAGCATCAAGACAGTGACCAAATTGTTTTGGGGAAGGAATTTAGAACCTCTACAAACATTGATAGTTCTATTGATTCTCAAACTTTACACATCTGATGACCTCATACCCGAAGTCTGAAATGCAACTCCTATTGTTATCTTATTGACCAGTCTGAAAAATAAATATCAAACATCAAATAAGAGTCATGCAGTGTATTGTATCTAAAAATTGTTTTTCGACCGAAGTGATCAATTACCTATCAACCATAAACAAAAAAGTAAAATATGAACATATAGTTGCTCAAGTGACGAACAATCTTACCCCTCTTAATGAAAAATTTATTGAGTCTCTGAATCTGTTGGGTAAGAGTTAGACATTAACCTTTGAGCATGTCAGTACATATATCTAGTAAAAGGAACAGTGCCAAAACAATTGGGGAAGCACATTAATTGGGTGTATGGAAAGTGCTTTTGCAGCACAACATAAAAGCAGCGGCAAAGCACATCCTAAGAAGCAATTTGTAAAGAATTTGTCAAAAACCAAAGTGAAGAGTTTTTGCTTCAATAAGTTCATCAATGTTAAGAAGAAATGTCAGAAGTGGTAGTATGATTTCGCTTATAATAATTCAAAGTCTTAGGCTAATGCAGCAGTTAATGAAGGGGTACAGAATTTTTGAGAGGAATATGCTTTTGTTGTCTCCTAAGATGAGAAAGAATACGTTATATGTTAGTTCTCTGATTCAACAGAATTGCACCATTTCACTTGTCACAAGAACTGGTATCAAAATTTAACCACAGATAATACAAATTATGAATCAGTTTTGTGAGGAGATGGTCAGTCTCATGCAGTGGAAGGTACATGTGATGCTCATGTTCTCCTTAATAATGTTGTTAGGCATGTGTTTCAGGATGTAATGTTTGTTCCAGAGATGCATGAAAATTCATATTTAAAAGCCAACTCACCTGAAACCTGAACATAAGTGTAAATATCATTGATTTCTGATGTGAAATAGAACAGGATGGTCCCCCTTGGTATTGTGCATGGATGATGATTTTTGTTTTCCCTTCTTTTACACTAGAAGTATATATTGTAGACATTGTAAACTTAAATAAACTCAACCAGAAAATCCCCTTGATCCTTTTTGATATTTCCAAGTTCAAAATTTTGCTCAGAATTCTTATGCTCAACTGTTTCATTTATTTCATAAAATGTGGATATAATTTTCCTTCCAGCAATAAGCATATGCAAAGCCCATTTGGAACCCCTTTCATAACTTGATACAAAGGAATATCTAAAGAAAAACATGTTAAATTTCTGGGATTTCAATCTCCAGATTTATGTTTGAGCTAAACTATAGCAACTTTGCCGACAATATATCTTAACCCTGACATCAAAATTTTGTCCTTCACAGTTATCTCTTCCTTTCATCTCCTTCCAGCTGCCCTCCTATAGGTTCTTTATGTTCAATCATGAGATATAGGTTTAGTTAACTTGATGAATATCTATGTAGAATGGCTTTCCCATTGACAAAGTTCTTCATTATATATTGAAAGAAAACATTAGATGCTATGTATTCAAAAGCGGTATTAGAGGCACAAACGAAACTCCCAAGATTACTTTTTATAAAAGAAGCAACTTATATTATCAAAATGAAATGATCCTCGAAAATAGAACTCTAGCTCTAAGAACAAAGAGAATGACAATGGGCACAAGATACAGTGCCCTAAAAATGAAAATAATTTAATTGTGATATTACTCTCTAAATAGGGAAAGACTTGTCAAGACTCGAGAGTACAACAGACAAAAGAGAGTCAAATTTAAAGTTGTACATGTGTATTCAACCCATTTTGCTACCTCATGTTCCTGCAATTTTTTGTCTAGCTCTCTAAAGTCATCCTCAGAATTGTACTGCCCTGAATGGTAAAAGCACCGTTGTAAAAACTCCTCCATTTTATCTCCACAGTTTTCCCTGGTCAGACAGCAAATTTCTACAAGATTAATTTAATAACAAATGAATTTTCTTTCTGAAATTCCTATGAAATACATTTCTGGTTCAATGATTCTTAAAATGCATTTTGGTTCTACTAAGAACATAGCATTGCTAATGTTTAAAGCATAATTTAGTAATTTTAAAATTTTGAAAATTATGTAGTACACAAAATTATAAGTACCTCTTGTCAATCCTGCAGGTCAATTTACCACTAATAATCTGACGTAATTCTGCATCAGTCATCTTACTCCGTGCAAAACCATATACAGTGAAATGCTGCAACAGTACAAGGGAAATCATTAGCATGACAGGATGATTAGTTTTTGAGTTGCGTAGCTAATCAAAGGCTTAAGATTGTTCTACTTAAACTATTGGTTAACTTTTCATATAGGCACTAATCTCGAAACAGATTCAAAAAAATGTAATATGTTTTGAACCCAAAATTAATTGTCATGATTTGTATTTAATTATAAGTGATCTATGGTTGTGGTTTCTACTTATTCGTAAGTGATCTATGGCAGTGATTTGTACTCATCCATAAGTCAACTACAGTCACAATCTGGTCTCTGCTCATCCTGGTTCGGCAAAATTTTGAAATGGGTTTTGGGTTCATTTGGGATTCGTTAGTACAAAAACAATGTAAAAAAAATTTATATATATATGCAGCCTAGAAGCATGAATTAAGATTAGAATGTCAAATAGCATCATATAAACAACAAAACCACCATAAATTTGTAATCATTGCATCATGATCATACCATCATAGCATCATATGCTTCAAGTTCAATATCAAGTTCAAGTATCATTGTTTCAAAATTGGAACTTTAGTTTTAAGTTTTAATCATCAAATGGATTCTCTAGATCATCAACATCATCATCATCATTGACATTAGACGAACCAATGCCAATGCCAATACCACTTTCACTTGCACTTGCACTAATAGTGTTCTCACTTTTCAAGTCCTCAAATGCAACAAGCTGAGAAGTGGAAGCATCCAAGTCGGTATGCTCTAACTCTATATCTCACATCTTCAACTCCCCTTGCTTGTAGTCATGTTGCTTGCGTGAAAGGAGGCACAAGTTGAAATGCACATATACTAAGTTCTCTGCTCTTTTTGATTGCAATCTATTGTGCTTTACTAAGTGGATGAAAGAATATGTGCTCCAATTTCTTTCCGATGCAGATGAACTAGCAACCTATTAAGACAAAGTAAACAATTAAAGAATTTATAATTTTATTAATAGAATTTACAATTTTAAAAAAATAAAAAACTTTAAATACTAAAAAATAAATATTCATTAATTGTTAAACTTACTTGTGATAAAATTTTGATTATAAGGGGCCGAAGAATTTGGAAACATTGACCATGTACATACCACCAACTATGAGCATCCTTTTTATACCTAAGATGAAGAGCATCAACAATTAGACTATTTGCGTTCACAAATTCTATGGACTTATTTGTAATCAGATCTTAGACTATTTGCGTTCACAAATTCTATGGACTTATTTGTAATCAGATCTCACACATCGTCTTCAGGGAAGAGTCTAAGAAATGTTCCCTTGTCCCCTTCAGAAACTTCTAAATCTCTATATGGTGCAAAGCCTTACTGGCATATCAAGATACTGATTGTTGTAGTATTTTGGAGCCAATGCATAGGCAAGATGTAATGGAGTGATCATCTTGTTCCACCTTTCTTTAACAATTACATACAATTGATTGAAGAAAGTCTCCTCAAGGTCTTGCTCTTTTGCACTTATGATGCACTTCATCTTCTCAAGCATTGAGTTGATGACATCATACACCTCTCGAATGCAAGGCTTAACAATGTCAATATAGCAAATCGTGCTCATATAATGGACTCGGTGAAACTAAGGACATACGCTCCCACCATGATTCATCTAATATTCTTTGCCTAATTTATGTTGCCCTCTCAGTGTTGTTCTACTTCCATATAAACCAATTTTGACTGATTACCATATTAGTAAGTGCATCTTTAACTTTCACAAGTCATCTCAAGAGGATTGTGTTAGATGCAAAATGGGTCTCTGCAACCTATAATAGAAATTAAAGCCAAAATGATTAAAAATTAAAGACAAACTTTAAAGAAGAATACACATTACACCATCAAATTATGAAAACCAGAAAATCAGAAAATGTAATATTAAATCTCTTCACTTACCTTCAATAGCTCCAATTTTGAAAATGATCTAAAAATTCCTTGAGACATGTGGTGGTTGGTGGTGAACAACTAGATGTCCTCAGCCTTTGCATACACCTCTTTGATCCACTCAATTTTATTTCCAATCTTTTGCAGCAAAAGATTGAGTGGACCACACAAGGTGTCAAAAAAATATAGTGATATCATTCCTCAACCAACAAACCAACAGCTCTACAATTCTTTGTATCATTTGTTATGACTTGAACACCGTTACAAGGTCCCACTGTCTCAATGGTAGAGATGAGAATGTCAACAATAAATTACCCATCATTTACTTGCCCCTCACAATCCACGGCTTTCAAAAACATTGCCCCTTTAGGGAACACCGCTATGACATTGATCAAGGGACGACTTTTTGAATCTTCCCACCCATCTGAAACAATGGATACACTTGTCTCAATCCATGAATCCCTTATGAGCTTCAATGCATCTTCAAACCCCTTGACCTCTCTTTCCAACAAGGTGCCATGTACCTTCTCATTACCCAGGCCCTTATACCCTCTTGGAGCTTCATTAACACTTTTCAACATCTTTTTCCAATATGGGGAGCAAACAGCATTGAAAGCAACCCATTTGCATATATACATCTTGCTACATCTTGGTCGACAATGCCTCACTCTCATTTCGAAATGCACTTTCCAAAGGTCCCTTTGATCTTTCGCATACAATGGGTTCTTCACTTTGAGGCTCGGTTGTGGTAAAAAAACAGGTGGTCTTCTACCACACTATTGGCATTAGATGGGGGCTGCATTCCCTTTGATTTTTGATTTTTTGAAATGGGCCGATTTAACCTACGTGTTTCTCTCTCATCTACTTCCTCTTGCTCCCTAATATATTTTAAAATTCTCTCTTGCGGTATAGGCACTCCCAAACTTGGATATTGCTCAAACCTGATATAGGTTTTCGTTTTTGCTCATTTTTGTTCGATCATGATATAATATTGTAACATGCAAATATGCAGATTGAACATGCAAGATCAACAATACAGATTTTCAAGGAAATCAATCAATGTAATACAGAGAATCTAAATAAGCCAATGGTATTCTTTGATATAGAAAATTATTACTGTTTACAAACACATGCTGCTGTTACAAATCAAAAGATGCCTAATGCCATCAAGTAACACATACTCAGAATGCCTCCATACATAAAATAACAAACCCTCTGAAAATCTACAAGATAGATCATCAAATCTCCATGAAAACTGATCAATGATGTGCAACTGTGAATCTTGAGATGAATTCACCAAGTGGGCTGATTTGTGTTTCCGTCCAAATAGCCAAAACCTCTAGGGTTTCCATCCTAGGGTTTACTGAACCTGCAAGCTAAAGCTCTCAAGCTCTCAAGGAAAAGTTTCTTTGAAAATAACAACTCAAGAATGAATCCTCATTGCACTTTTTCCTCCTTTTATAATATTTTTCTTTTTCGAAAGTAATACTTTATTTTATTTCTCTTTTAAATTACTTTTCCCCTCAAAAGTGACTTTACTTTATACTTTGTCATTGACATTATTATAAAGTCACTTTATAAAATAAAGTATGTCCAACTACTAATTAATTAAATTTAAATAATCCCATAGGACTCAGGACTATTTAACATTTAATTTATTTATTTATTACCTTAAATAAATCCAACTTGGAGAAAAGGGGACATTACAGCACACCATCTTTTCCAAACTTTTGATGCCTCTTCCTGGTATTCCACACAAATGACCTTTCACCCAAAAATATGAACTAGGACGTTGTATATCACATCCCTTGCATTTCCAAAGGAATCCCCCACCTTCATGAAGCGGTCGTAAAACATCAACGTATTTCCATAGAGGAGAGTTTAAATCTGTTTTGTATCTTTGTTGTTCATTTGTGGATGTAGAACTAGTTGCCATTCTAGTTCCTATGGCAAGAAAATTTATGAACTCGTTGAAAACACACAAAAAATTAAAAGAATGGAAAAAATAGAGGAAAACAAAAATGGAGGAAAAGAAAATGAAAAAAATCTTACCTCTTACAGCCAATAGAAAGTTGCAAATGCATAGGAATGACGATGCCACACTTGATGAAGCTTCAATCTTCGATCTTCAACTCTCTACTTTGATGCAACAAGAAAAAATATATCTTAACCTATAGGAATGAAATTGTTCTATACAAAAGAAATGACCAAAAATGATGTTGTTTTGATGTCTTAAGTGTTTTGGAGGCAACTTTTAAGGTTTAGGTTGGTCAAAAAGTGAAACTAGACCTCAAAAAGTTTTAAAAATTGAAAAAAAAATAGTTTTGGGCGGTCTTGGCGTTTGGTTCGCCAGGATTTGCCCAGGCCGAACCAGCTTGCCCAGTACCACACCCTGGCTGGATCCACAGGCAAACCGAACAAGAATCACGACCAAGTTCGAACCAAACTGGTACCCAGGTTTCCAAGGGTTGAATTTCCAAGGGTCGAACCTTGCAACTTAGGCTTTCTCACTAGGTACACCCCCTCATGAAGGATGGATGGTGGAAGGCCACATGACACGAAGAGGGATGGTATATCTGCTATTGGGCCTAGTGTGAGGATTGCTTCGGGCACCCTATCATGTCTCCTTATCCAAGCCCTATTATGGTTGAACCCTAATAATAAATTAAAGATATTACATAAATAAGATGGTTATGAATATATGTTCTTTAACCCTAGTAGAAATGATTGGATTTATGAATTGTATTTTCGATAATTGTCTATCATAATTGTAGGGTCTCAACCAGGATCTATCTTGCTTTTGCATTCTTTGGGTAAAGTACATCTCTAACTATATTATGTTCCTTGTTTTTATTGAACTTGTGATTCTAGGGCAAAATTTAAGGTAATCCCAAGAGGGGTCATTACAATGGCTGAGCTCATATTGGAAAAATTGTACACTGAGGAAAATCCAACTTGATATATAGAGTTGGGATGTTTAAGTTAAGGCAGTTAACCTTTCATCATCAGAAAAATCCCCTGTTTTTACCAAGACATGGGCTGTCCATTTATCCTTACAGAGGTCATTTTTTAACCTAATTTTTACAAATAAAAAAATTAGTTTCAATATCTGATTTTAAATATGAATTTTAAAATCTATTTTCTTCCAAACCTAATTTTCCAACTCTGATTTTTCTCAGGAATTAAACAAATTGATTTTATTTGACTGATGGTCATAGTTGTCACATTAGTACAGGGGACCACCTCAACTGCCACATAAGCACTCCAGTCAGGTGCCACAACATTAGTGGAGCCCACCTTGACTTGCCAGTGCATTTGAATCCTCGATACATTGTTTCAAGACCCTTGTTTTGTCTAGACCATTCTAAAGCTACACAAAATCCATTTTGAGCAACATTTTTTACAGAATGGATATATTTCCAAGGATTACACAATAAGCTCACCTCTTTGAGTGTGAAATGCCTGTTTGCACATGGACCTGCCAACTGCTTCCAAAGACACCACTCCTACAACCACAGCATTCTTCCAAATCCACTGGTCCGCATAGGAATCATGACCACTACTAATGAAATATGGGTCTATGAAGATTGGCTCAAAAGTACACAGATGAATCGTGAGCTTTTTTTATTTCATCTAGACTTTCAAGGGTTTCACCCTGTCAGATCAGATTTCTGTTATGATGTCATCTGCTACTAATTTTTATCAAATCTTTAAAGTAGCAGGGTACATCCTCATTTTCAGAACATCCGTTGCCCCTAACTTTGACAAACATAAGCGTTTTTGGGTCTTATTCTTGGAAACAAGTGTTTTTCCATTGTAGCTTCCATTTGTAATATCAGCTGTCCTCTTGCTTTATATTTTTCTTTGTTAACATGGTATTCAATCTGTCAATTCCAGCTGATTTACAGTTGACAAGAACTAAATGCATGATCTAAAATTCCTTTATGGAAGGCCCTATAAGGATTAAAGGGCTCTACCCTATCACTATGGCTATAAGCCAAAGCAAATGAAAATGAAAAGAAACCATTGTAATTCAACTGGGTAGATGAAGCACATGAACTAATTGGAACACCCATCTCTGGTGCAGTAAAGGATAGGGAATTAATTGAATGACTACCTTGACCTTGCACCCAAAACAATACTCACCATCATACTTGCATGCCAATCAGAAAACAGTGGGAAGCATTAAACTATGACCAACATCTTCAAAAGGCTTGCCAAAACACACTGGCAAAAGCTAAATCCAATAACACAAGGCTTATAGCAAGTTTCTAACAAATTCACAGGCCTCCAAACACCCCACATATACCCAAAGGAACATTGTCCAATTACCCAGCAAACAAGAAAGTCTCAATTTGCAATTCCCATCATTTTACAGGACTTTTAACTACTAAACGAGGTAAATTGCCTAAAAACATAATTGGTTTTGAATAGCCTATACACCCAGGGGTACGAAGACTCAAAACAAATCCCATGACATTCTAACACATTCCCATCTTCATATGGATTTCACACAAAATCAGAACAATCACTTGACTGACATACAGTTTTTGGCCTTTCCAAGACATGCAAATGCACAGATCACCATAAAATATCATAAAATGAATTTATTTTTTCAATACACAAGGCACGGGTCACAAGCCCTTTTAAATGATCTACAACACACTCAAAACCTTTTTTCTCAATTACAATAGCTTACATATGCTTTCAAGCACTTACATAGAAATTGACAGCTCAAAATCTCACTGTTTAAAATGAACTCTCCTAAAACATTTTTCCCTGCTTCATATGCACAAAAAACCCGCCTCAAATATGGGTTCAGATTTTGGATAATTGCACCATTCGCTTTAACCCTTCATTTTTTACTCATTTTCTGAACTTTTTTGTTGCTGCTTTCCAGCAACCTGGGCCTTCCCAAAAACATCCCCAATCATGAAATATGAATATTAATTATCAAAAACATTTTTGGCATCTTTTTAGGCAAATTTTGGAAAGATTTGTTTGTGTTTGTAACTCCCAATCTGCTCCAGTATTGAAACCACCCCATCAAGAACCAAACAACCAAGAAGAGGAGATGAAACATCATGCTGCCAAAGAACAAAAAAGGAAAATCCAATGAAAAAGAAATCTACATCATGCAAGTGTCAATCAACCAAAACAAAGGAAAACTAAGTGAAAAGGTCACCTAAGCAAAGGATAAGCTGTCCCAAGATAGCAAGATTCAGCCAACCTACCGCCATGTGGAAAAGTCCGCAACAAATCAAAAGGAAACTATGACATAACTGTTACATTGCTGGGAGTATATGAAGCTGCCTGAAATAGTTCAACCCTAGCATTAGCTAGATCGGGAAAAGATAAAAGAATGCCTTCAAATGAGCAAGACTAACACTAGTCCATCCTTTATCACATCCACTTTAATTTTGGATAGGTAACAAATGGTTGGAAACATATCATTTAATGTCTGAAGATGATTTTCACATTCCCTCTTGCAGCCTATATTAAAGGAATGCATTTTTATAACAAACACACATTCAGCCTGTAGTATGAGACACAGCTCCTGTCACCTTTTCTAAAGCAGCCATCTACACAATAAACCACCTTGTAGTAGCATGATTTAGGAATATAACAACCTGTAGGAATCTGTTTACCGCTACAATTACATCGCTGGGAGTATACGAAGCTGCCTGAAATAGTTCAACCCTAGCATTAGCTAGACTGGGAAAAGATAAAAGAATGCCTTCAAATGAGCAAGACTGACACTAGTCTATCCTTTATCACATCCACTTTAATTTTGGATAGGTAACAAATGGTTGGAAACATATCATTTAATGTCTGAAGATGATTTTCACATTCCCTCTTGCAGCCTATATTAAAGGAATGCATTTTTATAACAAACACAAATTCAGCCTGTTATATGAGACACAGCTCCTGTCACCTTTTCTAAAGCAGCCATCTACACAATAAACCACCTTGTAGTAGCATGATTTAGGAATATAACAACCTGTAGGAATCTGTTTACCGCTACAACTAGTAAATTAAATACAGAAAATAATAATGTACATGACAATGCATACCAGACACGGCAGTAAAATATATCTTTACTCGCACATGCAATTATTAAAGAGAAGAAGACCAGCGATGGTCGGCCAAGGATTACAATAGATCCGACTATACCGTCCTACTTCCTTGGCGGTACACAATATATTTAAATTTTAAAGGACCCGACGGTTGCCGAGAGGTACACAACCGTCAACCAACCGACACATAACTACCCGAGAGTGACAACCCACTCAATACAATTAATTAATATATTGTCAGGTAGCCAAAATTATCAAACATAACAGTATGCATTTTATGCCAACTACAGAATCCATTCGTAATGTCCCCTTTTATAAATGCCCTAGTTTTTGCCCTAAAATCACAATTCCAAGTAACTTTCCTACTAGGCTTAGGGACATTGACTTAATCATTATATACTTCTAATTTATTTGGGGAAATTCAACCATAGGGAAGCCAGAATAAGGTGACTTGACAAAGTGCCCTAGAGATCCTCTACCCTAGGCCCAAGAGCAGATATACCATCCCATCTTGGCCTCATGTGGCCCTTTCACCTAATGGTCACCTTGCTTCAAGTGCAAGTCGGCCAAGCATGAAGAGTTATTAATTTATTATTAATTTATTTCTTCCTGACAGGGTTGGCCCCTTAGGATAATCCACCAATAATTTTTATCTTCCTGGCTAGGTCGGCCTTATTTGTATGGTGATTGTCCTTGCACTTGTTTTGTCAAAAACCAAGGTCAACCCTCTTCAGTTATTTTCCATCGCCCAAGCTTTAATCAATGATTAAGGCTGCAATTTAGTTTTGAGAAGGCTGCAATTTGTTTTCCCTACGGGTGCGAGTGTGTGTTTAGTGCATTGCAGATAACCAAAATATGACAATATACACAGATGCAGATAAATAGATGAACTCAATACTGCATTCTCATTGATAACATGTGTCAATACATCAAATAACATCAAGCCTGTACTATCGTACCACAAACTAGAAACAAGGACGACTATATAGGTGTCGGCACAGTTACCTGGTGCCAACTGTCAGCAACCGTCAGTTAACCGCCGACCTTTAACACACAAATTAACACATACGTAATTACCCAACAACATCATCCCCCCAAAAAAGAAGGGTCGTCTCCGAACAACATACAACAAAAATGGGAATGATGTAACATATACAGCAAAAGAAACTCAAGACGGAGGGGGTACAGAGGTTGTCCCTGATAAAGAAGGGCCCGCTAGTGTGGTTGCCATCTGCTCCAGCAGCTAGTACACCTGTTGTGTACAGTGGCGAAGATCCCTCTCGGCGACCAATTGCCGCTCCCTCGACCGCTTCACCATATGGACAGCCTCCATAAGCTCCTTCTGTTTCCCGTCAAGCTCGTCCAGGGCAGAAGTGAGTCGGGTCTCCAACAATGCTCGCTCACCCGTGGTAGTTGCCAATTCCGCCTTCACCCGAGTCAACTCCTCCTCCAGGCTACTGGCCCTAGCTCGCTGCTAGGCAAGCTCCAACTCAAGAGGTGGAACACGGGTGGCCAGCTTGACTCGAGCTGCCAAGGCGGCCACCCGCGCAGTCTCCGCAGTGTGCTGAGTCTGCCTGAGCTGATAATAACCATCTCGAATAGAATGCTAGACTCTCCTAAGTAGGGAATGCTGAGTCTGCCTAAGTAGGGACTGCATCCCACTCTCTCCAATCACCCCCGAGTGCTGCCACTCCTCCAACATCACAGGAAGCTCAACCTCAGGACAACCCCTATCCTCAAAACATCGCCCAAACGCCTCGGCGCAGCCCCCTGTGGAAAATGCGAGGAGACCCTCTAAGGCTGGCGGGCCAAGAGTCCACTCTTGCGCTGAAGTCGCCCACCGCCAAGCACATGCCTCAACCTCAGCGAAAAACTGGGCCATCCCACTGGGCTGGCTCTCTGCAGGGTCCTGTTGTGACCATTTCACACATCGCCCCATTAAAATGGGGACCCCCTCTTTTTTGCTTTTGTTTTGCCTGTTCTTCTCTCTGCTTTTAGGGTTTTGAGTAAGTGAGTGAGTCATCTGGACTAGGGTTAAGCCTTAGGGTTTCCTTTTGTTATCTTCAAGCCGAAGTCCAGTCAAATTTTGAAAGATTATTAAGCCTCCTCCCGAGGATTGCAATTTTGAAATAGGATGAGCCTGTCAGGAAGTCAAGTATGTCTCAGGATGAGTCCAGTCAAGATTTTGAGGGCAAATTCAGGTTAGGTCTAAGTGTTAGCATTTTAATGATTAAATTATACATTTTGTCTGGGCCAACTCTAACCAAATTTTGGAAGCAAGGTAACCGATTCCTGGCCTTGGAGACGACCTAGCCCTGCATGATCAAGTGATCTGAAGACCTTTTTTTTTGATGTTTTGGCTTATAAAGGCAAAATCGCTCCTGTCCCTCTCTCAGGGACCAGGGCGAAAATGATATTTAGTGCATCTTGGTTATTGACTTGTTTTATTTGTTTTCTGCAGGGTCGCCAAGGGGTATGATCGAACGTGAATTGAAGATTTTGAGGATTTTGAAGACTCAAAATGACAAGTTTTTTAAGGTTTAAGGCCAAATCGCTCCTGTCCTTCTCTAAAGGACCAGGGCGAAATGGCTTACTTAGAACGTTTTTGGCCTCATTTGATCGAACTGAAGCATCAAGGACGCAATGAAGGATGAAATGAGCATAAAGGAGTATCCAGACTTGGTCGTTGGCAATGAAAGATTGAACTTTTGGCCTAGCAAGACAAGTTCACTCCTGTCCCTCACCCAGGGACCAGAGCGATTTTCTTCACACACACCTTCTTGGACATTTTTCGGATTTGGGCTCTTGTTCATAGCTTGCAAAACGATGATATCTTTCCCAGCAAAGGAGATTTGAGATGAAAATTGTAAAGATTTAACCTTTAAGACAAAAATCGCTCCTGTCCCTCACTGAAGGACCGGAGCTTGATTTTCAAGTTTGCACTGTCCTTGCAGGACCAAGACAATTTTATGATTGGAAGAGATCAAGAAGGGCATGTTTTGTCCATTGAATATAATTTGAGTAGTCGACAGGCAAAGAAATATACCAAGTTGTAAAGGGGCGCTCCTGTCCCTTGTTGAAGGTCCAAGGCGATTTTTTAAAAAAAGTGCAATTTTATTACAAGGACGAAGCAGTTTTGTGATTGAAACGAATGAAAGAAGGTATTTTTAGCTCGTTGAAGATAGTTTGGAACCCTAACAAAGGACGGATGAGCTTGGATTTGCAAAATCGCCCCTGTCCCTCACTGAAGGACCGGAGCTTGAGTGCCTAAATTGCATTGTCCTCACAAGATTTAAATGATTTCGCGATTTGAGGAGGACAAGGAAAGTATGTTTTGCTCGTTGAATATAACTTGAATGGACCACAATGAAGAAAATCGACCTAAGTAACTAAAGCGCTCCTGTCCCTCACCCAGGGACCAGAGCGATTTTTAAAAGGAAGCTCCTGTCCCTCACCTAGGGACCAGAGCGATTTTCTCAAGAGACAAGTTTTTGGCAAAGGATGAGCAAGTTTTACGTTTAGGATAAGTAAAGGAAGGCATAATCACTCCATTGAAGATAATTTTGAAAGATTGCAAAACACAAGTGGAGCCTAAATGGCTAAGGCGCTCCTGTCCCTCACCCAGGGACCAGGGCGAAAAATGCATTATCAAGTCTTCCCTTCCAAATGTGGTCGAATCCAGGCCAAGGCACATGATGACGACGATATTTGGAATGCTTCAAAGAAGAACAAAGTTGCAAAGACCACAAAAACTTGATGAAATTGGCTAAGGCACCACAAAAACTTGATGAAATTGGCTAAGGCGCTCCTGTCCCTCACCAAGGGACCAGAGCGAAATCTTCAAATTTGCTTTATTGCCTAACATTTTGGAGTGCTACTTTCGTTTGCAAGACTCAAGATGGATTAAGGAACAATGTTTTACGCCTTGAAGATATTTAGATATTGATATGATTAAGGATTTGTGCCATGGACTAAAGATCGCTCCTGTCCTTCACTGGAGGACCAGGGCGATTTCTATAAAATCAATCATTCCTTTCCAAAACCACGTCAAGGCGAGATTATGCAAAGTGAAAAAAGTCCTTAGGAAGATAATGAACAAGGAATTAACCTCAAAATCAACAATTTTAAGCTCAAAAGCAAAAAATCGCTCCTGTCCTTCACTGAAGGACCAGGGCGAATATCCTTGGAAGAGCTCATTTGGTATTGGAGAAGCAAGTTAGGCATGCATAGAACAAACAAGGAAGATCATTGATTGCCCTGCAACATGAATTGGCGATTGGAAAAGACAAGGACCAAGGGCAAAAGGTGGATCGCTCCTATCCCTCACCAAGGGACTAGAGCGAAAATGTTTTAAGATACACTCCTTCCAAAGATGGAATAAATCAAACTCAAGATTCCAAGCGAAAAGGCCATTTTGGACGCCCAGGATAAAACTTTGAACGCGAAAAGCGAGAAATACAAGGCTAAAATGCATGAGGCGCTCCTGTCCCTCACCCAGGGACCAGAGCGATGTTGTTAATGTCCCTTATTCCTCCCATGTTTAGGCGCCAATATTTTTTAAATTGCATTAAATGCCAAAATTCGATAAAACTTTGAAATATTCTTTATTAAAATTGGCATTTAATGAGTTCGCATAAGGCATTTAATAATTAATTTAGCCTTTTAAAAAATCAAAATTTTAATTGCAAAGGCATTTAAATTAATTATTATTAAATTAAATGAAAGGGAGCGCTTGAGAGGTTATTTTAATATTTTTATAAAAGTCGGCCTCCTCTTTTATTTAATTTTTATTTATTTTTGCCTATTTTCCAAGTCGGCCTATGGGCAATTGCGATGCATGAGCGCCTATATAAGAAAGGTATTTTGGAGCATTTTAATCCATCATTCAATCATTGTTTAAATGCGATTTGGAGAAGTGCGAATTTTGATCCAAGGAGAAGTGCGAATCTTGATCCAAGAAGGAGTGCGAACTTTGTTGAAGGTTAGAGGTGGAGCGAATTTTTCCTCAAGGCGTTGAAGACCCAAAAGGTGGTGAAGTTGATGAAGGAGGCGCATTTGCTAGAGGACTTCGATCTTCATTTTGCCTAGCGAATTTCTTAATTTTTGCATCGTTTTTTAGAGCTAGTTCTCAAAGAGAGGTATGGCAAGATCTCCCTCGTTCAAATTTTGAAATTTTGAATTTCCAATTGCATAGTCATATTTAGGAAATGATAATTCAAAGACTTATCATGAAGTTTCCTAAATTTTAAACTTAAATCCAGTCTATATTTCTACGTTCAAAGGTATATTGCTCATTATGAAATGTTGTGTAGGTGTCAAGATGGCAACCCCAAAGGCAGGAGCATCCACCAGTCGTCCGGCCCTCATGAAGGAAGATCAAAGGAATGAAGAAATGGAGACCAAGATCGTGTCAAAGTGGAGCAACATTGGAGATACCAACTTGGGAAACTTCAGTGTGAAGAAGTTTCGAGAGGTCCCTTATATTGGAAAGCCATCACTTGTCGCAAGGAGAATAATTGAAAGTGGCATTATCAAGGCGGCCAGCTTCCCTCCAACAATCCAGTGCCATGAGCTAATGATCGAGTGTGCCCGCCATTACGACCCACAGTCAAGATCGATTGTGTCCAAGGAAGGAAACACTTTGGCTTATCTTTCAGAGGAGGCTATTAGTGAAGCTCTTCATCTACCAGAACATAAAGATATGATTTACAAAAGCTTGGAAGGAGCTAGATCCATGTACGAAGATGATCCAGACACTTGCTTGAGCATCATCAACAAGAATTGGTTACTCAAAAGTCGTCCTCGCCTGAGCAAGATTCCCAACACACCACATAGGATCGACTTCCAAGAGGAGTACAGAGATTTGATAACCTTACTCAATCGAGTTACAAGGGCTCCTCAAGCCTTCTATTTTGAGAAGTGGATGTTCTTCTTCATCCAAGTGATAGTTCAAGGAAAATGAACAATTCATTGGGCTAGAATCATTAGCCATTGCTTGGACGTGCAGTTGAGAAGACTGAAGGCTACTAAATCCTTCCACATGAGCTCATACATCATGTATGCCTTGATCAGGAGTTTTGAATATGCAGGACTACCTCACAGAGGAGTGATTGGAAGAGGACCTGGAGAAGTCAGAGTTTGTGATTCTTATGTTCATTTGCATCATCCACCAGGAAGTAATTACAAGTTAGTCAATGATACGTTCACGATGAACATCACCAGGACACTGCAAGGCGGGATTCACAATCGGCTATCTCAAGAGGCACAAGAGCTTGTAAAGAGGTATGGTGCTTGGTTTATCCAATTCCAGAAGTTTACATATATTAGAGTTCATGGGTGTCCTTCACCTCCATATATGTTGCTGAGATATCCGACAGACAGGATAGTATTACTTGAGGTAACTAGGCAGTTGGCAGCTTATGCGAAGGCATTCAGACACAGGCATGGAAATGGAATTCCTGTACCTATCATACTAGGAAATTCAGTTGAGGTATGTCCTAATGCTCCAGCTTTGGATGATGCAAAAAGAGAGTTGGCCTTATATTCATTTTCATTCTTTTCATTGAGGGAGAATTTTGATCCTTATGGGTATATAGAGGAGACAGTTGGTAGAAAGTACAAGCATGAATGTCAGGTAGAGGACTTTTGGATAAATCTCTCAGATGATTTAGAAGTGAAAAGAAAGATGCATTCCAGATTGCCTTTGGATTTCATCAGGAAATGCAAAGTTTACAGAGTGGCCGATCAAGCTCAGGACAGTGGCAGGCACCTCCAGTCATCCTATGATAGAGAGGACAAGGCAGTAAAGATAGATTGGAACGAACCTGAGGTTGTGGACCTAAAAACTTTTGATGGCTCCAGTTTTGTCCTGTACTCACAGATGGGTTGATGTGCAACATCAAAAGTTGAGAGAGCAGAACATACCTATGACTTTTACTTTGGAGGAAAGATCGGCAGAAGGAGGAGCAAGCGCAAGTGAAGGCCATCCTCATCCTAGAAGCACAAGCGAAGGCAACCCTCACCCCAGAAGCGTAAGTGAAGGCAATCCTCATCCTAGAGGTGCGAAGAGGAAGGAAAGACCTGAGAAAAGAGAATCTTCCAAGAAAAAGCAAGAGGCCAATCAAGATCGCTCATCCAGCACATCTTCTCGACAAAAGAAGAGGACACTTGAAGTGGAGGAATCTATGGAATCAATGGTTCAGAATGATAAACATGAAGAAGGACAGGCATCTCAACGTTCATCAAGTCAATCTCCCCAGGTCAATGAGCTACATGAAGACAAGAACGATGATGAAGCGACATCTCCTCTCCGGAAAGAAGAACCATTGCCTAAAGAGATACAAGTTAGAGAGACAAGGTCTGCCATTCCAGATTGGTTGAAGGAGAGACTAACAAGGGTGATTGTGATCGAAGACGAAGATAATGTGATTGATTTAGATAGCCTTGTTGGAAATTCTCAGGGAGTAACAGAAAAGAGGAAGGCCACCAAAATGTCCAAGATGATCAGAGATGAGACGGGGTCCAGGAAGTTGCAGATAGCTACACCGGCAGTGGACAAGTACGAGGGTGAAATCCTTGCAGAAGAATATGATGTAGAAACCGTTGAGCTTGGTCCACTCACCACTGAGCAGGCAATGGATGAGGCAACTGATTCATTTGAGGCACTTAAAGATAAACTTAAGGAAGAAATGAAAAGAGTAGAAAACTTGAGAGAGAGGTCGGTGCTTGGAGAGGCTACTTTAGCCACCTCAGTCAGCCTTTGGGACGTCAGGATCCAGCAGTATCTCCTGTGCAAGCACTTCCCCTTGAATCAGTTGGTGAGGCAGAGAGAGTTAAGAGCTTGGTCCAGCTTATGAGCTCTTGGATTGACAAATCCCATACAGTTGCCATTGAGTTTGCAGCAAGAATGATGCAGAACATTCATCGGGCTATCCAGGTCCTTGAGATCATCCACAACTTAATGATAACAGTAGCCGCCTTTGCTCATACTAAAGATGTTGTCATTCCTGTTCTTCAAGTAATCAGGCAAACACCAAGGAAGACCTTAGCACAAGAAAAGATAATGGATGGAGGAGCTCATAATTTACTCCAGTGGTCTTCTTTACTCCAGATGAAGGAAGTTCTTTTCGAAGACACCAGCGCCAAATGCAATCAAGTGGAGGAGGTCATCCATCCAATCCAGGACAAGGTGTTTGGGGTTTTATGTACTATTCTTGGCAGAAGAATCGAAGTTGAGACAGATGTGGATCTTCAAGAGTTGGAAGAAAGGGTCAAGATCATCTTTTGCAAAGATGAGAATGTTATTACAGATGAGCAAAGAGATCAAATGTTTGCTACTATGCTCCTGATTGAGAAAATCAAGGAACTCGAACCTGAATGGGACGCAGCTCTTCTCAAGGCCTTTGATCAGATTATTCACTTAGAGGAACGAATGAGGAATCTTCCCGAGATTCCTATTGCTGAGATTGAAGGAATCGTGTCCAGATTCATTGCATATGCTAAAAAGGAGCATTGGAAAGGGAATAAGGTTCTAGAAGAGAGGTTGTTATAGATGACATGGCACCTTAATTATCATTGGTCTATGTTTCCTAGATTTTTGTGCCGAATTAAATATTTGGCTATGCATTTAATATTGTTCAATAAAAAGGGAACTTTTGTAATAAAACCCTAATTAGGGTTTAGGTGTCAGAATCTCAACCGTTGATCTTCTTTTGATCTGGGCCGTTCATTGTAATTGAGGATGCTATATATACCCTCATTCATTTTCATTTTGTCATTAGAAAAAGAGAGCAATAAGAAATAGTTAGAAAGTTTAGAGCTTTTGGAGAGAAGAAAGTTATCTTGTAGCAAGATTGAGTTTTGAAGAAAGAATTTCAAACAATTGTTGTCTATTTTGGCTTTAAGATCAATAATATATTGAAGTTATGGTGTTTTATTGCAATTCTTGTGGCTATCTTCATGGTTGTTTGTTTTCTTGAATCATTCTCAGTCAAAGTAGTATTTAAGTTTGAAGGACTAAGTGTTGGGCTTGATCTTTGGTGAGATTCACGTTCCAAACCACTAGCTTCTTACTGATTGTAGGAACGCCTTGTGTGGTCAACTGGAGAGACTTGAATTACTTGAACCTTCAATCGTCATTGAGCTTTGGATATGTGCCTTTGTGGTAGTGTCTATGATCCTTGATGAATTGAAAAATCATTTGTTACCTTAGAAGATCGCATCAATTTCAGTTGGGTTGTTATTTCATGGCAATATTGAAATTGGTAGAAACTTGCCAAGTCTAGCCTACATTGGGTCATTCTTAGGATTAGATTAGAATTTACCCCTTGCAAACTCTACCTTTTGATCTTTTTGAGAACTTGTTAGTTTAGAGAAATCTTGTTCCTGCAGCTCGGAGGACGTAAGGCCCCTTGATGAAACAGCATTCACAACGACCACTGGTGCTTATCCACACGTAGAGACCCTACACAAAAGAACATTGGAGTCACCCTGATTGATCCTTTTTTGCGACATCTTCAGCAATCAAAGGCTTTATTCAAGAGAGGATAAGGTACCCTTGGGTATTTTATTCTGTGTATGATTGTGTACAAAATACACATCAACAGGTCCCCAATCTGCAAATCTAGTTGACGGGCCTCCTCTCCCAACCCCTCTGTCTCATGCAGTGTCATGGTGTTCTCCTGTTGGGGAGAAGAACTATCCCTCTTCAAGTCCACAACAGCCTTTGGAGGTGGTCGTGGGGATACGAGCGGTGGTCCCACTAGCGTCAGGGGGGGAGTTGAATAGCGACCCAATCATGTATCCATAGAGGCGTCATCCTCTACCATGTCCGCACCTCCCTCCAAGGTCTGTACTACTAGTTCCATGGAGGAGGGTGTACTCCCTGCAACCCTCTGTGCTGGCATATGTGCGGGAACCTGTGCTGGTGGAGGATGCAACTGTCCAAAAACCGGCACAAGGACTGCTAGGGCGGCACCAACTGTCACCCTCGTACGCGAGAGTGGCATCACCTGGCCATCCACACTCAAAAACGTCGGTGTAAAGAGGATGTGGCCTGTCTTGGCTCCCTCTGGGGGTTTGAACCTACCAAATAGAAGCCCTTGAGTTCCTCTAGGTATATGTCCAAAAGTCACCGTGCCATCAGTACTCTCCCCCATACGAGGGCTCTCCTTCACCTCTCTCCAACCTGTAAGGCGAAACGCATCGTCTCCACCACTATTCCTTGACAAACCATCATCGGACTCCCCACTGCTACTATCAACCTCTTCTGCGGTCTCTACCTCATTCTCAGAAACGCTCACCTGGATTGGTCTCCTTCGCTTCTTACTAGACTGTGCATCTCCACCACCTGTGGAGGTGTCGAGGTGGGTCCAATAAAAAATGGAGGGCTGCAAGGGGTCAATGCTACTGCTCGGCTTCCATACCCACCATTCCAAAGCCACCTGTGTGCGTACTGCATCTAAGAAGAGACCGATGGCGTGGAAGGGCATGTAGAACGCCTTGTGCTTCAAAGTCAAAAATTCATTGATTCTATCTGAAAGCACCGTCGCCCAGTTATACACCGTGTCGTTCCGCAATCCATCCATCAAGGCGATCATAGGTACCGTCGTGTCGGATGCCCTGCTGGCTCCCATGAGGCGGCTCTTCATTACATCGAGCAAACATTGCCACCCTCCTGGTACGATGAAAGATTTCTTCAAACCCCTACCCTTCGGTGCAGTTATCCTCCCCCATTCGGCTACTGACAAATCATTGTGGCATATCCACTGTAGGAGCTGCGTCTTCCTCTCAGCTGACATTTTCGTGGCACTCTTGTCCACCTCCTTGCCCTCGTCTGGAATACCAAACACCCGAGTGAAAGCGTCTGGTGCGAAGGAAACGACAATATATGTCTTGGTATTTGAATGTCGATACTCACAGCTCTGCATTATAGGTTTTAATTAACATGCGGAGGTATGGCTCGAAGTCACGTATGGCAAAAACAGGCATCTGTATAGCCCAATGCACGCGTGCCCTGCACAATGATGTCTTCAGTGCAGTGTCAACTGGGGTTTGTGCTTCCACCCACCATGTCCGGCACACACTTCAGCTCAAACCTTCGAATGTAACTATTTCTGTTGTAATTTTTGTTGGCATTGCTTTCTTTCCTTCATCTGGTTGCACCACCTTTTTCGCTTTGCTGGCATTGCTCGAATCTGCCATTCTGCTCCTTCCAGACGATTGTCCCAATGAGTTCTCGAATTGCTGTAACTGCTTCCTCCAATCTAACTTCTTTAGTTTCCTGCTCCCTAACTCCATCGATGAATTTGTACCCTGCTTGCACATTTATATCCTTTTCAGAATTCGCACCCTATCTCAACTTCTCTGGCCCTGGCTTTCTACGCAATCTTTAACAGTTAATTATTCCACACACTCTAATCTCAATGCCTTCCTTGGTCGTACGGATTTCACCTTCTGCACGTACGGATTTCATTTCATGATGTGCTGAATTTGATTTACTACTGTACGGAATTTATATTTCATAATGTGCAAATTTCTTTTCTCCACCGTATGTACGGAATGCTCTTGTCCATGTGTGTTGTACTGATTTGTACAGATCCCCCCCCCCCCAAAATGTCGTACAGATTAATAGTACGGACTTATCTTTGTAAGCACAACCCTTTTTTTCCAATATAATGGCTTTTCTGTACAAATGTACGGTTCGTTTTTATTTTTTATTTTTTATTTTTTAACTTACTCATCCGGTGGGGTCCTTCGACTGCCTCTCGCGATACAATTTTAGTTTCGACCCATTTACGGCATCCGGCACCTCCTTCCCGTCGAGTGTCCACAATTTAATTGCTCCGTTTGCACTGACCTCGCGCACCTTGAAGGGACCTAGCCATCGTACTTTAAATTTACTAGGTTTGATTTCGTTCTGCCCATTGAATTTCAACACATTGCCCCGGAGTAAATCTCATTCACCTAAGATGCTTGTCGTGCCAAACCTTTCGTCTTTGTTGGGCCGCCTTTATGGCCCATTGTGCCATCATTCGTCATTCGTCCAGCTTGTTCAAGGCATATAGCCTCTCCCTTAGGCTTTCCATGTCACCCAGTCGATTCTCAATGGCAATCCGAAGACTCAACACCATGAACTCCACTGGCACCACGGCTTCTTGTTTGTACATCAACTGAAAAGGGGTCTGGCCGATGGTCACTTTATACGTTGTGCGGTAGGCCTAGAGTACCGATGGTAGTCATTCCTCCCAATCATCTTTTTCAACCCCACACGACTTAAAAATGACAGAACTATTATTTTATTGGTTGCCTCGGCTTGCCCGTTCGCTCGAGGGTAATAGGGGCTTGACAGGGAGTGGAAAATTTTTAACTCCGTGGTTAGCAGCCGGATGATGTGGTTTACAAAGTGGCCCCCCTGATCGCTCGTCAGCTGGATAGGAATTCCATATCGGGTGATGATATGTTCATAGATAAACTATGTCGTGTTGATTGCTAAGTTGTCTAGGAGAGCTCATGCCTCGACCCACTTTGTTAAGTACTCTGTCGCCGCCACAATGTACCTACATCGGCACGCTCTACTTGGCTTCAGAGGTCCGATGAAATCCAATCCCCATCGTTTGAATAGCTACTGTTCGTGCGATGGGTTGAGCGGCATGAAATCCCTCTTAAGTGCCCTTCCGGCCCGTTGGCACGTATCACAACTCATCACCCATTCCCGAGCATCGTTATAGAGTGTCGGCCACCAAAGTCTTGCTAACAACATTTTCCTGGCATATTTATCCGGCCCCTTATGTCCACCTGTCGCCCCTTCGTGTGCTTCCCTCAAGACGCCTTGAACCTCTTCTTCTACAACACGTCGTAGGACTTGGTCAGGTCCCATTTTATACAAGAGGCCATTGATTAATTGAAACGTCCTGCTATGGAGCACCAGCTTCCTTCTTTCTCTTGGCGGCATCTCCTTTGGAAACTATGACGTTGAAAGGTACTCCCCCACGCTGGTGTACCAAGCAGGCAAGACAGCAATTCAAAATAGATGAGCATCTGGAAAGTCTTCGTTGACTCCCTCGGTCGGCTTGCCAGACCTGATCCTTGACAATTGATCAGCGATCACATGGCTTTTCCCGAGTCGGACAATGATATTGAAAGTAAACTCTTGCAGGTGTAACCACCGGCTGATCCATCCTTGGATGATCGGCTTGTTGACCAAGTACATCAACGCCTGGTGGTCCACATAAAATGTAAATGGCGTTGCCAAAAGATAGTGCCAGAATTTCTAGACTGAATACACCATCCCCAAGGCTTCTCTTTCTGTGGTGTTGTAGTTCTTTTCGGCGTTTGACAGCAACCAACTCACAAAGTAAACCGGGTGGTCCAGTCCATGGTCCCCAACTTGTGCTAGTGTGGCTCCGATTGCAGCGTTGGACGCGTCCACGTGGACATGGAACTCCTTGTCCCAGTTCGGGTACGTAAGAATTGGCGCACCCACCAACCGTGTCTTCAGTTCTTGAAATGCTTCTTCCTGCGTCGTTCCCCACACGTATGGTTCTCCTCTCCATGTCAGTTCATCCAGTGGGTACGACACTCGAGCAAAGTTCTTGATGAATCTCCTATAGTACCCGATGTGTCCGAGAAAGGACTTCACTCCAGTGACATCCGCTAGTGCCTCCATTTCCAAAATCACCCGAACCTTGTCGGGGTCGGTTTTCAGTCCAGCCTTGCATACAATGTGTCCCAGTAACTTCCCTTGGGGGACCATGAATATGCACTTTTTGGGATTTAGTGCCAGTCACGCCCTCCTGCATCTTTCCATGCATTCCCCGAGAGCTACTAAATGTGCATCCTGTGTGCTGTAAATTGACCAGTCGTCTAAGAAAGCCTTGAAGTTGCCCACCGACATTTTGTCAAAGATGTGGAGGATTATTCTTTGAAAGGTTGCTGGCACATTGCATAGGCTGAAGGGCATTCTATTATATGCATAGACGCCATCTTCCACCACGAAGGTTGTCTTCAACTTATCCTCCTCTGCGATGGATATCTGGTTATAACCTGGAAAATCCATCCATAAACGAGTATATTTCGTGCCCGGCCACTTCCTCCAAAATGGTGTCGGTGAATGGTATAGGGAACGGGTCCTTGTTAGTGACTGCATTGAGGCACCTGAAGTCGACACAGATTTTGATTTGGTTGGCCTCTTTCTTCAAGGATATCACTATCGGGGATACCCATTCGCTGGTTTGCACCTTAAAAATGATCCCCGCTTTGAGCATACGCTCAATCTCATCATTTACCCTTGCCGCATAATTCTTGTTCATCTTGTATGGCCTTTTCCGTACAGATACAACTCTCGGTACCAAAGGAATCCGGTGTACACATAGTTCTGGTGGTACGCCCTTCAAGTCTTTATAGGTCCATGCAAACATGTCCTTATATTCCATGAAATTTTAAATGCAGTAGCTTTTAATGCAGGGCTCCAATCATCACCTACCAAAATATTCTTAGGCACAACTTCTTCACTGAGGTTCATGGCTTTTACGGAAGGCTCCTCGTACCGAATGGGTTTCGCCATGTCAAACTCGTGTGCCAGTGCTTCATTTACGGGTGGGTCCCCTTCGATGTACTATCCATACGCTGGCGGGAACCTGTTCTCCTTTGGCTCCTCTATCTGGAGCATGTTACACTGGAACAACTCATAATCCTCCATCTGCGAATGGAAGAGTCCATTCAACGAGCATATGTCGTCCTCTGAGCAATCGTCCAGTTCAAACACTCCATTATTTAGTTCCATCTTGTCTCTGCCTTCGTAGGAATCCCACTCCCATCTGTTTGAGTCTTCTGAATCAGAGTCCGATGCGAGCTCCTCAGTGACGGCCTAGTTCATGAGGTCAATGACGTACTTCCGTCCATCTTTCTCCATGGAGAGGGTGTTCTTCCAATTGTGATTCACCTTTGCTTTGACCAGCCACCCTCTCCCTAAGATGGCGTCGTAGCCCTTCTTAAGTGGGATCACCACAAAATCCAGGACAAATGGTTGTGTTCCGATCATCACTTGTTGTGCAATTAGCGTTCCCAGGGGTTTTATCCCAGGTTGGTCCGCGCCAAGCAAGTTAAAAGTTGGTGCCCATAGTGTCGGTTTGCCAAGCTTCTTCCAGGTTTCTTCAGGAAGGACATTTACCCTAGACCCGCCATCTACAATGGTGTCCGTTAGGATGGTCCCGAGTATGCCCATTTCCATGACTACTGGATGTCGACCGTTGTTCAATGTCAGGATCAAGGGGTCTATTGCCGACCCGCCAGAGACATCCATACCCTGGGTTATCCGACTCTGCGCAATTATTTGTACTGAACGCAAGAGTGTCGTACGTAGTTGAGGCATTGTTTCCAGAAGGTCCTTCACTTTTATGGGTACTTCTATCTGCAACATTTGCTTCAGAATATTTTCCTCTGCCTCCGAGCAGGAAGTACTTGTCGCCTCGTAGGTGTCCCTCTGTTGTGACATCATCTCTTTCTCCACTTGGTCTTTCGCCTCCAATGTTCGTTATTTCTCCATACGTGGGTCAAGGTAGGTGGCTTTCTTCATCTTCGACCTTGTGAGAGCCAACAGCTGCTCCTCTGTCCCCATTCCCTCGATGTTTAGTAAGTTGACCCCGGATTTTGGGCAGTTTTCGTTGTCATGATCTCCTAGTCCACACCACTTACACAACTTTTGCAGGGTTTCTTCTGTTGTGTAGTCTCTGGCGAAGTGCCCCCACTGGTTGCAGGCCCTACACTGGATCATTGGTCGCCCTTTTGCGTCGTACTAGATCCGGCTCCAGTTGTTATTGTTATTGCTTTTTCCTCCCCGCCGGTTGTTCCGGTACCCGCCAGATGATGCATTGTTATTGGTGGGTTGGGACATGCCTGCTACTGCGGACGCTGACGAGTGCTCTTGTGTAAAGAGGATCTGTCAATTCCTTGTCTTCATATTATAAGGGCATTCCTTCGTCGAATGTCCCATTATTTGGCAAATGTCATAGCAGGCCTTCTTCGGGCAAGAACCTTTCGTGTGCCTGTCAATTCTGCATTCAATACACCATAAATTGCCTTCCTCAGTTTCGCTCGTGCTCCCCTTCATTGTTTTAAACTCTTTCATCATTCGCTCCATGTCTTTCTGGAGCGCCTGGACCTTCTTGCTGGATTCCCCGCTGCTGCTGGTTTCTTCCGAGGAGTCATCTTCGTCGGACGAGGATTTGTCCTTCTTTTTAGATGTTTTATGTTCACTCTCCAGATCCATCGCCCTATTGTACGCATCGCTATATGATGTGGGCGGTACAATCTTCATTTTTTTCCAAAGGGAAGGCCTCAATCCTTCCACAAACCATCTCTTCTTCAGCGCGTCTGTTGGCTGGCTATCCATCTTCCCCAACAACTCTTTCAACCTCCGGCCATACACACGGACCGTCTCCTTTTTGCCTTGTTTTGTACTGTAGATTTCGGCCACAATTTTATTATCGTCTCGTAGTAGCCAAAACTCTGCTTGAAATTCTTTTTGTAAGTTAGCCCATGTAGTCACCTTTTGTTTATCTATGTCGGAGTACCAATCAATGGCTACTCCCCTCAGTGTGGCCGGAAATTGCAGCACCCACTCAGCCTAGTCCACCACCCCATTGGCAGACCAGACTCACATGTACGGCAATGCCCTACAGGGTCTTCCATTTCATCCCCCGCGAACTTTGGCAATTTTTGTTTGTTTGCCATCACACTTCTTGGTTGCGCTATGCCTATGCCTCCCGAACCCAACCCTCCAGAGGTTGGTCCTCCAGAAACTGGTGCATTGGTTCCTACTACGTGACTCTGACTTTTAGGATTGGATGTCGCCGAGCCAAACATATTGCTTCTTGTATCGTGCCCCTGTGTCCCTATGACACCTTCGGCCGCACCGGTATCCCTAACCTCTATGTTCTCGGTTTCGGTCCCCTTCTCCCTTCTCGTCTCGTTTCCCCTAAATGGTGTGTACGGATCGACTGCACTCCCGTCACCGATCTCCTCCAACGTGAGGGACAAATCCCCCAATCATTTCCTAGTGGTTTCGATTAGCACCGAATCTTGGCCCTCACCAGAGCCATTGCTGCTATTTCCGCCACTTCCTTCCTCGGCAATCCTCTTGAACTTTCTTCTTCGTTCTGCTTGTTGCTCGAGAATTAATGCTCGTTGGGTGGCTTCAGAGTCCCCTACGTATTCCTTTTTGTTTTTGTCCTTGTTTAGCAGATTGGGCATTAATTCTAAATTCTCCTTATGAAATAGAACAAGACATTATATTAAAAAGAACACTTTTATTAATTCATCCCTCGTATACTGAGTGTGTCACTGACATACTCATTATAATGGGGGTGTTCTTGTTTATTCTCCTTCGCCCGTACACAGTTCAGGGATTATTTAGCCCTCACTCGCTTTCATCGCGCTCCTCTTCTTGGCGCTCGTAAAACTCCCATAGGATTTGTTGTCGTCGGTTCTCCCGATAGGTGTCTTCCCTACGGTTTTGAAGAGCCAAAAATGCCTGTGCCAGAAGGTTGGGCAAGTTGCTCATCAAACGATTTACCGTCAAGCTTACACCAAGCGCACTCCACACAGCACCCTCTGGAACATCCTCGGTGTTGGCTTCTCTTCGTATGTGTGTTTCGATCACCGCCTAGAGGATGTAGGAGAAATCTTTCGTAAGTGCTAGTTCTCCCTCGAACAGTTCTTCAGGCTCTTCGTCAGGGTTACTGCTCGTCTCTTCGAGCAATAGTTGTCCCATTATCCACGTGCCATGTAGTATATTCCCGTGCTCCAGATTAATTTAGGCAATGGCGCCAGATGTTTTCCCTACGGGTGTGAGTGTGTGTTTAGTGCATTGCAGATAACCAGAATATGACAATATACACAGATGCAGCTTAATAGATGAACTCAATACTGCATTCTCATTGATAACATGTGCCAGTACATCCAATAACATCAAGCCTGTACTATTGTACCACAAACTGGAAACAAGGATGGCTATATAGGTGTCAACACGGTTACCCGATGCCAACTGTCGGCAACCGTCAGTTAACCGCCGACCTTTAACACACAAATTAACACATACGTAATTACCCGACAACACAATTTATATCTATTTTGCCCTAGTTTTAGGCAGGTCATGACAATCACACATTTGTTCTCATAGATCTTGTACAAAACTATCATAAAACAACTTTGTTGTTACAATTCTAATTTGGTTGTCAAATGTCTTCTCAATTTTTGTATTCCCTGTTCAATTGCTCTTTGCACATCCTTGAACTCTATCATTAACATAAATTGTTTCAACATAACCTAATTGAATCTCTTAAGTTGGGTTGCCCACTGGGTTCTATCCTACGCCCCAAATCACATACTATTGAGAAAGATGTATGCCTACTATCTTCTAAAGCTATCTACCCATTTATCTCCCATAACAAATATGTACATATATAGATTACATGCCATAAAGCTTAAGACTCACCAAGCAAGTTGAATCATTCTCCTATGGAAACTATTTCTATTTGTGATTCATTGTATCCCAATGGTTGCAAAGTTAGACCATTTGCAAGTGGGTGAAAGATGTGTTTGCAGATGACTTGGCATAGTGCAAACCTAAGGGATGCTACCTAGATTGTCACCTCAACTACATTGTCCAAAGCTTGAACTGTGATACGCAAAGTAGTATGGTGATATGTAATATTAATTGGACTTTGTGGCTTGGCCTAGAGATGTATTAGACCTTGTTGAAGGTTTGGCAAAGTATGGTTACCACAAGAGTGTCCAATCATATGTAGATTGTCTTACATCATTACTAGAGCACATGGGCATCTATTATAGACAAATGCATGATCCTTGTGTTACTACAAGCATCTAGGAAGTGCTCTAGTCTACTACAAACCATGGAAGTGTTAACACAAGTGCCTAAGCCATGAGGATGGTCTAGGTGTTACCATGTGTACCGTTGTTAGTGGATCCTCCTCAATCACTCCATCTCTATCCTATTCCTCTTTTAAGAAATCTCAACTAAAGAAATCCACACAAACTTGCACTTTTTATGGCAAATACGATCAAATAGAAACCACTAATGAAAAAAGATGTAAATGTTGGAAGTAGCCATTAAAACACAAAACATCAAGCCTGATGTTGGGATCTTGAATAAGTCTTGAATTAAAACACTCTTTCTAACATGGGTGTTAGGGTTCATTTCTCCCCTTATGTAATCTTCACATAATGCATGACTCAAGCATTTTTTCAACAAATCTTCATTGCTTGAAGCACTTATAAATTCTTGAGCTTTTTGTTGAATTGCATCAACTTCAGCAGTTTTGTCATGTAGTTTACCCCCATTATTAATGAGGATTTTTTCTTGTCAAATTGTATGGTTCGTGTTTCGTGCTTGCCTCTCATGTACAATTTTGTGCACATGTCAAGGAGCAATCATGTGGATTTTTACACAAATACCATTCAAACTTGGACCACTTCAGTAACATAATTATTCTTTGTCTCATCAAATAAGATTCACCATTAGTCATAACAAATGTCAACTTGCACCAACTACAAAGAGTCAACTATTCTTTATTTGTATTTTTGGAGTTCACAGAAAAACTTGAAAGGGGGTAATATCTTATAATTCTCCCTACCTTTCACTCTCTCTTAATCTTACCAAGCATGTTATCAATGTATTCCAAATCAAGTTTATAAGATTAACTTGGGCTGTTTTTGTTTCATAGTCTTCTTGTCCTAACATGAACCCCAAAATCAATGGTCATGGTTTGTACCCATCCATAGGTGATCTATGGTCATGGTTTGCACTTATCCAACTAATTTACAACCATAGTTTGTACTTATCCACATGTGATCTATGGTCATAATCTACTCTTTGGTTATTAATGAGATCACACCTAATTTGTTGTTGCTCACCTACCCCTCATGATTTTCCTATAAATAGCATGACTTCTCTTAGTGGATAGACGATAAATAGCCTCTCATGAAGCACAAGCCTTTCATTAGGTTATTGGTATTACAAGAAAGCTATGTCTAAGGTCTACCTATGTGTATAAGATCAATTGTGGGTTTCTCATTTTTTGAATCTCATGCTTGTTCCGGGAGCATTCTAGTTCAAGTGCGTGCGAGGGAGCACTCAAGAACGTCTAGGGAGTGCCCTACATGCCCCAAGTTCCCTGTGGGTATGCCCACAAAGAATCAAAGGTGTCTAGGGCACTCTCGAACGTCCCACGAGCATTAAGTGCCAAAGAAAATAAAAAATACAACATTTTTTACACATTAAAAAGTGCAAAAAAACACCCACAGGGAACCCAAGGCATCCAGGGCACTCCTGAACATCCCGCAGGTATTAACCGCCAAAATAAAATAAAAAAACACTTTTAAACATTAAAAAGTGCAGAAAAAACCCTAAAATGACCCCTTATGCCTAATTTCACCTATTTGAAACATCATTTTTCTCTCATAACACATTCTTCAGCCATTTCTTTCTCGTTTTTGCATTTTGAAGGGTAAGTGGTTTCTACAAAGGAGATAGATCAATGAGTGTCAAAGGAGCAAAGATAACTTGCACAAAGGAGATCTAATCATCTAAGGAAAGCATTTTAAATTTTTAACTAATTGTTTAGCCTTTTAACAAAAAAAATCAAGTTTTTGATGATTTTTTTTAGTTTTGATGAGTTTTTTGAAGTTTTTTTTTCAGAAAAAAAAAGAAACAAGTTTCACTATTTGTTATAATGTTTTTTGGTGTTCGTTTTGAACTTTCCTTTGTTTATACATATTGTAGGGTTGCATTTATTTTATTATTTTTTAATTTAAAATATTGTGATTTCTTATAACAGCGAAAATTAAATTGCAAGAATGACCAATAGTTCAAGTTCAATGGGTATTGATGCAAACAAACAGAAAAATTAAAATTGATAGAGTATCTCTTTTATGGAAATATACTACAATGCTTGAACAACTTCTAGGAGGTAGGGCATTCATTTGGAATTGTAAGGAGTGTGAAGTCCAATTTAAGAGCTCATATAGTCAAGTAAAAAATCACTTTTATGCAATAAGTGGTAAAGGGATTAGAGTATGTTAAGGGCCAACTGGGAAGGGATTGTCGAACGAAAAAACTATGGCATAAATTAGAGAACAAGAAGAAGATGATGTTGTGACTAAAAGAGAAAAAATAATATCTAATCCTTTAGCAAAGAAAAAATCAATGAATATACCTACAAGTTCAGTAATGGTATCCCAACATCCTTTCTTGGAGACACCCTCTATCCAAACAAAAGATCCCACTCCTTCCCACAAAAGAGGCCCATTGGACAAGGCATTTCAAAATGAAGCAAGAGACATTGAAGAGGAAATAGTTGCATGTTGCATTTACACCAATGGTCTTCCTTTCAACTTGGTGGGACCACCATATTGGTGGAAAATGGAGGCAGCAATCAATAGTCCACCTTCTGGTTTCATAGGCTCTAGGTATGAAAAGGTGCACACCACCTTATTGACAAGAGAGAAATAAATAATAGAGACATCACTCAAACCAATTGGGGATTCTTGGATTGAAACAGAGTGTATTATTTTTGATGGATGGAAAGATTGCAAAAACCGACCTTTAATAAATGTTGTTGCAATGTCCCCCAAAGGGGCAATGTTTTTTAAGGCAGTTGATTGTGAGGGACAAATCAAGGATGCAGAATTCATTTCTAAAATTCTCATTGAGTCCATACAGATGGTGGGTCCTGAAAAATGTTGTCCAAATCATTGTAGACCATGCGAGAAATTGCAGGGCTACAGGTGCTTTGGTTGAGGAAAGGTATGAACACATTTTTTGGACACCATGCACCATACACTCCCTTAATTGGTGATGCAAGCAATTGGCACTCAAATAGAATAGGTGAAAGCTATATACCAAGAGGATGAGGAGATCCAAATGTTTGTTACAAACCACCATATGTCACAAGGCATTTTCAAGACTTTTTTGAATTTGATATTGTTTAAGGTAAATTTAATTTAATTATTTAATTTATTTTTTAATAAGTCTATAATATTTTATATGTGTCATTAACATACTTTTTACATGATCCTTCGTTGCTGAGACAAGATTTACATCAAACACGATCGTTTCTAGACTTGTGAAGGTGCAAGAGGCATTGGGTGTAATGGTTATTAGCAACCAATGGAGTATTTGGAAGCAATCAAATTCAAAGAGAGCCTAGCAAGTCAAGTCAATGATCCTGGATGATGATTGGTAGGCTCGTGTGGAATGTCTTGAATTTCACCAGGCCTATCATGAGTATGATTAGGTATGCTAATACAAATTGGCCATGTTTGGGGGGAAATCGATGATGGCATTGACTCTCCGTGATAGAAAAAATAAAGGTCATAATAGCACAAAAAGATAATGACCCCAAAAAAACATTTTTCCAAAGTGTGGAAAAAACCACTCATCATCACTGGAACAAAGTGAACATACCATTGCACCTCCTTGCATATGCATTATCTCCCAAAAACTATAGTTCACAAATACTAGCTTTGCCAAGAACTCCATCATATAGAGATAGTCAAGTTGGAAATGGGTACAAGCAAACATTCAAAAGACTCTTCTTAGATTCAAAAGTGGTGGCAAATGTTAAGAAAGAGTTTGGCTTGTTCATCTCAAGACAAGATCATAGTATTTCTCCTCTTCAACACCAATACACTGTAGATGCTCGTACATGGTGGTACCTCCATGTGCAGATTGTTTGTTCCTCCAGCCTCTTGCAATCAAAATTCTATCACAAGTATTTTTTCTTTTTTAACATTTGTATTATAGACTTTAGTACTTAACATTCTTTAATTTATTTTGCATTTTTTATTTTTAAGTTGTGTTGGTTTTCTCTCCAATTTCAATAGGTTGCAAGCTCTTCTGTTGAACGGAATTGGAGTACATACTCCTTTATCTGCTCAATGAAGCGTTACCGGTTGGCTGCAAAAAAAAGTAGAAGGCTTGGTTTATGTCCATTCCAATTTGCGTCTTCTATCACATAAGCAAGAACACTACAAGGAAGGGTCAACGAAGCACTGGGACATAACCCTTGAGTGTATCAACTTGGATGCACCTATTACAGAGCTTGCTAGAGTCATTATAGATAATGATGAGGAGACACTTACACATGATACACCTAGTGGGAGTGGCAATGCATTTAGATGTTGAACTTGAACCAAATGATGACCTTCATCTAGATCCTTTCGATGATAGATGAAGATTGAAGACAATTATTATTTTTTATTGTATTTATTTCAATTTTGTAATTGTAATGATTTTCATTTGAATTGTGACCCTAGACATATATGATATATATTATATGGCACATATGACATAATATTGAAATTCTAAACTATCTATTGGCATTTAATATTTATCTTTATCACTAACATTTTGGCATTTGGCATTGATCAATGATGAAGTATCATACTTATATATACATACATATATATGCATACATATATATATATATATACCAAGAAAAAAATTGCTGCATCGGCATACCCATATCTCATACCCGTACCCAATCCTGTACCACAACCGGCAACTTAGTGTATAAGAATTAAAAACATGAGAGTTCTGGTTATATAATAAAAGTTAAAACAGTACAATTGTATCCCAAAACATCTTGTGTGTACTTCTTGATTTGTAATTTTATCTTGTGCCTTGCCATATTCTTTGACTCAAAGAGCACCAAATTAAGGTTATATATACCAACTGCCAAAAAGCAGACTGAAAAAAATATATTATTTTCCTGAGATAAAAGTAGTAAGTAGAGTTACTCTCATAATTGTATTTGTGTCCAAAATCAAAACAAACCTTGACTTTCAATAGGGGACCCTTGCAATTTAGGAAAGCAGCCTGACATCTCAAATCCTCAAGTAATTTCTGCCCCTCGATTTGTGCTGAAACCCTACAATAATATGTGTTTAAATATAATGACATACGGTACCATTAGTGGTGTCAGATGGGTGAAAATTCAAAAGAAGAAAAACGAGCAGAAGTCTTCAATGAGCAATTGAACAGCTAAGCAACCACAAGTAGTAATGGAGGGTACTTGTGCCCATAAGGAAAGTAGCAAGGGAAAATCCCAAAGATAAGAAAAGCATCAAAGTAGATGCACTTATGGTGAGAGAGGATCAGGAATGTTCTACTTATGCAGTAGTAAGGGAGTGAACAAGTGAAAATAAGCTACACAAATCAAGGGATGATGTTGACAGAAGCTTGCAGCACCAAGGAAGAAAAGTTAAACGAATTGCCAGGGAAGTACATAAGCAATAGATTCCAAAAACATTTCTTTTAAGTCTCCTTCAGATCAATCTGTTTTGGTAAATTCTGTCCATAAAAGATTCTTAATGTGCCTTGCCTCTCCAAGATAGGAAAAAAGTTAGTCTTCAAACTAGGTGTAATGCATGAACAGAGGTCTTTTGCTTTGAGAGAGGCCAATCTTAATCCCCAACAATTAAACAAACACAGAGCATGCAGTCATCGCAAGAATTCCATCCAGTTGACAAATGCATTTGAAGCGTTGGGAAACTCTGTCTTGTTAATCATTATACAAAATAATGACTTGGAATGTATGAGGTGCATTGGACATCAACAAAAATAATGTGCTTTTTGTGAGAGAGTCATACAAACCTGATGTAATATATTCAGAAACCAAATGCCACGGGTTTTAGATTGTAAGTATTTATGGAATTCATCTGGGGTCACTCAGGGTGGTCAATTGATCATGTGCAAAGAAAATAAAAAATCTCTTCATAGCAGCACCCACTAGCTAACTGCCAACACCATTGCTAAAAGGAAAATAATGATCCCAGGCATCTCTAGCATAAATCTTTTGCAGCTGACCAGACTCTTGGCCTTTTGCAATCTATGCTCACTCAATAAAGGAAAGAATAGAATTATGGGAATAAAATTGCCTATAATCTTGCCCTAGAAGAATGGAGGTCAACATGGTGGAATACGATAAAGATAGAAGGGATTCTTCTAAGTTCTATAAATTTGTTTGGAATGTAAAGACAGGTGTAGAACCAGCATAGAAAATCTCTACAAATGCTTCAGTCAAATGGAAAAATGTATATAGAGAAAGAATAAATTGGTTTACTTGGACAAAGAAGCAGCAAGGGATTCTAAAATTCTTGCCAGGCTCAATAGATTCCAAGGATACTTTGATAAATTCATTGCTTTAGTTCTTCAAATAAAGTCTTGAAGTTTTTAGAAATCAACTCCTGACTGTACTGTATATACAACCTGTCTGAATTTATTTGCTCAGCTAGATAAATCCAAAATTTTATCAATTCTTGATTATTATATATTAAAATTTATTTGCTCTGCTAGATAAATTTAAAACTTTATTCAAGCTGTAAATTCCATATCTAGCTTCCAAAGATTGTAGCGAGCTTTTGCAGCAGTATAGCAGCTTATACTCAAATCCTAAATTAAGAAGTGGATTATATGGCAAGAAGTAGCAAAATTCAACTTTTTGGGACTTACCATAAATGCATAGCTACCTGAAAAATTTACACAGACAATTGTTATTCATCTATAGCATTAGAAACATATTCCTGTCACAATGAAACGTCTGTGGATGTCTCCAGACATTAGGAAACTCAAGGTGCCCTTTCCTAGAATTTTATAGGTCTCCCAAAAGCACCCCTAAAAAATATGGAAGCTTCCTCTAGAAGATTCTTAATTTTTTCATATAAATTGCATTGTTTTTCCCTCAAGTGCTAGTAACAGGTTGACAAGAGTCAACTGAAATAAATAAAAAGAATGTTAAGGCATCTGTTTTTTCAACTTTTGCTAGAAAACATAAAATATTCTTTTTAGAAGAAACTTACTAATCAAATCCCAAATTGGTGTTATATAATAGTTTTATGCATAGGCATTAATAAATATTTTAAATTTGATGCCTTCATATTTAAAAGATAAAAAATAGGCTAGAAAAGTTTATCATTCATAGTCTCGACATTGGAGGCTTCTTCCTCTGCTGCCACTGTAGGTTACACCTCTCTGCATAATAAGAGAAAAAAATAAGATGCCTTGTGATGTCAATCTGCGCAGAAGCTCTATTGATTAATTGAAATAGGAGTGGGATACATTATAGTAGCAGGAACTTCCCTAGAGACCCCTGTCCAAGCAGGGTTCTGGACAAACACAGAACACCTGTCCAGGTACATCCCAAGTTCTTCTATTATGTGGAGTTAATTATCAATACTATTTTGTTATATTTTTTATTCATACTATACATATAAAATTGACATTATGGTTAATTAAGTTTATATACCCAAGGTACCAAAAAAATCAGGGAATCTCAGCACATGTACCAGTATCTTGGTATATGGGCTGACCTACATTTATATGACCAAGGCTTACTTCCTTCTGCTGTCTAAATGAAGCCTGAGTTCATTTGACAGATTTCGTGTTTCTGTTAAATAATGATGATGAAATTTATTAGACTGAATTGGACTAGATATTTGTAAATAAGTTCTACTTTTTCATGCTAGTTAAAATAATAAGTAAAATCAATTTTGTTGGATTGACTGCCTGTTTTTGTCAGGTAATTGTGATGACATGTATGTACCTGAACTTGACTTACATATGACCAAAGCCTCCTTTTTACTGCTAGTTTAATTATGCTCAAACTTGTTTGATTAATTTTTTGTGTCTTTCAAGCAATTCTGATGGCTTAAATGGGGCTGAAATTGACAAAAACATGTGCCATTTATACTTGTTTTAATGACCTAATTTATAGATATTTTCATATTTCAAGTTATCAGGGTAATGAAGGTAATAGCTTGTGCTAATAAACTATAGTCTATATATTTAACATAAATGTACAAAAAATCTTAACTTTGTAAGTGTTGACTCCAAGTAACCCCATTACATATCTCTTGTTATTGAATATAAAAAGTCTTCATCCAAGTCCCCATACCAATACCCAAGATGTCGCATGTCTCCAAACAGCAATGGTCAAATGATCCAAAGAGACTAATACAAAAGAGAGAACTTCTAATGTGGATGACCCCAGAAAGATCTCTCAAGAGTACAATTCTAAGAAATGTTCTAACCCTCTACTTCAACTGCAGAAAAGATTGTTCTCTAAAGAGGAATTGATGAAAGAGGAGTGAGAATCAGAACAAAAATGATTTGGATTTTAACCAGGGGATTAATCTTCTAAGCAGTTTTTTACTTCTCATTTCTCACAAATATAAAGAAACAAATTGCATTAATTTCCACAAATGGGCCAAAGTAAATCATTGAGTCTCCAGGGTGGAGCAAATTACAACAGCCAATTGGGACTGCAAAAAGTGCTCCAACAACTACGAATTAAAATCTACCAACACACTAGACACAAACCTCGGAAGCAAAAGAACCCCAAAATAGAAAGATAAACCCTAGATACATCAATATTTACAATGCCATAGAATAATAAAATACTGCCATGAAAGAAATATCATGTGCTTTGAGTGAGATAGCAAGAGTAAGAAAGAGGGAAGGGAGTAGGGGCCAAGGCTTTGATTGGAATCAGAGTCGGGAGCAGACGAGGGACCAGCATCAGGAAGATCCTGAGAAAATCAAAGCAGGTTTCCAAAATCCCTTTCCCACAATCTTTACCACTCTAAGTCTAAACTTAATCAAGCTGAAATTTCTACTGGAGATATATTATATTACAGTTCCATAGCAAAGAGCTTGAAAGCTCACTATCCTTTGAGGAATATGAGTTCCTATTTAAGAAATGAAGGATTAATTTGGATCTTTCCAAAAAATGAATGTGTCTTAGCCACGTAGTCCTTGGCAGCACAGCCTAATGTATGGATTATTAAAATAATTCCTAAAAGCTTTAATAGTATTATAATTCACTTGATAGGAGGATGGCATCCAAATACTCTTCTGAATATTGACTGTTAAAAGTATCATTAAAGTTCTAAATAGCAAGCTAAAAAGATGGTTATGATTGTAAAGGCTATTCAAAAAGGCTTGTTGAGAAAAGAATCTTATTTCTACATGCCAAGCTAATGAATCAACCAAGAAATCAAGGGAGAGCCTTTTCTCAAGGCATTTTGATAAAGCTTATGATAGGCCTAAGTAGGATTTTATTTGAGCTATGCTGCAAGTTAAGATCTGCTGTGAATAGCCTATTTAGCATTTACTGACATCTCTATCAAGGTTCTAGTAAATTTTCATTGTACTTTGTTCAGCTCAAGGGATCTGCCCATCCAGAATCCCCATTAGCACCTCTGTTCTATTTATTAGTTGTTGAAACATTAGACTGCTTAATACTGGCTAGCAAAGTTCAAAATCAGTTCAGGGGAACTAGTTTACTATGGTTAACTTTTACCACAATGAGTGACTGCATAAGAATTAAGAAACAATGAAAATGGTAAAATGATAGGAAATAGAATTTGGCAGGTTTCTACAAGAATCTGTTTCAAAAAAATTGACCTAAAAGCTGAGACATCATATATACAATTATCATGGATCATGATGATACATGCATGTATAAATGATATAAATTTATTCCAAAGTTGCCAGAAACGGCTTTAAAAAGCCTGTCAATTGCCCAAAAAGGCCTGCTGAAATGCAAATGTTCCAAACCATGTGAGGAAACGCGTTCCTTGAGCAAGAACACAACAAAAGAACCCACAAAATGAGTAACTAAAATGGGAATAAATTTCTTTCCATGAAAAACAGTAACAGAAACCCAAAGTTGTAATTGTCACTAGAAACTTTGACTCTCTCTTCAAAAGTTAATATAAAAACAATATCCACAATGGGAAGTTTGAAGGTGTCTTTTTATAGATTCAGGTGCCAATATTAGCCAAAAAAAACTACTTTCTAGATCAATAGTTTCAAAGCTATTCCAAGCTAGAATAAATATAACTCAAAGTAGATTGAAATGGAGATACAGTATGATAACCTAGGATTCAACTTGAAATCACTTTCTCCGCCAACAATACATGGCAGTGGGGTATACCACGATTGACGATAAAATCCAAAAATGTCTTCTGGAAATGCACATTATTCTTCTTGCCGGTTCCTTGTGACACATATAATCACAAGCTGGAAAAACTCCTTTGGAATTACCTTTGGACGATTGTAGTAGAGTTCACAACAGGGGATGATTAGCCCTGGTCTCATGGGATATTTGTGCATAAGATGTAAAACAAGGAGGCTTGAGGATTGTTGATGTGACGAGGCAGGGACTATTAGTAAAATGAATTGTTAGAGGCTTAGAGCTATTAAAGACATTAAATTCCTACAGTCCATATTGAATTTAGAAAGCTTCTGGATTTGACTGCGCAAATGGTTTTCCATCAACATTTCAGATCATACTCTATTACTAATAATTTAGTTTGTCAGCTTTAAGAGTATTAGTTGCTGTCAAAAAAGAATGTTGCTCTTATTAAGGACCCTTCGACTATTATACAGATAATTTGCAGTACTTCTGATTTCAAAATCAAAGGAATTCCGAAATGAATTTTGAGATCTTCGCAAGGTTTCATCTTCTATAGAAACTTTCAAGGCTTCAGAAATATATGGGATTTGGATGGTAGAAAATGCTAGAAATAGCTGTTTGAACTTTGAACCGAATGTTGTTGCCTTGAATGTTAATTTTTTTATTGTAAACAGAGAACCAGTTGCTCTCAGATGATATTCAGTCCCTTCGTTTACCCTTGATTGGAGACAAGGGTGAATAGATATTCGGTACCCTTTGTTTTCGATTGGTGACAGAGGAGCATAAATAAGCAGTCTCCTTCACTAAAATTGATAGGAGAACAAGGGTGGATGGACAATCAGTCTCGTCCTTTACTTTCGATCCGAGTACAAGGGTAGATCGATAATCAGTCTCCTTTACTTTCGATTGGAGTACAAGCGTAGATGTATAACCGATCTCCTCCTTTACTTTCGATTGGAGTAGTACAAGGGTGGATGGATAACCGCTCTCCTACCATCTTTTTGGTTGAAGAACAAGTGGTCCATTTGTATCAGGTGCAGGAATGATCGTCTTCATTAGCTTAGTGCCAAGGTCAGCCAAATTTGCTCAGGGCGCAAGCCCGGCCTTATCTGCTATGCCCTACATCCTAGTAATGGAACCTATGATAGACTCAGCAATATCCACCAGTTGGACTTCACTCCATTCTCTGTGACTCCCCATCTAATTTATTTTACATGCCTAAATGATTTTGTTTCACCAAGGTATCTCGGGGTAGATTAATTCAAATTGTGAGAGTCAGTTCTAGTTTTGCTATCATGATTTTCTTTTCGACGTTGGCTACCTCTTAAAGAAAGAAGTTAAGAGCATATAATAGATGAAGGCAAACTTGAGTACCTTAGGAAGACAATCTTCATAATAGAGAGCAAAGAGCGCAGGAAATATTTTCTTTTTGGCAAGGTCTCCTGAAGCTCCCACCACAGTGATACTCACAGTGGGATCCACCCCCTTCTGAATCAAATCTCCGGCACCAGCTTCCTCCACTGGTGTCAAAGGGGGGCCCGTGGGAATAGGCACAGCCGTAGATAACTTCTGTTTCTCTGCCTTTGTGGGTGTTGCAACAGTAACAGCTGAAGCCAAACCTGTGCAAATCAACTAACTCATAGTCATATGGGTACCCAAAACAGAGACAGAGGTGGCTAACAGAAAAGGGTATAGTAAGAATTACCATCCTGCATTGGCACTGCTCTAAGAATCTGCCCATTTGAGGAATTGCCCTGAAGTTTTTTAGCATTAAGAGATTCTATGAATCTAAAAGACAAGACCTTCTGTAATGATTTCTTCCTAAGGCTTAGTTTGGTGGATAACTGAGCTGATGATGGAAAGCATGGAGATTTTACTATGCAGGTCTCCATTGCCCACAGCGCAGATATAAACAATATCAATATGAGCAAAGAAATGGAGAACTATACTGTTTGCGCATTGTAGGATTGAAACAAGAGGATGTTCAGAAACAAAACGAGGTTTGTAAGCATTGTAAATATCGACCCCTACCGATGGTGTGGAATAAGGACAAAGGCGTAAGATGCCAACTGAGTTAGTTTGAATAATAAAAGCAAACGGCTTGTTCTCGTGCTTATGTTGACTTCCCCATTTTTCCACGAGCTTTTTTATGGTTTCCGTTAAATACAAGGTAACAACGTCATTAGTTAGGTTTTTAATATCATGTATTTTCAATGGAAGGGTCCAATCCTTTTGCCATCCTAATAGGTGGTTTTGAAGAGTGAATTTTATTTTGTTGATCGTCTTTAGTATGATGTTTTAATGACTTTTGTTTGGAGGAGCTATACCTCTTTATTATGAAACTAGCAATTGTATTTTGGTGTACAATGGGTATGTTGAAGAGGTATGAAAAGTCAATTAAAAAAAAAATTGACTAGTTTTTGTATATATTTGTGTAGTACATGAGATCAATTGATAGTAAATATATCAATTTTTTATTTTTTTAGGTAACAAAGATCTCAATGGAGAAGTGATAATTTCAAATCAATCATGTATCCACTTGCAAGGATTCAAACATGACTAAAACAAAACCTCTAAATTAGAAATAAATAGGTTCCATTACCGAAAGGCTCGTGTTATGTTTGCAATAGAGAGAGAGAGAGAGAGAGAGAGAGAGAGAGAGAGAGAGAGAGAGAGAGAGAGATGTATAGGAATAGAAAGAGGGAAAGATGGAGGGAGGAAGAGCAAGAGAGAGGGGTGCAGAGATAAGGATAGAGATAGAGATTTAGGAGAGGGATATGGAGAGGAGAGAGGGATAGAGGAGAGATTGAAAGATAAAGATATATACAAGAAGTGTTATGGAGAGAGGGGGGGAGAGGGAGAGATGTGGGGGTAGAGAGATGGAGAGATAACAAGGTAAAGATAGACGGAGAGATGGGTGAAGAAATATATGGAAGAGATAGAGAGGTAAAGAGATATAGATATAAAGGCCTAGGAAAAGGGCGAGTGAGAGGGAGGGAGAGTGATGGATGCATAAAAAGGGCAACATGTTTAGAGATAGAGGTGGATAGAGGAAGATAGAGGTAGAGATGACGATAAAGTGGAGAGGAAGAGGGAAAGTAATAGATAGAGAGAGAGAGAGAGAGAGAGAGAGAGAGAGAGAGAGAGAGAGAGAGAGAGAGAGAGAGAGAGAGAGAGAGAGAGAGAGAGAGAGAGAGGGGGGGGGGAATAAATAGATAGATATAGATGGTGAGATAGATATATAGGGAGATAGAGAGAGGGGGAGAGGTAGAGAGAGATAGATAGAGAACAAAACAAAGAGAAGTAGAGATAAACAAATAGAGATGGAGAGAGAAAGAGAGAGATGGATAGAAAGAGATATAGAGGAGCAAGAGAGAGATATAGAGGAGCAAGAGGGAGATAAAGAGTTCAAGAAATAAAGAGGTAGAGAGAGAGAGAGAGAGAGAGAGAGGAAATATTATTTATAATGTGATAATTATGCTAAATTTTTCCAACATTCTTATATGGGAATGTATTGCATTCCCTATACGAATTAAATCAACTGACAATGCAAATTGATGGTCTATGTTTGTGGAGAGACGTGTAAGATTATTATAATGTCTAAAGCCAATGGATTATTATTCATTAGTTTTTTTGCTATTTTATTTTTTACCTTCTTTTTTCACCGATTATTTCAAATCATCAAGACACTGATATATTTTGTCGATGTTATATCTATACTACCCTTTCTACAAAAAAATCCTAGTTAATATGAGAATGCAAGCAAGCGTATTTGATCAATGTTGAAATAGACTTAGTCCATTGATCTTGATAAGGCCATTCATTCTAGCACCCAACATAACATATCTAAATGAAATTTGATAATCGCTTCTATCTAGGTGGGGTACATGATAGTTGGATTGAGATAGACTTACTTGCGAGAATCAATTTGCACCGCTACCCAAATTTATTGTCAATCATGTGGAAATGTCTCAATTCAATATTATATATGATCAAATGGACATCCAAAATGGTGGAGAGATAGTGCAGTGTAATGTTTATCTACTTCCAAAGTGGAAGAGACAAAGAGAAAGGGAGAGAGTTATTATATTTATTATAATAACATTTAATTATTATTTTCAATTTAATAAAAAGAACACAACTCATTAAAAAAATTAATTCAAACTTAAATCCAAATTCAACATTAAAATTTGAAGTCAAAATATATTAAAATCTAAATGTTAATAAAAATAATAATAATAAATTTATTAAATTAATAAACAATTAACTAAAATAAATTTAAAAGATTGTAAATTAAATACAAAATTAAAATACATCAAAATCTAAATAATAATAGAAATAATAATTATAAATAAAAAGTAAAACTAATTTTTAAAGTTAATAATAAATTAAAAAAAAATTATATAAGTAATAATAAAAAATCAAATACACATTTTACATATAGAATTGATATATAATTCCATTGACTAAAACCCTCGATCAAGGAAGCAATTATCAAAACTTACCAAAAAAAGAAAACATGGGAATAATAACAAATAGAACTACTCAACTCAAGGAGATGCTCTATTTTTTAAGAAACCTTGCCAAATTAGAGTCACCTCTAGAATCCTTGTTAAAATTGTACACATACATTAAATGCGTTTTATTTAGTGCCTATATTTCCAGTAGAGGCAATTAGCATTGAGATAGTATCATTGTCTAAACGATGACCAAAGACATTTTAAAAACCTAAAAAATTATTATTTAGTATTATAAAACATAAAAAATTAATATAATGCATAATATAAATCAATAAATAGCAAATATTATGCAAGTTGCAAAACTATTGTATCTTTTCATTGCCGGAATATAATTTGTACTTTCAGCATTATGGCAAATGTAAAATGGCAAGCAAGAAAATGGTGAGGACGGGAAAAAGTAAACAAACAGTCAAAACAGGAAGGAAAAAATTGATTACTCAGAAAACAAAGTAAGATTTGATGGCTAAAAACATTCCAATCATCTTACACGTTTATGGGAAACGTAGACTAGATTGATTTTGAAGTTGAGGTCGTCCATCTCAAATAAGGTAACGCCTTCGGCGTAATACAAATAATTAAAAATTTAATATAATTTTTTATTTAAATTATTTTGTAATGAATAAGTGTGTCTGGTTTTATTAAAAGTTAAATACACGCATTCACAAAAAAGGGTGGGTGGACATGAGGTCATTACCCCAAAGTTCACACAAGCAATGATTGGAAAGCTAACGATAACAACAAAAAAGTCACTAAGTGACAAGAGCAATACTAGTGGGAGGCGACGAGGGGTCTTGGTCATTCTGTTTATATCATACATCAACAGGGTTTGAGGTGACATTAGAAATGGACCACCCCTCATTAGTTTTATCCTCTACTTCCTTCTTATCTATGTCTTCATTTTGTGCCAAATAAATAGCCAAGACTAGTCGAGGGAACCACTTTGAAGACTTAAGTACCGACCAACCACCACCATTAGTTGATGGCCCCACACTACCCAAGGGCCACCTAGAGGTGGTACCTCTTGGAGGATGTGAGGCAAAGCGACATCTAGTTGAACTACTCCTACAACTAGAGTGACGACAAGGAGTTGAAACCTATAGGACCAAGAGAATTGGGCTAAGAAACTTCAACCTCAACATCAATCATGAGGTAGAGAAGGGTCACAAGAGACAGAATTGTCTAGGAGCACCCTGGCAACAATACACGAGGCATTGCCTCGTGTATTTAAATCTCTTAAAGGTGAGTCACCTTCAACGCCACTTTACTAGTTTGAAACTGAATTTGTAACATAAAATTAGAGTAAATGGAAGCTTTAGAAAAAAGTGAAACATTATTATCAATGAGTAGTGAGAAAAAACTATAAAATTCCTTTCTACAAGGAAAAAAAAATCTCCACTCTAAAAGCATACTAAATTTTGATATACATGAGGTAAAATAGCATGGAGGAGGAGCGATCAGGGAGAATGGCAATGGGAGCTAGGTTTCGCACAGGCTAGGGGAAACCCTAGTTGTGTGCCTGGTTCTCTCTGTTTCATTTGTGAAGGGGGGTGACTGTTGTGCGTGGCCAGAGGTGTGGCGAACTTGCTGCAGTGGGGGTTCGTGTTGGGAGGTGGCTCTTGGACACCCCCTGTGCTTTTTTCACTGTGTTGTGATTGGATTGTTTGGAGTGTGAGTTGTTTGGGGTGTGAAGAGTTGGTGTGGTCTTGTTTTTTTTGTAGGGTGGTGCTCTCTTTTGTGGGGCTTTGGCTCTCTTTGATTAGGGTGTTTGCGGAGTGATTTTTGGTTTGCATGCATGGCCCATATCAAGGTTTCTTCTGATCTGGTGATTGTGGAGGCTATGGATGTTTCAGATCCATCCCCCTCCTTGCATGCGGGTGTTGAAGACTCGATTAAGGGTTTTGTTGACGGAAATGCATCTTCTAAGGGAGCTCCGAAAATCAAGAAGGTGAATGGGTGTTCGGAGAGAAGTCAGGTGCGTTCCGTCTTGGTTGTTCAACTAGAGACCGTTGCGGATGATATTGCATATTGGAGTAATCATGCTCTTATCTGCAAATTCTTAGGGCTTTGTCTTTCATTACCTATCTTGGAATCTTGGGCGAGAAAGGTTTGGAACCCTGAGGGAGATATGGAGATAATGTTAGCCTCCAACAATTGTTTTTTTGTTATCTTTTCATGCATGGTAGATAGACATAAGGTCTTTGAGGGAGGCCCATATTCCTTTAATCAGGTTGGGCTCTTTATTAAACCTTGGCATGTCAGCTTTAACTCTACAGAGGAGCTCCCCTCAAGAGTTCCTGTTTGGATTCACCTTCCAAGGTTTCCCTTAGAATTATGGTAGGATGACATTCTTCACTCCATTGGTCTTCTGGTGGGTAAGCATGTTGGTCCTGCCACTCAAACTCATAATAGAAAGGTAATTTCCTATGCTCGTATATGTGTGGAAGTTGATCTTAATAGACTTTCTCATTTAGATGCAAAATCTGTCATGAATGTGGACACTTGCAAAGGAGATGCCCTAGATTCAAGAATACCTCCTCTTCTAATGTTCCCTCTAATTCAACCTCGAATGCGGATAATGGGAAGACTATGGTGTCTGAAGGTGCTATTGATAAGGAAGGTTTTATTACTGTTAAAAATAGTAATAGAAGTAGAGGCCAAAAGCGTACTTGGACAGACACACAGAATGATGGGGTCTATAACTACTATGAGATTTAAATAACTTAGTTCAGGAAGAAGGGATTCCAGTTGAAGTATCTCTGGGTGCAAGACTGTTGGCAATGAAATTGGAGGAAGGAAATGAAAAGGATCTTTAGAATGTTGTAATTGGGGATCAGGTCAGTGGGCAAATGGATATAGGTCTCCCCCCACAAATTCCTATTGCAGTAGAATCTAGTGATACTTTAGTCTTGAAGGATGAGACTAGTGTGGGTGCCTCAGTCTTCCCCTCCATGAAGGTAACTTTGGAGCCTGGGAAAAGCAACAAGACTATGTCAGTCATAGGCATTCAACAAAAACCCCTTAAAAAGGCATCTATGGAGAAACCCTTGAGAAGTGGTCGGAAGACAGATAAAGAGAAGGTGAAGATGGTTGGGCATACTCTAGCTAAGTTTGGGTTTGTTAAACCCATTGATTCACATTTCTCCCACCCCCATAAATGATTGTCTTATCATGGAATGTGAGGGGCTTGAACAACATCCCTTAACAAGAGGTTGTTCGAGATTTGATTGGACTTCATGCTCCGGATATTATGTTCATTCAGGAAACTAAATTGTCAATGGGAGATATGTGGTAATTAATTATTCATGTTGGATATTATTACACCTTACTTAATTTTACTTAGGAAATGCATTTCATAGTAGTTTGGGTATCAGACACTTAAATGTTTGTGCCACATTGGGATAGTGTGTGTAGGAGAGTTTCCACCTTTTATGGTGTGATCTTGTTACTACTTTATCATATTCACTTATTGTGAAGTGATAATTCCACCTTCGGTGGGTGATCCACCTCATGTGGAATATTTTATTGTTTCTCCTACCTACCACACCTATTTCCTACCTACCCTTGTTTCTTATTGAACCATATGTCATGTTTGTGTGCTCACATAGTCATATAGCCTTGCTTATATAAGCAGGCTCATATTCATTGTATGTAACGCTTGATGATCCAGTTGATCGATATTTTCTTCTTGATAGAATACAGTTTATTCCTATCAATATTTTGTCTCTCTATTGTACTTTTCATTAAGCTCTTGATCTTGGCAAAATCTCGCAATATGGAAAGTATAGCCTCTAGGACATGGTCGCATGGGGTATGCCAGTATGTTGGAGCCCATGGCAATTCTGGTGGTTTAGTTTGCTTTTGGGATCAGAGGAAGGTTGTTCCGTAGTGGTGGATCTCTAGTCACTCTTCTATTTCTATGGTTGCCTCTTGTGCGGATTCAGGTGAGATCTACCTTTTTTCTAATGTTTATGCTCCTACTACTTTTTTAGGTAAGTCACAACTTTCAGATCATATAAGGTTTGTTCGCTCCTTGATCCCCTTTGTCCCTTCGATTTTGGTTGGTGATTTTAATGCTATCTATAGCTTAGAAGAAAAAAGAGGGGGTGTGGCTAAACTTGATCCCTCTGCCACTCTTCTTAATGATAATATTGAATTTCTGAATATTATTGATATTAAACCAAATAATGGATCGTATACTTCAAACAATAGAAGATGTGGTATGGAGGCTATATCCGAGAGACTGGATTGATTTCTTGTGTCTTATTATTGTCTTGGAGATAGGTGGAATTCAAGTTCAGAGATTTTGGATTGGAGGGGCTCTGATGACTGGCTGATTAAACTCTCTTTGATCTCCTCTAGTGGTTCTAAGAAATCCTCTTTTAAGTTTCAACTTATGTGGCTTCAGGACCCTTCTCTTCAGAACTTGGTGTCTGATTGGTGGTATGAAGGAAGGCCTTCTCATGGTACAACCATCTACTCCTTTGTTAAAAAACTGTAACATGTGAAGTATAGACTTAAGAAGTGGAATAGGCAATATTTTGGGAACCTACATCATAACAAACAGGCAACTCAAGAGCAGTTGGACTCTATCACTCGTTTGATCAGGGCCTTACTTTGGAGCTGATCCAGAAGGAGGCTAAGGCTGCTAAGGATTTGGAGGAAAGGGAGACTCTGGAGTAGATTTTTTGGAAGCAGAAGTCCATAATTGATTGGCTCCAAGAAGGGGATAGGAACACCGCTTTTTTCCATAACTCTATTAAGGATAGAAGAACTAGTAACCTCATCACTTCCCTTGTATCTTCGATGATAACACACCTCTCCTCGTAGAAGGATATCTCTCAGGAAGCTCATCAACAATTTTCAGCTTTGTTCAAGGAAGATACTCCTCTTGCCTGGGAAGAGGAAGTTGCTATCCTGGAATGCATTCTGCCTCTTGTCTCTCTGAAAATGAACGAGGCCCTTATTCGCCCTATCTCTTTGCAAGAACTGGAGAACATTGTTTTTCAAATGAAGAAAGGAAGAGCTCCCCAAGTCCTGATGGTTTCCCATTGGAATTTTATCAAGAGTTTTGGGAGGTTATTAAATGGGACCTTTTGGATGTGGTTCAAGAATCACATCAAAATAAGAAAATGTTAAAAGCCATGAATGCCACTTTTCTGGCTCTGATTCCCAATAAAGATAATGCAAATAGCTTTGATCAATTCCATCCTATTGCTCTCTGCAATGTGGTTTACAAGATCATTACTAAATTGATGGCTAAGAGACTCAAGCATTGTCTAAAAGATCTTATCTCTAATGAACAAAGAGGTTTGTTGCGGGTAGGAAAATTCTTGATGGGATTGTGATAGCTTCAGAAGCTATTCATTTTATGGCTACTTCTAAGGATAAATCCATGTTTATCAAACTTGACATGGCTAAGGCATATGATAAAGTTAAATGAGCTTTTATTCAAAAGGTCATTGGAGCTTTTGGATTTGGTAGTGATTGGATTAATTGGTTATGAGTTGTGTTCCTCTATTTCCTCTTCGGTTCTGGTGAATGGTGACTCGTCTAAGCTTTTCAATGCTTCTAGGGGTCTTCAGTAGGGAGACCTGTTATCTCCTTATTTGTTTATTATTATGGTTGAGGGACTTGGCAGATTGGTTAAATCTAAGGTTCAACAGGGTTTTATTCAAGGTTGGAGTTGGTGCAAGAACTTACCTCTTTATTCTCACTTACAGTTTGTTGACGATACTGCTTTGATGAGAAGGGCCAGAATAAATGAAGTTGTTGGTTTCAGGAAAGTGTTGGACACTTGTTTGGCCGCCTCTGGGCAAAAAATTAATGAGCCTAAATCCTTTATTTATTTCTTTAATACTCCCCAACTTATTTAACATAGGAATGTCTGGATCCTCAGATTCTCTATTGGCTCTCTTCCTCTAATTTACCTGGGGATTCCGATTGGATTGGGTTCTCAGTGTAGGGAATTTTGGCGGGATATTTTGGAGAAGTTTCGCAAGAAGGTTAGCCATTGGATCTGTAGATGGTTTCTCTGGCTGGTAGGGTAACTCTATTGAAGTCTATGGTCCAAGCCTTTCCTGTTTATAGATTATTTTACAAGTTGCTCCCTCAGGTTTTGTGAAAGAATTGGATGCTCTTTCTTGTCAATTTATTTGGTCCGACAACTTTCTTTCTTCGAAATGGAGCCTACTTAAATGGGATGTTGTATGTAGACCTAAGAAAGAGGGTGGATTGGGTCTCCGACTTGCTAGTATGATTTCTCATGCCTTAGCAACTAAGTTATATTGGAGATGGTGTACTGGTTAGGATCATGATTGGGCCAGAATTATTACTTTCAAATACCTTGGGGGGTGGATAGTCTGGAGGTGCCTCGATGCAGTTTATTGGGGAGGGGTTCCATGATTTGGAATACCCTTAAAAAGGGGGATAATCTCATTAAGGATGGTATTTTTTGGATTTGTAATAGTGGTTCAAAAGATCGGTTCTGGCATGACTCCTAGGATGGCCACCCCTTGATCTTGGAGAAATTTCCCCACCTTCAACCCCTTTGTGACATTTTTGTGGGAGTTGGATGGAGTAGAGTGGTAGATTTTAAGATGGTTGTTTGGAAGGGGCATGTGCAGGTTACTTGCTAGAAGAACCAGTAGGAGTGGCCATCAGGTGGTACTGATGCTAGTCATCAAGAGTTGGTTGGGATTTTAGCTACTAGATTTTGTAACTCTCTTCAAGACAGAGATACCTTGGCTTGGGGCCTTAATCCAAAGGGGTGAACTCACAATATTGGTTTTCACTTTTTGACCAACTTTGACATATGAACATTTTGAAAAAAATCTTCACTTTCGAAGACCTATAACTTTCAAACCATTAAGAATTTGAAGACGATGTAAACTAGTGATTTGTAACACCTTGTGTGTAGATTATAAATATATTTTTTTGAAATTTTTTTGAATAAAATTTTATTGGATTTTCCTTCTCCCTCGAAAAGTAGTTTTTTATAGCAAACAACATTTTTTAAGAGTGATGTGCATCCTAAAATGCATAACTTTTTTTCTATAAATCATAAAAACTAAATTCTTTTGAATTTTGGTTTGTAACATCAATACCAAGGGTATGTAGTTGGTTTGATAATGATATGTTGAATATTTTTCATTTTATTAAGTTTTGAAGTCCAACTAATTATAATATAAATATAGGTGTATGTTTGAACACATAACTTGCTCTATATATATATATATATATATATATATATATATATATATATATATATATATATATATATATATATATATATATATATATCAAAATTTAATTTAATTTTTTTTGTTAGAAATAAGACATCAATACCTAGGGCATAGATATTTTTCAGAATTTGTTTGAATTAGTTTACTATTTTTTCCAATGCATTGAACAAATAAGTTCATTTTCGGTGAAAAACCTACATTCATAAGAAATAAAACAAAAATATATTAAAAATTATACTATTTGGAAAGCTTATAATAAGGACTAGATACTTTTAAATGAATTCATTTGACCCCCCAAACCCTAATGTAAAATTGTTTTTTTATTAGCATTAGATAGATGCAAAGGAGACTCCATTGCAAGTATGATTTAGAAGTAGAGAGGTTCTATCCAATAAACTTTGATCTAAGAGCCTTTGGTCTAACTCTCTTCAATTAATTACTTCAAATGGGACCTCTTAAAGCTTAAATCATTATATTTTCTAAAAAATGTATGATTTCAGCAAAAATCAGGATGTACCAAAAAGTGGGAACCAGTATTATGAGTTCACCTAAAGGGCAAATATGTAGTTACTTCTGGTTGCCATGAGTTGGATAGATAGATCTATGGTCAAAGTGAAGTGCATTGGTGGAAACAGGTTTGGAATGGCTTCTCGTGGCCCAAGTGTAATTTCTTTTTTTGGTTGGTTGCCCAGAATAAATGTCTTTCTTGGGAGACTTTACAAAGGAGAGGCTTTCAAGGGTCATCAAGATGTGTTATGTGCAAGAAGAATGAAGAATGTGTTTCTCATATATTTTTTTAGTGTTCTTACTCTAGAGAGATTTGGCACCTGTGGTGGGGTGCTCAGAATCATGCATGTGTCCATGCCTCTTCCTTAGTTGAGTTATGGGATTGTTTGGGGTGCCCTCCTGTCAAATCCTCTTTTTTGCAGGTTTCTTGGATTCTTGGCCCAACGTTCATCATCTGGAATTTATGGTTGGAAAGGAATAGAAGGATCTTTCAGGACATGGAAATGGCAAGTGCCCTTGTTTGGAGAAAGACTGTGGGTAGGCTTCAAGAGACTATTTTTTCAAAATGTGATGTTTCAGGACCTATTGATCTGAGTGAGTCCTTTGTGATAAAGAATTTGAATTTGGTTGACAGTGAAATTAGTTTCCCTGTTAGAAGGAAAGTAAGGCAATCCAGATAGAAAATTCGGAGAGAAGGGAGGTAGTGTCCTCCTCCTAAGGGGATTTTAAAAATTAATACTGAAGGCTCTTCTAGAGGAAATCTTGGATTTGCAGGTATTAGAGGCATTGGTAGAGATAACAAAGGTCAAGTTGTTATCTTCTTCTCTACCTATAAAGGATACTATTCTAATAACCTTATTGAGGCCATTGTGATTCTTCATGCTAATGAGAAAGGGTGTTCTCTTGGTTGGAGGAGGATTGTTTACGAGTTTGACTCGCAGATTGTGATTGGCATGCTTAATGCCCAGTACTTGGATGAGTTTAATTGGCAATTAGCTGTGGTGGTTAAACAAATCTTGAGCCTGTGTTCTTTGATAGACCATGTTTCTTTTTGTCATATTCCCCGTGAATGGAATAGTGTGGCTGATTGTCTAGCTAAATGGGCTTCAGAGAACCAGGATGGATGGGATGTGGATGATCGGAGCCTCTTGAGGCCAGAGTACTTGGAGATAATGGATAGGTTGGTTATACAGGACAAAGTTGTCTAGTTTTGCCCTTGGGGGGCTTTGGCTGGCCTTGAGCCTCTGTTGTATTCTTTGATTTATTTTGAGTAAATTTTTACCCTTTTTATTTAAAAAATAAAATGGGATATACCTGAAAGGGATACATGCCCAATCTCCCAAGAGATCCATATGTCAATAGAAGGGCTTTGGTCAAAAGGGGCAAAAGAAATCATGAATACAACTCCAAAGTTGTTGAGCACGGTGATAGAACCAAAAAAGGTGCTTAAAGAACTCAATTTGCCCACAAAATGGGAAATGAGGGTCTTGAACCCATATGTTGAAAATGAGAACCAACAAGTTAGCCTTGGAAAATAATACACTAGGCAAAATGGGCGAGCTTAGGCTCAACAATAACAGACCAAATATTGTAAAATCTATGTTGTCAAACCGATAAACTTGACTGCAAGTGCCAACATAAAATTCAGAGCAGGCACCATAGGAAGGTGAGAAGAGAGCCAAAGATATCCAAAACACGGTTTATGATTGCAGAAAGTGGTGTTGGGGGACCAAAGCTAGTATTTCCACAAAGGTTTGGATGTATGAACACCAATCTTATGGATCATATCCACTAGCAGAGTTGACATAACAACATCAAATGTCTCTTGATCTAACTAAGAGAGGTTCTATTGAACTTTCAAATCCTCCCATGAATGGAGGTTCATAGTAACTCCGGGGAATAAATCTCGAGGAGTATGAATTCCTTTCTTGTGAAACTACAAGGCACGAACCCAAGCCAAACAAGCCAATATTGAATAGGCAGGGATCACCATAGATTGTGCTAGTTGAAAGAGAGCATGTCCTTAAAGCCAGAACCAACCCAAAAAAGCCAAGGCTTTAACGGCTTCCCAACTGCACCAAATAATCTTAGCAACAAAAGTTCCCTTGATATGAACAACTTCTTTCATGAACAAAAGGGTTTGAAAACCAATCTCTTTCCAAGCAAATCGATTGGCTGAAAAACTAGAAGAGATACAATGTGCATTGAGAAGAATTTTCAAGGCCTCTTTACCATAAATAGCTCACACAATCCATTTAACACAAAAATCCAATCCTTGTCAATGAGTGGAAAGGTGCCCCAAACCTCCTAAGTCTCACAAGAGACAGTAGAACTCCCAAGCAATGTAATGAAAACCTTTGTAGTCTTCAAAACCCATAAAAAGTCACGAAGAATTTTTTCAAGCTTCAAATAGGAGGCTTTGGAAATCCCAATAGGAGGAGTATTACACATGAGTAGTTGCAAGAATTTTGGAACAAACCTAGCATTTATTAGCCAACCCAGGTGGCTTGATGATCTAATAAGTGATCTTTTTTCTCAATTCTGGAGAGAAACACATTCCAAAGGTCGACCAAAGAGGCCTAAAAGGTGAAGGGAATGCCTAAAAATTATAGTTTTCCCCATCACTGATCCACTTCCAACCATAGCTAAGAGGCCAAGGAGGCATAGGAAGAATGGATCGACGATAGAACTGAGTCTTATGCCATTAAATTGTCTAGTTAAAAACTAGGCAAAAAGTGTCAAGACATTGGAGAGTTCTTTAATATTTTGCTCTTGTTCAATAGGAGTGAAAAACTAATCATCCGCAAAGTCTCCATTAACTAGTTTATTAGATGACTTAGGAAGGGAAATTCCTCTAACCCTATTAGAGGAGATAGATTCGACCAATAAATAACCAAAACATTAAACAACAAGCACATATGAAGACAAAGCAAGGGTTCAACCATACCAAATTGACCAATGGAGACTAAAAGCTTTAGACTAGCGGTTGTTAATGGTGATGCACACAGTGGCATCTGAAAATAACATCTTGAAAGATTGAATAAATTTTGGACCAAACCCTAGAGTGTCAAGAATGGAAAGAATAAAGCACCTTTCAAGGCGGTTGTAAGTTTTGGTGAAGTCAATCTTCAAAAAAATGGCTTGTTTTTAAAGCGTCGAATCCTTTCCATTCCTTCCCAAACCGCAATCATATTGTCCAAGATAAATCAAAACTTCATAAAGCTATTTTATTATAGGTGAATAATTTGAGGAAGCATATGACAGATCTTCAAACCCAAAGCCTTGGCAATAATCTTGTAGGAGACATTGGGCATTTAGAATTAGATACCTTAAATAGAAGGTAATACTTTTTAAAGAATGAGGAAAGGTTAAGCTCATGTTTTTAAGTTAAACTAAAAGAAAAGCTAAGCAATACTTTTAACTTTTAAGAGCTACGTGAGCTTTAAAAAAAAATCCTTCTTGGTTTCCATGGGGGGGGGAGCTTTAAAGGAAAATCAAATTATAATAAGAGAAAACAAATGTTAGAAAATTGGAAACTTGACTTAATGAGGAAGTTTTGAATGTGTTAGAAATTTATAAACAAATTTTTTAAAAGCACCATATTTTCTCATGTAACGAAGGCTCTAGAGAAGGATGTGTAGTTTTAAAAGCATACAGTGAAGTGAACCTTTTTATAAAGATAACTAAATTTGCATGAGTTTTGAAAAGTTTGTTTTTATAAAGTTAAAGATTGGCTATGCTTTTTAGGCGTTAATAAAATGCATGAAAAGAATAATCATGCATACAATGCATGAAAGCAATACTCATTAAATGCACGAGGAGAATAATCATAAAATGCATGAAGAGAATAATCATAAAATGCATGAAAGGAATACTCATAAAATGCATGAGGAGAATAATCATGCATAAAATGCATGAAAGGAATAATCATAATATGCATGAAGGGAATAATCATGAAATGCGTGAAGGGAATAATTATGAAATGCATGAAGGTAGGCTTTCTATTTAAAAGGGGGAGTTTTCCAAATCATAGGAGGAGATAGATTTCATTATTTTTGCAACATTATTTTACCAAAAAAAATAACTTAGCCAAAATTTGGAGGGAAAAGCCCTCTTCTTGCTTGATTTTTGAATTTTGAAGAATGAATTGGTTTGTGGGTGGATTTTAATGGGGTTTATTGGATTGGAGTAGGAATTGGGAGGTCTTCAATGTTGTCCAAGGATTGTACAAATTCATTTGGTATGTTGGGAGTTCTTTGCATTTTCATTTTGGAGAAAAATGAGGTATGGCTTCTCATATCTTCTTCATTTCTTCATCTTTTGAATTAAAATTTGTGGCAAATTGACTGTAGTGTGGTTTTAAGCATTCTCCCTTCTTAAATATTTTATTTGAATGAGTATATTATTTGTATGTTTTATATTTGGAAAAGCATGGGTTTATATGGGGAAATGTTGGTAAACTTTCATTGGGGATTTTGAATGCATTTTTGTGTTGTTGGTTGCATGGAGACCAATGGGTTCTCTTAGATTTTAGTTTTGAGTATTTTGGATTTTTTAGCTTTTTGAGGTCCATCAATGGAGGATGGCCTCTTGGATTGGTTTTTATTCAAAAATAGAGTTTTATTCAAAAGGTGTAATTTAAGTGTTATGATGTCATAGTTTAATGTGGATTTATATTATAAATTCTTTTATTTGGCTAGATTTGAGTTTGTCGTCATTCAATTATGGTCATGCCGAGATAAACTTATAATCAAGTGAAAGGGGTTAATCAAGTTTAGTAAAATGACGTGTAATTCATGTACCTTAATTATATAGTTTCAATTTGAATGCAATTAAATAAGTCATTATAGATGTTTTAGTCCATCTAAGAATCTATAGAAAAAAGGATTAATGTCAATCTAAGAAATTAGCTTTAATGTCATCTACACAATTATTGACATGAAATAGTTGATATAGGCAGCTATATAATATCTTCATTTAATACCCTACTTGTAGTGTGGATATTAAGAACAAGGATAGATAAAAATAGAAGTACTTACGTCAAAGTTGTTCTTTAGTGTTTGATACAAGAGTTCCTCATGATACTTAATAATGAACAACTCGTGTAGACTTTAAGGTAGGGGACATAGATTAATGTATCATTTCAAGGGAAAATTATAATACCATGATTCATAATCTTGGTCATTATCATATATATTTTGATATCTTTATCTTATCAAGTAGTTTTCTATTATTGACCCATGAGGAGTTGAGAATGAATTAGTATTTGAATCTTACATGGTCCCAAGTTATTTCGTATTGATTAATGCATACTTATGGTTTTATATGCTCATACATGCTTCCTTGAGCTTTTATGCTCTCTCTATCTCTCTCATACATGTTTGGAATATGATTGTGGCAATGTGTTGGATGATTAAACTCAAAGAAGAATGTAAAATTGGCATGTTAGAGTTGGTTTGATATTGTTTTAAATGTTTGACTTATATTGATTTGGATGGTTGATCCAATTACCTTCTTGGGTGACCAAGGAATTGATGTTCATGTTGTGAGAAATTGAGAGAAATGCAAATGTATGTAATGAAAGTCAAATGTGATTGATGCCTTATGTGTAATCATGTGATTGTATTTGATCTCTTAGCGTGTGCTTACTAATTGAATCACTATGTTTCACACTCTCTTCCATGTCATAGTACCAGTACATTAGTATCTTAGAATGTAGATACAATATGTCGCACTATATTCCATCACCCTGCCAGTTTTGAGTTGCTAGATAACCTTGTGCAAGGTCGGCGGTTCTTCGTGCCATGAAGAACTTTGGGGAAGCATAATTGATTTGGGGTTGGGTGCAAAAGCACTCTAGCAATGTTCTCACCCATGGTGTGCTCGTGGGAGATAGATGTTGAAATCTCCTATTAGAATTATCTTCAACTATATACATTATGTATTATTGCTATCAATCTTATCGATGAAATAATTCCCTTGTGTTTTCCTATTTCTTGGCTCATGTACTTTGAGAACACGTCAAATTATTTTTTATGTTTCTATTTTAATATATGTTGGAGCAAGTTGTGTTAACGTGTTCTTAATTAAATGTATGAGATTAAGTGTGGCTATGTAATTTGATATTTTAAATAAATGGAGGTCCTTACAAAAAATTGAAGTAACTTTTTCTCAACATCTCTTGTAAATGTGCTCAAATATCTCTCATAAATCTGCAATAAAGTCTTCAATAATTTGCTCATAAATCTACCACATAGCTACTCCAAAATTCTAATTTTTACTCCTTTAGACATGTTCTATGATTAGAAAGATATTCAATAAGTTCTCATCTTTTCAACCACCAAATTTCCTCCTTTTATACCCCATTGAGTGCCTTTTCACCAAGAGAGGTGTCTATTCCAAGTGGTGGGTCAGGTTTATAAGTAATAATTTTATTTTATTATCCCAAGAGGATGATCTCTCATTTAAAATATTATTTTTCTTTAAAAAATAATCACAAAATGGGGTGGCATTATAAGAAGGTTGGCCTAGGAAAATTTAAGCTTCATTTTTATTTTCCAAGGCACCAAAATTGAGGAATATCGACCAACAGAAAAGAATATACACCTATTTATTTGATCTCTAATTTTGGCATTAATTTAACTCCTTCATTTCTATTCCCTAGCTATCTACCTTGATGATGAATCATAGAGTTTGACTTGAAAAGTTGGAAACACTAAATCTACATGGTCTAATCAAGAAGAAAATAGATCGATCCTTCATTTTTGCTAATGTTTTACTAATGTGGTCAACCATGATTGGAATACAATCAAATTGTGATAAAGCCTCTCCTTTAACTTCAATGATAGTAATATTGTAACAGCATAGACTATCCTAGTATAATATTCTAGGTGTAATATAATATTATACCAACAAGGTTCACAAAAAATATAATGAAAAATAAACCATCTTATATTAATATTTAAATAAATAAAACAATTACTTAACAATTAACCCAATCAAATGAGTTAGGACTAGAAATATCAAATATTATCATTAAGTGCAAAAAAATCAAGTAAATTAAAAGTGATACTTGGCTCAAAATTATTTGATTGAAAATATATTGTTATAGATGTTTGAAACTAATTTGTCAAAGTGTTACAATTTAAGGCTTTCTCTGATGAAGATCTTAGATTTTTCAAAGTGATAGTTCTTCACTCATATTTACTTACATAAGAGTAGTTATAATTGATGTATTGACCTAAATTATAACTCGTAAATCTAAATTGGTATGATTTAGATTGTTAAAATTTGCTTACTATGGTTTTTGATATTTGAATTGTTCTAAGTATTGACAACATGTAGGAACAACTTTGAGAAACTGTTGAATTATAAGGGCCATTTCTCCTTTGTTATAGCTTTTTTAGACCAACTTTATCATTTCTAGTGAAAAACCTAAGACAACTACTAGTCATCTAATGTACCTATGATGATGTCATAAGTAGAGAATGCCCAATACATTCTTCTTTAAGATCTTTGATATAAATGCTCTCTTCAATGTCTTTAAATACAAGTAAGCATATAAATCAACACAAATGTGCAATATATTAAATCACAATAACAAATAGGAGGGGTTCAACAAGATTGAAATTGACTTTGACTTTTAAAAAAATTAGGGTTCATATCTGTGAATGTGAAAGTGGTTTGGACCAAGTTTGCATAATCAAATATGATCAATACTAATAAAAAAATGAATTTAGAAATTACAAACGTATATATAGAAAGGGTAATAATACAATCAAAATATTATAAATAAAATTTATACAAAAATAGCACTTATCATACTTATTAGTACTTGTCTTTAAGCTAGTACTATTGCAATTAGTTTAGTTTAATTGACTATTAAGAAAAAAATATTTGAACAACCAATTAGAAATGATTATTTATGTATTTTTAAAAACAATTCATTTTCCTAAAGCTTATATGCAATTTTTTAAGTTTATAAATTGTAAACATTAATTCTTGACAATTTGATTGGCTAAAACAATTTGGGTCTTATAGGGATCCACTACTATTAAGCAAATGTTTAGGCATTGTTTTAAGACTTAATATATAGATAAATTAAATGTGCAACTTTTATTAATACAAAAAATTGGGAAAAAATAAATGGCATGGTAATTTTTATTACGGGACAAGCACGAGGTTAATATAATCATATTAAATTGGATTACATAGTTATAAATATAATAATTTTAAATTTTAAAATAATAATTAACAAATTAATATTAGATCTTATATATAAATAATTTTATATAAGATATAATTTCAACTTTTTAATTTAAAATTATTATAATTTATCATTATAGGTATTTTGATCAATTAGATTATAACTCTAGATTTATTTATTTTTTTCCAATTTATAATTATTTAAAAATTTTAACATAAATAATTACTAATTAAGATTATTATAATCAAAATAATCAATTATAATTTTAAGTTAATATAATACTTAAATTAAATTATAATTTCTTATTATTATAATTATGAGTAAAGTTAAAATTAAGATTAGATAATAATTATGGTGTAACTATTCAATAATTAAATTATAATAGTGACAATTGCTATATAACAAACGATGACGCAAAGGACGTTTAGGGTTTCATCCATGGCAGAATGGTTGTGTGAACCGGCCTTTAGGTTGGGTTTGAGTGCACTAGATCGAAAGAATGTTGGCTTGGAGACCCCCAGTCTAGACTTGGGAGGATCAATAAAAAAAATCGCTTGAACAAAGATACCTTCAAGCAACCTAGACAACATTCATAGGAGGGAAATCCTCACTCAAAATGGGGCTATGCCAAAATATTTGCACGTCTTGACCCTCTATCCCAAAACATAGATTAAAAGATATGAAAACCAAGAGAGAAGACTACAATAGAGGATGATGCTAAGGTAAGTATCAAAACCAAAGGGAATAAGGTTGTTTCATTAGGTATAGAAAATATTGAATGGAAGGATTTCATTAAGCTTCTTTGAGAGAAAGCATTTGTCATGAAATGGGCGCATGAATGATCGACTTTTCTTAGGGTTAGAAAATGGTGTGATAAAAACTGGGGCACTAATTTTGAACTTAAAACCCTACCGAATGGTTTTACTTAGTAATATGTGACAATGCAAGAGCAAAAAATGGATTCTAAACAATGGGTCGTTCTTAATGGGGAGATGGGGTTTTATATTAAAAATTGGGAATCTAATTTCAACCCACTAAAATCTACCATTGAGGAGGTTGCAATATGGATTTGAATTTACAAGCTCCCAATGGAATATTGGCAATTAGATATTTACAAGATAATAGGTAAAAAGCAAGACAAATTTTAAAAAGCATATGAAGCAGTTGAATGGAAATATTTTAGCATGTATGCCAAGATATGTATTATCTGGAGACCTTTCCTCCCTTTTCCTAAAGAAGTTTAAATATTATTCAATGAAGGGGCCTGGAGACAACAAATTGAAGTGGAAGAAGAAGTTGAGCATTGCAAAGTTTGTAAAGAAGCAGGCCACTCAACGTCAAAGTGTGTGAAGATAAGGAAAGGGAAAGAAATAGTGACAAAAATAATGGCCAATAAAATTATTAGCATCATGGATGAACAAAGGAAGGATCATTCGAACGTTCAATGCGAGAAAAATATGGAAGAAGAGCTTGCAAATGCTAAGAAATTAGTTCCTTCTCTTCTAGAAGAAGCAAAGTTTTGTGCGGTAGAAATAGAGAAGACAAATAAAGATGCTATGATTGTTCAAGCCAATGAAGAAAGGGAGATGTTGAGGATGGTTGTTACATCAAAAGTAGATCCAATAGTTTAAAATTCTTGCATCCTAAGCCCCATGAGAGATATATCGGTATCCCCTACTAATCTCAATCACTAAAAATAGATTAAGAGCATAGAGTATATATTAGAGACTCCCGTAGTAAAAGGAAAGGGAGGGGCTGGCAGTGAACATTTAGATGATGAAGATAGCTTGGATCTGTATGATGAGGAGGACATTTTGGAGAAGAGAACGGTTAGTCAAACCTTATTCACCACTAAAAAATAAAGGTGGGAGAAAGAAAATCAAGGGGAAGGAAATCAAACAAATTCAAACTGGAACTTGCAGGAAGTGAAAAAGGGTAAAGGAAACGAAGATTTGGGAAGGGATTTGACCTTTCTGATGATCGATGAAGGCTTTGTCTTATAATGTTAGGGGTTGTAATTATTTTAACAAAAGGTGTTGGTGCATGAGCACCTCATGACAAAGAGGATAAGAGAAATAAAGGCTAAAGGTCACACGTGGGAATGTGACCTTTCAATCTATGTGATAGGGTAGTCTTGTTTGTTTGATTTTTGTAATAAACCCCACCTTGTCACCCAATGACATGAATTTGGCAAATTGATAAGTCACCATGAGCATATGGGCGTAGGGGTATTTAGTTGAGTATTTTATAGGTGTTTATGTGTTGGAGATGTCTTAGGAAGGTTTATGACATGTTGAAACATCTCTAGGTAGGTGGATTTAACATGTGTCAAAAGTTGCTCAACATGACAACTTTTAATGACAACTTTTGGTTGCAAATAGCAACTTCCTTCCAACAGTCACCTCAATTCAAAAGGTGGTTGATAACCATTGAGGAAGGTATAAAATTTAATTCCCAATCATCATCAGGGAGAGAGGAAGACTTTGTAAACATTTTTGGCATTATTGAAGTAATACAGTTCTAAGAATTTCCTACAATTCTATTATTCTGCACGGTGTACGGTATTGTAATGACATTTTGGGATTACGAAACTAGTGGGATGTGTTAGAGTGGCCAATAACCTTTCATATGCATCAGTTCTGATGGCTTAATCCACTAGGACAAGAGAGAAACCTGCAAATTTCTAGAAGTAGTCTAGATTTGACAGTTTTGCCTAGGGTTTTGCAAAGAAATGGCCTTACCTTGCTGATCCTTCATTGGCGGTTCACGAATTTGGAGGGGATGAAAGTATGGCCAATGTATTTTAGGATTTTGAAGGCCTTTTTCAGGTTAAGATCGGTTAGAGGTGAGGGTTTGATGCATTAAGGTGGGCAACTCCATGTGGCCACCGTGTATGTGTAAGCAAACAGGTCTCACATCAGGGGTTAGAAGTCTGATCATGGCCTAAGACTTAGGAATTGGTGTATTTTCCATGTCCTAAGAGTGTTCCTTGATTTGGTTTGGTGATTTAAGGTCTGTGTCTACACACTCCTTTGTAAAATAGGCCTAATTGGGGTTATTAGGTCCCCTAACCAAGTAGGTTTGGATTCTTGTGTTCCCTACCAGTCAGAACCCTTAGGATATGTTTTGTAACTATAAAAAGGGTATCCAAATATGGTGTTTTTTGTCTGGGTATTTTGGAGAAATAAGGCGTTAAGTGTGGAAAATCGGTCTGGCAGAGCTACTAGAATTAGTAGGCCTTGTTGCAGCAGTTACCCCAAACCGGTAGAAGGAACCTAAATTAATGATTGAAGGGGGTCTCCCTGGTGTAAGGGAATTAAAACCAAATCTTGAATAGCTATCATTACATTAGGGAAGAGGCCAAACCATTGTTGGCCATAGGAGCCTCTTGAAGACCTTATGAGATGCTTAATGAAAGAGACCTTGTGAGGAAGTCTTTTTGGAAGAAAGGGATGTGGGACTTGTCAAAATGATATTCCTTGACCCCTTGTAGTGTTTTGTGATTGCTAGGGTCCCTAGTGTGCTCTTGGATTAGGGGAACCTATCCTATGCCTATACCATGGCTCTGCATCAGATTGGTATCAGAGCATAGGAGGAATCCTTTTGGGAAGAAGAATAGTACATGTCAACAAAAATATCAGAGGGTGAGGTTAGAAGAGTGCCTCCAAAAATGACAAATGTGGAACTTGCTAGGATGGTGCAAGAGAACAAAGAAGAGAATGATCGGCTTAGAAAGTTGATTGAGAACTTGGAGGGCAAACTAGAGAGAGGAGGACCCAATGGCTCGGAGGAAGTGGGAGAAGAAAAGGAGAACCCACAAGGGCAGGAAGTTCCTGCAGAGCATAGGTACCTGGTCAGTGCCTTGAAGTCTGTGGAGAGGAGAACCATGGACCAGAAATCAAACCTTCTTATTTTCAGTGGGAAGATGGATGTTGATGGAGTGATGGACTGGATAGAGTCCTTGAACAACTTCTTTGAATGTGAAGACATTGCTTACAACCAGAAGATTGAGATTGCCAAGTCAAAAATGCAGGGAGCAACCCTGACATCGTGGAATTTTGTGCAAGGAGAAAGAGTAGAAGAGGGAAGAGGAATGATCACCTCTTGGAAGTGATTGTAGAGATCAAGGGATTATATGTACCTGAGGACTATGAAGTCCAATTACACAAGAGAAGGCAGAATCTCAGATAGAAAGAGATGGATGTGTGTGCTTATACTAAAGAATTTCAGAAATTGAGTATAAAGTCTAAGAAGGTGGAAGATAAAAGTGAAAGAGTGGCAAGGTATCTAAATGGCCTAAGGTGGAATATACAAGAAGAGTTGAACCTCTTGTGCCCTGACACTGTTCATAAATGCTATCAACTAGCATTAAAGGCAAAGGAGAAGCTCAAAATAAGACAAGAGCATAGTAGTAGAGGAAGGGGTAAGCAACCAAGAGGAAGGACCAACTTCAGAGGAAGAGGATCAAATTTTGAGTTTCAAGGAGAGAACAGTCAAGACTCGTGAAGAAATGACATCAACAACAAAGGCAACTTCAGAGGGAGAAGGCCTAATTTCAAAGGTAGATCATCAGGAAGAGGAGCAGGACCAATAAAATGTTTTAACTGTAACCAAGAGGGACACATTACCAACAGATGCTCGGAGAAGATGGGGTCTAGTTCCCAAGGAGAAAGGAGAGCCAATCTAACCCAAGAATCAGATTACCAAGGCAATAGTAAACCTGATTCATACGGTTATCCAGAGACCGGAGAGACACTAATGTTGAGAAGAACCCTCTCAAAGGTACCAACACCTATGGAGCCACCTCAGAGGAAGTCTATCTTCCACACCACTTGCCAATCAAGAGGAAAGGTATGTAAAGTTTTGATTGACTCAAGATCTATTGAGATTTTCGTGTCAATAGAAATGGTAGAGAAGTTGAAATTGAGGAGGATACCCCATCCATACCCCTATAAGGTGTCTTGGCTCACAAAGGGGCAACAAACACTTGTAGAGGAGCAGTCATGGGTAGAATTCCAGATAGGTGCATACAAAGATAAGATTTTGTTTGATGTTGTTAACATGGATGCTTTTCACCTCTTGTTTGGAAGACCATGGCAGCATGACCTCAAAGCACACCATTATGGATTTAGGAATACCTACTCCATCACAAAGAATGGCAAGGCCATAGAGCTACTGCCCCTAACTGAAAATAATGAAGAGCAGAAAGAAATTGAGTCCAAAGTGATGATGATGGAGGGAAAACCATTCCTCAAGGAGATAAAGATGGAGGAAGGGATATGCTTTGCATTGCTTCCAATACCAACCTCAAGGGAGAAGCCTGCTGCAGATGATAGGGTAGAAGGAAAGGACAAGGATCTCAGTCTAGAAGTGAAGGAGATCATTGGCAGATACCAAGGAATAGTTGCAAATGGAGTGCCAAGGAGTTTGCCACCAATGAGAGAGATCAGTCACTGCATTGACTTGATCCCAGGGGCCACATTACCTACCAAAGCTGCATACAAACTCACACCACAACAAAATGAGGAGATGGCAAGGCAGATTCGAGAGTTGCTAGAGTCTGTCCTGATTGGAAAGAGCCTTAGCCCATGTGCAGTCCCTACAGTTTTGGCACCCAAAAAGGATGGAATATGGAGGCTTTGTACTGACTCAAGAGCCCTCAACAAGATCACCACGAGGTATAGATTTCCAATGCCTAGAATAGAGGATTTGCTTGATTGTTTGGGGGGGTGCAAAATATTTCTCTAAAATTGATTTAAAGAGTGGATACCACCAAATTAGAATTAGGTTTGGTGATGAGTGGAAAACAACCTTCAAAACAAATAAAGGGTTGTATGAGTGGAAGGTTATGCCACTTGGTTTGTCTAACGCCCCAAGTACATTCATGAGACTCATGAATGAAGTTTTGAAAGAATTCACGGGGAAGTTTGTAATAGTGTATTTGGATGACATCCTAGTATTTAGTAGGACAAAGGAAGAACACTTGAGACATCTAGACATGGTTTTGAAAAAGTTGAGTGAAGAGGAATTGATGATCAATATGGAGAAGTGTTTGTTCATGCAGGAAGAACTCATCTACCTTGGATTTGTGATCTCCAAAGGTCACTTGAAGATGGATCAGGATAAGGTAAATGCAATTCTTTATTGGCCTACTCCTAAGATTATTGGTGAAGTTAGAAGTTTTCATGGATTAGCCATATTTTATAGAAATTTCATAAGAGGTTTTAGTCAGATAAGGTAGCCCAACAACCGGTACTTGCCTTACCTGATTTTAACAAAGTGTTTCAGATTGAATGTGATGCCAGTCATGTGGCCATAGGAGTAGTCATAATCCAAGAAGGCAGACCTATAGCATTCTTTAGTGAAAAGCTCAATGAGGCAAAAAGAAAATATTCTTCTTATGACCTAGAAATGTATGCACTAATTCAAGCTTTGAAAAAATGGAGGCACTATCTGTTACCAAAGGAATTTGTTGTCTATACTGACAACCAAGCCTTGAGTTTCATTAATAGCCAAGAAAAGTTAATCCATAGGCATATGAAGTGGGTAGAATCCCTACAAGCCTATACCTTTTCCACAAAACACAATAAAGGAGTAGCCAACAAAGTGGTTGATGCACTGAGTATGAGAGTGTTAACCATATCTGAAATCCAATTAGAAAGCATTGAGATTGATGCAATGAAAGATATGTATGCTGCAGATGAGGACTTTAAGGAGATCTACAAGGTACACATTGAACTTGGTGAAAGGTATCATGTGGAATTTTCTGATTTTCTAATCCAAGATGGACTTCTTTTCAAAGGTGGCAATTGTGCATACCAAAGTGCTCAATGAGGACTAATATCATCAAGGAAAAGCATAGTGGGGCTATGGCAGGTCATTTTGGCTTGGACAAGACACTTGAATTGTTAAGGAGGCAATACTTTTGGCCCAAATTGTAGGTTGATGTAAGAAAGTTTGTAGATGCATGCACCATTTGCTAAAAGGCAAGAGGAAGAAGCACCAATGTTGGTCTTTATCAACCCTTACCCATTCCCTCAAGACCTTGGGAAAGTGTGTCAATGGACTTTGTAATGGGTTTACCTAGGACCCAAAATGGGTTTGACAGTGTATTTGTGGTAGTGGATAGGTTTAGCAAAATGACACATTTCTTGCCATGTAAGTCCACTAGTGATGCATCATATATAGCAGATTTGTTTTTCAGAGAAGTAGCAAGGATTCATGGACTCCCATTGAACATAGTGTCTAACAGGGATGTCAAACTTGTTGGCCATTTTTGGAGAACTTTATGGAGGAAACTTGGCACCAACCTGTCCTTCTCATCAGCCTATCATCCACAAATGGATGGGCAGACAGAAGTAGTAAATTGATCATTAGGGAATTTGTTGAGATGTCTTACAAGACAACATGGTGAAAAGTGAGATTCAATCTTACCTCAAGCTGAGTTTGCCTACAATGACACTGTAAACAGAAGCATAGTGAAGTCACCATTTCAGATTGTGTGTGGATTGCATCCAAGAGGGGTATTGGACTCGAGAACACTGCCCCATACGGATCCCATAAGTGCGGATGGTGAGAGGTTTGCTAAAGCCATAAAGGAAGTTCATGAGCAGGTCAAAATACAACTTCAAAAGTCATCAGAAAAATACAAAGAACATGCAGATCAAAAAAGGAGAGAGGTACAATTTCAGATTGGAGATTTGGTTTGGGAAAATTTGAAGAAGGAGAGGTTGCCCAAAGGCAAACATACTAAGCTCATGCAAAGGAAAGTAGGACCATGTCAAATCTTGAAGAAGTTTGGCAACAATACCTATGAAATTCAATTACCACTGACTCTTGGCATATCTCCCATTTTTAATGTTTGTGATCTAACTCCTTTTAGAGGTGATTCTAATGCAGGTAACTCACATCAAGTCCTAGAAGATGTAGCAGATATAGGCATTCCCAAACATGAGCCACCTAGACTTGAGAAAGTATTGGACACCAAGATTGTAAAGAAGACCAAGAACAATGAGTACAAACAATACTTGGTCAAATGGAAAGGAAAACTAGACTATGAAGCCATTTGGTTGGATGAAGATCAGATCAAGAAGCACGACAGTACATTACATGACCTCATCTCAAGTGGACTTGAGATTCATTCACCCTAGGAGTATGGTGCAGGAGAACCTCATGACTAAGAGGATAAGAGTAATAAAGACTAAAGGTCACACATGGGAATTTGGCCTTTCAATCTATGTGATAGGGTAGTCTTGTTTGTTTTATTTTTGTAATAAACCCCACCTTGTCACCCAATGACATGGATTTGGCAAATTGATAAGCCACCACGGGCATATGGGCCTAGGGGTATTTAGTTGAGTATTTTATAGGTGTTTATGTGTTGGAGATGTCTTAGGAAGGTTTAGGACATGTTGAAACATCTCTAGGTAGGCGGATTTAACATGTGTCAAAAGTTGCTCAACATGACAACTTTTGTTAACTTTTAATGACAACTTTTGGTTGCAAATAACAATTTCCTTCCAACAGTCACCTTAGTTCAAAAGGTGGTTGATAACTGTTGAGAAAGGTATAAAATTTCATTCCCAATCATCATTGGGGAGAGAGGAATACTTTGTAAATATTTTTGGCATCATTGAAGTAATACAATTATGAGAAATTCCTGTAATTCTGTTATTCTGCACGGTGTACGGTATTGTACAGACATTTTGGGATTAGGAAACTAGTGGGATGTGTTAGAGTGGCCAATAACCTTTCATTTACATCAATTCTGAGGTCTTAATCCACTAGGACAAGAGAGAAACCTGCAAATTTCTGGAAGTGGTCTAGATTTGACAGTTTTGCCTAGGGTTTTGCAAAGAAATGGCCTTACCTTGTTGATCCTTCATTGGCGGTTCACGGATTTGGAGGGGATGCAAGTATGGACAATTTATTTTAGTATTTTTAAGGCCTTTTTTAGGTTAATATCAGTTGGAGGCAAGGTTTTGATGCATTAAGGTGGGCAACTCCATGTGGCCACTGTGTATGTGTAAGCAAACGGGTCTCACATCAGGGGTTAGAGGTCTGATCATGGCCTAAGACTTAGGAATTAGTGTATTTTCCATGTCCTAAGAGTGTTACTTGAGTTTTTTTGGTGAGTTAAGGTCTGTTTCTACACACTCCTTTGTAAAATAGGCCTAATTAGGGCTATTAGGTCCCCTAACCAAGTAGGTTTGGATTCTTGTGTTCCCTACCGGTCAGAACCCTTACGATATGTTTTGTAACTCTAAAAAGGGCATCCAAATCTTGGATTTTTTGTCTAGGTATTTTGGAGAAACAAGGAGTTAAGTGTGGAAAACCGGTTTGGCAGGGCTACTAGGACTAGTAGGCCTTGTTGCAGCAGTTACCCCAAACTGGTAGAAGGAACCTAAATTAATGATTGAAGGGGGTCTCCCTGGCCTAAGGGACTCCAAGCCAAAGCTTGGATAGCTATTTTTGCATTGGGGAAGGGACCAAACCATTGTTGGCCATAGGATCCTTAGGAGCCTCTTGAAGACCTTATGAGATGCTCAATGAAAGAGACCTTGTGAGGAAGTCTTTTTGGAAGAAAGGGATGTGGGACTTGTCAAACTGATATTCCTTGACTCCTTTTAGTTTTTTGTGATTTATAGGGTCCTTGGTGTGCTCTTGGATTAGGGGAACCTATCCTATGCCTATACTAGGGCTCTGCATCAGGTGTTTGATCAAGCAATATTTTAATTAGGCATGCTCAGATGTTATTTTGCTCCAAGAAAATAAAATTAATGAGGAAGAGATAAACATTTTTCTCAAGAAATGGAAATAGTAGAATGGTTGCTTTGTGGTTCAAGCTTCAGGAGCTTCAAACACACTTGATTTTATATGGATTCCTCTAAAGGTTTATGTATAAGTGGTGCAAAATAAAAGTTGGTAGTTGGTTAAGGTTAACTCAGAGAAAGGTGGGTTGTTCTTCATCAATATTTAAGGCCCAACAAGTTTGAGATAGAAAAGATAAGTGTGAGGTTAGTTTTCAAGTGTCATTTAAAATGTGGGAGATGCCCTAATGATAGTTGGGTGTGATTTTAATGCCACTTTAGAAAGGACAAAAAAGAAAGGTGGTCAACGTCAAATTGGTGTACAATTCAATAATAATGGTTTAAAGAAAGTGCATACAAAGAATGAAACATTCACATGGACAAATCAAAGGAAAAGATTCTTAAATGTTATTGAAAAATTGGATTTATTTTTCGTTGTTGGAATATGGGCTGAAAGCCCCTTTGTCTTTGAGTTTGCTATCCTTCCATTCTTGGGGTATGACCATTACCCTATTTTGTTGATTATACAAAATAATTTTGTTCCTATTAGATGTCCATTTTAATTTGAAGCAATGTGACCAAGGAATGAAGAGATCAAAAATCTCAATGACACTTGGTCAAACTGTGCCCTACCTTTGGATGGCAATAAGTCTTTTCAATTCTCTAAGAAGTTAATATTTATCAATAATAACTTGACGAAATAGAATCAACTTCATTTTAAGAACATCTTCACAGAAAAACTAAGGATTGAAGAGGAATTAGAGTAGCTGTATGAGAATGTGATCGGTCAAGGTATGTCAAAACTGGAATTCAATTATTAAAAGAGCCCGAATAGTCAAAATTCAAAAATCTTAGTGAGGAAATATATTGGCATCAGAAATCAAGGGAATGTTTGCTAAGAGAGGGCGATAGAAACACAAAATTCTTTCACAATTCAGTGAAAGCAAGAAGATTACGAAATATAATTTTTGAGATGAAATTTTTTGTAGGGGTTCCTTTCATAGACAAATAGGACATTAACAAGATAACTATTAGATTCTCTAAGGATCTATTTAATTCAGAAGTGAAGTGGAGGCGGATAGTAACAATGAGGTCCTTGACATCATTCCCAGTGTTCTAATTGAGCAACAAAATATAATGCTTCATAACCCAATTCAATTGGAGGAAGTTAGAATTGTCATTTTTTAATAGAAAGGGATCAAGCTCTAGGTCCAGACAGCTTCCCCACTTATTTTTTTCCAATTTTTTTGGGAGACTATTAGGGATGATTTTTGGGATGTAGTTGAGGAATCTTGAGTAGAATCTTATATGGCTAGGGATTTGAATAATAATTTTATCACACTCACACCCAAGAAATTGGAAGTGAAATCCTTTGAAGGCTTTAGGTTGATTTATTTATGTAATATTGTGTATAAGGTGATTTTGAAAGTTATGGTAAAAAGATTGAAAAGGGTTTTAAGCAACATTATTGCGGAGGAGCATAGTTGCTTCGTCCTGCAAAGGTCTATTGTAGAAGGAACTATAATAGAACATGAAGCAATTCATTCAATAAGGTGAGCTAAAATAGATTGAATATTGGTGAAATTAGACATTCACAAGGCATATGACCAAGTGGACAAAACTTTCCTTTTGAAAGTTTTAGAACGTTTTGGGTTTTTTGTAGGTTGGATTTCATGGGTTAGGAGCTATATTTGCACTCCAATATTTTCCATCATGGTGAATGGGAGTTTGCAAAGCTTTTTTAATTGATCCCAGGGGCTAAGGCAAGACGACCTTTTATCTCCATTGTTGTTCATAATTATGGTTGAAGCACTTGGGAGATATATTAAGAAGTTGAGTCAAGAAGGGAAATGAAATGGTGAGAATATTGCTTCGGGAATGGAGGCTACAACTCATCAACAATTTGCTGATGGCATGCTCTTGATGGATGAATCGACTTTTAGAGAAGCTCAATGTATTAAAGCAACCTTAGAAAAATATTGTAGGCTATTGGGTCAGAATATTAATTGGCACAAATTAGAGGTCTTTTTCTTCAACACCAAACTAGATAAGCAAGAGAATTAGTTAGAATCCTTAGCATCAAACTTGGCAAGCTCCTTGGTGGAATTTTGGGAATACCTTTTTTTTTTTTTTTTTTTTCAGGAGCTTGTCACAAAAAAACTTTGGACTAAACTAGTGGAGCCTAAGTAGAATGGAAGGGCGAAAGATCAAAGGACTGACTTTTGTTGGTTACATCATGATGCTTAAATTTGTTATTTCTATGATTCCAATCTATTCTATGTTGCGTCTTAGAATACTAACCAAGAATATAACAATTTGTAATAGGTTACAAGATGGGTATTCACTAATTTAGCTATGTAAACGAGGAATCAACCCTATTTTCAACCCTAGTTACATTAAAAGGGATGAAATCAATAGATTCAATCCCAAATATTTGTAGAGGATTGAATGCTAATTGACTTCTATTCCTTCTTTGATTGAGTTGAAAATGAACTATGGAAATGCAAGATCTAGGGCTAATGATGTAGAATTGATAAGAATTAGTATGCACAAGCAGTATTAGATCAAATATGCAAACACAATGTATATATTTGGAAATAGGAAGTAGGGAAGAACCTATGCTTGAAATCCGGGCTTGAAAATTTCAGACAATATTGTTTGGGGCAACCTTGTCTAGGAGCTTGGACGTGGACAACATAAGTCTTTTCAAAATCAAGATGTTGTTTTGAGTGTTTCCTAAAGTTTAGTCATAAAAGTGTCAGACAATTTTGCTTGGGGTGACCTTGTCCTCCAATTTATGTGTGTCTTAGTTTGCTCTTTCCGAATTTATATTTGCTAACTCTAGATCCTACTGCTTGCACATACAAGGGAGATAAGTTTTGTTGTTGATAGGGGTTGTGAGAGTTGAGAAATACAACACCACATGAGCCCAAATGATCTCTGCAAGCTGAAATAAACCTGTTACAAGGAGAAGTAAGGAAGCAACATAGAAAAACCAAATACACAGAAAAATGCTCAAAAAGGATGAGAGCTCCGTATTCATAAAAAAGTGTAATGTGATAATGATACAAAGAAAAAGAATCCAACCTCTAATAGGTCAAGAAACCCTAAAATGGAAAATCCTAGGCTTGCACATAATAATTAATAAAATAATTAATTATTATGCACCCGATGTTAGCTTAAGTGTAAAAGAGATAAATGGGAACTTAATTAATTAAACAAATACCGTTTAATTAATCAAGTAAAGACCTGATTACTCTAACACCCCCCCTTAACCTAGACTTAGGGAGAAGCCAAAACCTAGAACAACTAATGAAAGCAGGAAAGTTGGGTCCCGACAACAAGGCCTGATCAGGTACCCAAATACAATGAAATCTCTATGAAACGGAGAAAAAAGAGAAAGCCCAGTGGGAAAAAACTCCTCTCCAAAAAGAGATAAAAGAACATGCTGAAAGAAATAGGAAGGAAGGAAGGCCTCATAAAGACCCCCCAAGAACAACTTCCTTCACCCCAATCATAGAGCGCAACTGAAGATAGTGCGGTGATGCAAAAGGTTTCATGAAGATGTCTGCAACTTGCTCGACAGTGGGAATGTACTCCAAAATGAGAGAACCATCCTGAATCAACTGGCAGATGAAATGCACGTGAAGCTCAATGTGCTTTGTCTGCTAATGCTCTACCAGGTTGCGAGAAATGTGAATAGCACTCTAATTGTCACACCAAAGAATAGTGGGACTATTAGGAGGAAAACCAAACTCAGCCATCAACTGTCGAATCCATAAAATCTCCTGATTGGCAAGCATAGTAGCTCGATACTCAGCCTCTGTAGATGATAATACATGAGAAGTCTGCTTCTTGCAAGACCATGTGATAGGACTAGAGCCAAGATAGAAAACAAAGCCAGAAGTAGACTTTCGATCAGTGACATCACCAGCCCAATCGGAGTCAGTGTAGCCAACAATGTGAGTTTCCCCTGATGTGTAGTGAATGCCATGAGAAATAGAGCCCCGAATGTACCACAAAATATGTTTGGCAGCTTGTCAATGACTCTCACGAGGATCATGGGAGAATCGAGAGACAAGGCCAACCGCAAAGGAAAGATCAGGATGAGTGTGTGTCAAGTACAACAAATTGCCAACCAACTGCCTATAAAGTGTAGAATCTACTGAAGGAGTGGAGAAAGTGGTAATCAAAACAACCTTTGACTAAAAAGGAGTGGGACCAAGCTTGCAATCAAGCATGCCAAAGCGCTGAAGCATGTCAAGAGCATACTTCTGCTGGTAAATGAAGATCCCATCAGAAGACTGAATCACCTGAAGACCAAGAAAATAGTGCAGAAGACCGAGATCTGTCATCTCAAACTGGTCCATCAAAGCTCACTGAACATGTTGAATCGTAGAGGATGAGCTATCTGTGATGAGGAGATCATCAACATATAGCACACGAATCAGGATCTCACCCTCAAGAAGCTAAATATACACTATGTGATTATAATGACAAGGTGTGAAACTAGTGGAGATCAAGAAGGAGTCCATCTTCTCATACTAAGCCCGAGGGGCCTATTTGAGACCATACAATGAACGTCGAAGCCTGCAAACCAAAGAAATGTCTTGCACAAATCCTTGAGGCTGCTCCATATAGATTTCCTTCTGTAGGTTTCCATGCAAGAAAGCACTCTTCACATCCATCTGAAAAACGGGCCATCCCCTAGAAGTTGCAAGAGATAGTACAAAGTGAATAGAGTTCATCTTGGCGACAGGGGCAAATGTCTCGGAGTAACCAATACCCTCAACCTGCGGGAAACCCTTCACAACAAGATGTGCTTTGTACTTATCAATCAAACCATCAACAACATACTTAGTGCAATACAACCAACGACACCGAACCATCTTTCTGCCCTCAGAAAGAGGACAAAGATCCCAAGTATTATTCCTCATCAAAGAAGAATACTCCTCCTCCATAGCATAATCCCACTCATGGTGTCCTGTAGCCTCTGAAGACTTCTGAGGATCATCTGAAATGGCATGACTCAAAAGACTAGAACCCATAGTATGAGAATGGGTGCGACGAGTATCTGAAGGATCACTGACCATAGATCCTGTCGCCTCAATAGTAAAGCGAGCCCACTTGGGCATCTGAGGTGGAGCAGGCGGAGGTGGAGATGGTGGATCATCAACAACATCATCAGAATCATCCTCAAAATAATCTTGAAGAGATGCAGTGGGAGGAGTGGGAAGAGGGGTAGACACTAGAGACAGGGTATCCACTGTGGGAAGGTGCTCATCAAACTGAACATACCGTCGAAACAGGACCTCTCTGGAATCAAGATCAAACAACTTGTATGCCTTAACATCCTCATAGTAGCCAACAAAAATGAGGGGTCAAATCTTCCACTCCATTGCTTTCCTCTGAGCATCGAGAATAAATGCCCATGCCTCAATGCCAAATACTCGAAAAAAATAAACATCAGGCTTGTCATGAAACCAAGCCTCCTCAGGAGTCATATGTCAAATCGCCTTGTGAGGCATTCGATTCTGAATGTAGTTGGCACAATTAAATGCCTCAGCCCAAAAAGACGAATCCATGGACCTGGACTGAATCATACAATTCGCCATCTCCCGTAAAGTTTCGTTCTTTCACTCAGCGACACCATTCTATTGAGGGGTGTAGGGAACAGTAAACTAATGCTACAAACCATGCTTAGTGCAAAAATATTTGAAAGCCTGATTCACATACTCCCCCCCATTATCTGTACGTATCCACCGAATAGAACAATCAGCCTGCTTCTCTACAAATGTCTTGAAGATTCTAAATGAATCAAGGACATCCGACTTGTACTTAAGAAAGTACACCCATGTGCATCTGGAGAAGTCGTCAATAAAAGTGAGTACATACTTGGCCCCAGAAAAAGAAGGAGTAGGTAATGACATGAGGTCATTGTGAATCAACTCCAAAGGTGACAAAGCATGAGGGGCTCTTCCCTTCAGAAAGGGATCTCGGTGATGCTTGCCAAGCACACAACCATGACAAACACCATCAGTGCAAGAAATATGTGGGAGCCCAAGAACAAGTGCCCGTGTACTCATCTGCTGAAGATATATGTAATTGACATGGGCCAAGCGCTCATGCCAAAGCTTACTCATTGAATTTGTATGTGCTATAAGAGAAGAACCTGCACCCGCAGGGGCTCAAATCCATCAAATCTGTAAAGATGAGATGCAGTATCAACACTCCCAGTAGCCACAACCAAATCAGAGTCATGGAGGTCCTGAATAACCATATCATGTGGTGAGAACTCAACTGTCTTACCAGAGCCAGAATGGAAAATTTGATAAATGGACAGGAGGTTCGTCGAGATGTCAAGAATAATCAGAACATCTTGTAGAGTACCCCCATCCAAAGAGACAAAACCTGAACCCAAGACTGAAAGCTGAATTGGGTCACCCACTGCAATCTGTGAAGTACCACAAGAGGCAAGAGAAGTAACCAACTGTTGAGTGTGAGTTATATGGTGAGAAGCGCTAGAATGTAAAATCCAAGTGGACCCATAGGTCGAAGCTCAAACAGTGAGAGCATGACCTTTCCCCATGGAAGGAGAAGAGGCATGAGGTGAGGAGATGTGATGTTGCTGCATGGCTTCCATTAAAGCCTCTAATCGTTTCCAACATCGGGAAATTGGATGTCCTTCCTTGCCACAAAAACTGCAAGTATCTCCTGATTTCTTCTTAGTCTTGGAGGAAGACTCACCAGACTGTGAAGATTTCTCATGTTTCAGAGGAAATGGTGGTTTAGAATCAAACTTAGGAGGTGGCTTGGAGGAATGCTCACTACCTGCAGAATTCTTCTTTGGCTTCGGTTTCTGCTTTTTCTTCTCCTTAGAGGACTGAGCAACCGATGCTTTGTTCTTGGATCCTGAGAGCGTGTCCAGTTGAGAAAGGTGAGACTGCTCACGAGACAAATGCTCACAAAACACATCAAAGGTAGGCATGGTGAAATGAGCACCCAAGCCATCCATGGTGGAGTAGAAAGTAGAGGCAAAGAACTGAAAAGGACCCGAAGCTTCGAAAGGATCAAGTGAATGCACTCTGTGTTTGTCTTGGTCTTTCCACACCCCTGGAGAACAGATCTAGTAGTCTTGAATTTGTTCAAAAAATCCTCAATGGTGGGAAAGGAATCAGGTGACAAGGAAACCAGCTCTGCCTCAATTTGTAATGCCTGGATCTCATTAAATCGCTCGAAGAGAGTCTCAAACTTCAACCACATAGCATTAGGAGTGAGCAACTCATCAAAGTGAAACAAAAGACTATCAGAAACATGTAAAGAGAGCAAACCCATGGCTTCATCCATCTCATTTTTGTGCTGTAGAAGCTCATAAGGATACTGCAACAGAGGCTGAACCTCATCCAAATAAGACCACAAACCTCGTGCCTTAAGAAGCCACGTCATGCGAGGCTTCCAGGTGTGATAGTTGTGTGATTTCAACAACTCAACTGAAGAATCTGCCATGAAACTCTGCACCTGTACCTACTTGTGTGTTTTTTTTATTATGTGATCTTTCAAAATAGATAGAAGATGCAGAAGGGTTTGTTTGTTTTGAGAGTTTTGGTGTTCTAGATTTTTGATATAAATGACAAAAAGCAAAAAAAAACACCCCCACAAGAGATAAATGCAAACCCTAGTACATACTGATGAGAAGGAAGTAGTGCATAAGCAAAAAAAATTCAAACTAAAATCTCATGTACTTGATGAAACATCTAATAAAAAAGATCACATATTTGAATATAGCATGCTGATAGCTTTCCAACGCCTATTCGTTTTTGAAAAACGGACTCCGTTTGCCCATTCTACGGCCCCAAAAGTGCATAAAAGAGACCCCACTTTGACTGGAAAAAAGTAGAGTAAAAAAATAAAATTAGAAAAAAATTCCGATACCACGAGGTCCAGCTCAAAACCAGCTTTCCGATGCCTATTTGTTTTCGAAAAACGGACTCCGTTTGCCCATTCTACGGCCCCAAAAGTGCATAAAAGAGACCCCACTTTGATTGAAAAAAAAAGAGTAAAACAACAAAATTGGAAAAAAATTGCAATACCACGAGGTCCAGCTCGGAACCAGCTTTTCGATGCCTATTTGTTTTCGAAAAAATGACTCCGTATGCTCAAGATATGATGAAAAAACCAACCCCCCCTTCAAAGGCAAGAGAGAGGGGCAACGATGGCTTAGTGGCAGGGCCGAGCGAAGGTGGCACTTCGGTGGTGGAGTGGTGGCGAGGCGGCCATGGGAACGAGAGCCGATGGGGACCGGCGGGCGGGGCCCGCTTCGACAGGGCCAGCAGGGGTCGGACTATTAGGCCGATGGCCAGACTGTCAGCACGGCGGGGACCAAACAAACCCCAAAATTTTGATTTTTTTGTAAAAAACTTTGCTGAGTTTTTTTAATATTGTTTTTTTGATTTTTTTTGCAAAAAATCAAATTTCTGTTTGCATGTCGTAAAAAGGCATAATTTTTTTTTCTCAAACTACATGTCAAGGATGTATGACCTGATACAGAAAAAAATATACCTCCAGAGGCTCAGGTGTTGAAATTGGTAAAGTTTTATATGACCATAGGGGTTTTTGGGCCTTCTGAGCATGATGGTGAGGTCTGTTTAGGCCCAAAGTGCTCAGAAAAAAGGCCTATCCCTGGGTGCACACAAAAACTTCTGAAAAACCCCAGATCTGCTTCCAATGCAAAATAATCAAAACAAGAACAGGTAGTTGTAGATCTGAAGCTCTGATACCATGTGAGAGTTGAGAAATACAACACCATAGGAGCCCAAATGATTTCTTCAAGCTAAAATAAACCTGTTACAAGGAGAAGCAATAGAGAAAAATCAAATACACAGAAAAATGCTGAAAAAGGATGAGAGCTTTGTATTCACAAAAAAGTGTAATGTGATAATGATACAAAGAAAAATAATCCAACCTCTAATAAGTCAAGAAACCCTAAAAGGGAAAACCCTAGGCTTGCACATAATAATTAATAAAAGAATTAATTATTATGCACCTAATGTTAGCTTAAGTGTAAAAGAGATAAAGGGGAACTTAATTAATTAAACAAATATCGTTTAATTAATCAAGTAAAGACCCAATTACTCTAGCAGGGGTTTTCCTAGGTTAAATCTCGGGTTTGGAATTAACACTATAATTGAATTGAAATTGAAAGGAAAATGACGAAGTAAAATTAACCCTATAATTGAATTGAAATTGAAAGGAAAATGATGAAGTAAAATATTGAATATCATACATTAAGCTTGTTGAAGTTGATGATGCAATGATCTTTGAATGTGATCACAAGTGTTGATGCAATAACATGACATGGAATGACAAGACATAAACAAATCAATCATGAAAACATGCTTGCACAAAGATTATTGTAAGTTGTTTCCCATAATGCTCAGATATAAAGAATGGTTGAAGGATATGTTGGGATGAAATGTTACCTTGATGCTTGATGGATGTGAGTGGGTTATAACGAATGTGGATGGATTATAGTGAAAATGGATCTATGAAAATGAATGAAAGAATTCTCTTATACATGATTATCAAGGTATTTCTCAAATTAGGGGAACCTCCAATGGTCATATTGATGCATCGAGATCAAGAATCAATTGGTGGGAACTAGACATTGACATATTTAAATTTGGGCCTAATTTTGAGGGACAAGGGTGCCCCACACACCTTATCCACCCAAAATAGGGTGAATAAGTTGTGGATTAGTCTAGGGTAGAGGTTCAGATCACCATGTAGACATAAGACATCAATTTTGTAGTATAAAGGCTAGAAATAGGCTTGGATAAGAGCTAGGAGAAAATGCACTAAGGCAAGGGCACAAAAAGTAGTGTTTAATATTATACGAGATTACAATTTACCATACTACACAATCATTAAACAAAAATGATGATTTTTTTTTGGAATGGAAGTCACAAACAAGACAAGATTCCTTTACTGACATGGGACAAGATCTATCAACCAAAAAAGGCTGGGGGTGATGGACTTAGGAATTGGAATCGAATGAATGAAGCAATGGGCACTAAGCTCGTATGAAATATTTTTGGTAAACTTGGTAAAAAAAGGGGCAAATTTTTTAAAGAATAAGCATTTGGATTGTCAAAGTAAGGAGCACGTTCTCATAATAAAAAAAGTGTCAAAAGGGTCGACAATACAAAATTTCATGTTATCTTGTAGACTAGTGATAACTGATCATATAACATGACAACTAGGCAATGGAGAATCTATGAAGTTTTGGGATGATTCCTGGGAAGGTTTTTTCTCTTTAAAGGGGGATGCAAGGTTGAGAGAATTAATAATAGGTCACCAAATCTAGTTGGGGCAACAAGGTGGTATATTTTTCTAGAAAGAGAAGTGGTGAATCGACATTAAAAATGGAGCTAGAAATTTACAATCACTAAATCTAAACAGAGAGAAAAAGACTTCTTCAAAGATATCCTTAAGGTCACAAAGGTGGTACTAACATGGGAGAAATATGAATTAATTTGGTGTGGGTCAAAATAAGGTAGACACTCTATCAAAATTGGTTACAAATTGCTAGAGTCAGTGTGAAAAAAAGAAGGTTGGCCAAATCAGTTATTCTAGAACAAGAATTGTCTTTCTAAGGCAAGTTCATATGCATGGTTGGCACTGAGAGGATATATACTTACAAGGGAAAGACTTAAAAGGATTGGATTTCAAGGACCTTTTAGATGCATGTTGTGTACAAAGAAAATGAAGAAACTTTGGATCACTTATTCTTACATTGTGATTTACCAATCAATGCTAGAAATTCATTCTTCAAAAGTTTGGTTGGCATATTCCTTGCTCTACTTCTTTAAAGGCGATGCTAAAGGGGTGAAAAATGGATAATAAGAAATCATCTTTCTCCAATATTTGGCAGGTTAGCCCTTTAGTACTGGTTTGGGAAATTTGGAAGGAGAGAAAACATTGATTTTTTCAGGAGAAGGAAGCTAAGCTAGAGTATATGTTCATAAGAATCGAGAATGTAATTTCAGAATGAGTCAATATTTTAGTAGCGAGACAAAATCTAGCTAAATTTTTATTTGTCAATTAGATAGTCTAATTTAGAAGTAGTGGACATTGCTTAAAATCCCACATGTTAATGGGCATTCATGGGTTCATCCATCCTCTTGTAAAGAAGGCAATGTTGATTGGATAAAACTGGAGGAATGATGGGTTAAAATTAATTTTGATGGAACATCAAAAGGCAATCCCAGGCCCTCAGGGGTGAGTTGTGTGGCTTGGGACTAGACAGGTAATATTTTGGCAATTAGAGCTCAAAAACTTGAGGACGAAACAAATAATGAAACAAAGGTTAAAGTGACATTGCTTGCCATAAACTTGTTGAGCAAATTATTGATCCTAAAAATTCACTTGGAAGGGGACTCCCAAATCATTGTCAATGCAATAATAAATGGAGAGGATCAAGTGTGAAAAATCAACAAATACATTAAACTAATTAAAGCTAAATTATCCTCTTTTAATGATTTCAAAATCTCCCATACATATTTGTCGTAATGGGGTACTAGACACATTATCGAAATGGGAAACTACATTTAATTCTTGTAATGAATGTGAAGTATGAGAGGATTTTTAAGGTATTAGTTTTGATGAAGAGTTAGTATGGTGTGTCAATGAAAGTTAGAGGAAATTTGAGCAATTGATCATGACGAGAGATTTAAGATAGGTGAAGCATGCTATGGGTACTACTTGGAGGTTGCGTTGGTGGTGGACATTATTATTTTCACTCGTTGTTGTTAGCAGTGAGCAAGTGAGGTGCACAAAGGATATGAAGACAAATCTCACTCTTTGGAAGAAGAAGCAACAACTCGCTTTCTTGGGAAAGATTTATGACGAGAGGCTAATTTTTTTTTTTCTTTATAGACAACCCCATTTTCTTTCAAATAGTTAAGATGTTACTTACGGATGAATTTATGGTGGCAAAAAAAAGGATGAATGTAGATGTAAGGTCCATGGTTTTGGCCTAGTGTCTTGAATTTGGAGGTGAAGACGACGTTCAATGGATAATGAACTCGTTCATGAAGGGGCAAAGGTGTTATGGGTTGGAAGCTTTCATTGACATAGCCATTTAGAGAGAGGGGTTTAAAGCCAGAGGTGGAGATTGGCTTCGTGTTGCGGAATTCACACCATTGCGACCTTTTCTACTGTAGAGTGCGTCGACTGAAAAGGAAGGTAGGAGAGCTCAAGCTCAGGCAGGGTGGTGCCATATCAAGGAATATTTGTAGGAACGAGAGGTGAAGCTAAGGACGAAGAACAATTTCAAGCAAGTGCAATGTAAAAAAAAGGTGGAAATTCAACAAGAACAATTACTATAAAGTGTAGTAAGGGAAGACATTATAAGCATTTTAATATATTGTTAATAGTATAGTCTTTTGTTTATATTTAGATACATATATTGTATATTCTGTCTAGTGGGCTGTTTAGACAAATTCTCAGTAATTAGAGACACATTTTTTGTATAAACGAGGAATCTAGGAATGATAGAAATCATATGCATATTAATAATAATCAACCATAATTTTGATTTTTATATTAATTTTGAGAAACAATATAAGACTATATATCCCACCTTCATCCAAAAAAAAATAATAACAATTTTTATTACATAAAACAATCTTAATTAAAAATGAATGCAAAACACACATATAATTTTGGACGGTATGTGTTTATCCTTACACCACCAACACCACTTATATACGGCCTTGTATGTTAATTCTACCATGATTATCCAAATCAATTCCTCATTTAATAATAATAAAAAAAAGGTCTACCACTCAAAGCCTTGGAAGGTAAAAAAATAACTATCAACCACTTCAATTACTCTCTGTTTAGAACTTAAAAAAAATAAAAATGAAATACCCACATGGAAATCATCGAAGTAGGTGGACAATTTTCAATGCTTCTCCACTTTGGTTTTTCCGAGGAGGATTGGGACTACCTCTCATTTTGCTGGGGAAAATAACTTTCACTGAAAAATAAAAAATATCAAACATTGCAGTCGCAGCAAAGATGGCATTAATGGCTTCTTCATCTCTGCCCGCTTTGAGCAAAACTAATGGTAATTATTTTCTTGTAGCATTTCTGTCCAATTTCTCGAATTAGTTTTTGTTTCGGCACTTATGCAGTTTATCCATTCTCAAAAGGTTGTAGGATTTGTTTATACTGTAAGGGGCTTCAAATGCAATAATTTGGAAGATCTTAGGTTTTGTTTTTTCAAGAATTGGTTGATAAGGATTTGGATCCACTTCTGGTAGTTTAAAGGGATGTCGCGACAGTTTCTACCGTCGTTTTAGGAATAATACAAAAAATTAAAAACTCCTTTCTCTCCGGGGCGACCGCGTTGGTTCTGTTTAAAGAATAGTGTTTCTTTCACCTTTTCTTAGAATTACCATGGTATCTGACATCTTTCAAACGGATTCTTAGTGTGCTCCTATAATGCAAGAAATCTGGTTTTTTGGTTTTATTGTATCGTTTGAAGTCAAAATCTGATTGGGTTGGAAATAATACCCGAAGATGAGGAATTGCGTAACTTTATAGAGTACATCTATGTTACACCATATTGACCTTGAGAAAGTCCAATCTCATAAACATATACTTTAAGTGACGAAACTATTGATTTTTTTATCAATCACAGGTCTCACTCCAATGAAAGCTCTAATTGTAGGGTCATTAGGGTCACTTGAGGAATTTCTCCCTCATTTGAACTCAGGCATTCTAATAAGCAACATCAGCAGATCCTTAAGGTGTACAAGATCAAAATCACTAACATGCTACCCACATTTGTGATTCTTGTAGTCAATTTAATTATAATATTGCGACTGAAAGAGGCTATGAAGAATATGCCATACGCTAAGGTTAGTCGACCAGAATGAGTCATTTTGGCTTCGCTTGCGAGTTGGGGTGATTCTGGATGAGTCTGGAAAATCTCACAGTTCCACTGAAAGTTTTTGCTATGTTTTATATTCATTAATTTTCTGAGTTTCGCTAAGTATGAACTTATGAGTGGTTTTCTTAGTTTTAGCTCAAAAGGGGTCTGCCAAGTCTGAGCTCAAATGAGATTTGCGGACTCTAAGACTGAGTGTCAACAGTATGGAACTTTTAATCCACCTGAGACTTTCTACCATACGTATTTTTAGTCTTCTTTTCAGTTAGTTGTTTTCCAAGCTTCAATTCAAGTTCGGACGGTTCAATTCTGCAGGGGTTTTATTCTCGTGGGCTTTTCTAGGTGGCCAACAGGACAATAGTGTGATTTTGTTGAACCCTATGTTAATTATGCTTAGAAAATAACTCGAACTGTCGTTATTTAACTCTCACACATGAATTTGAATAAAGGACTTAATAACCATGTTTGGTTGGTGTTTTTCTGGACAATTCATTACATTTGAGTTATTTGTTATTTGTCTTCGAAAAGTAGGGGAGTAAAATTGTTTGCCGTCATATTTTGGATTTTTATTGCTTAGTGTTAGTAATTCTTTATAATTCAGCACAGAATGTAGTAAATTTGGACTTTTATCATTTTGACATTTTCATTACAACCTGTTATCGCTCTTCTATGTAGTATCATGTTGGCCGTGTATATGTAATTTTATTTTGCATCACCAACAAAATCCCTGAATAGAAGGAATCACCTTTTTATTTTATTTGAACACTTCGAAAATCATTTGTAAGCAATTTAATTTCCTAGAGTAGTTAAAGTGGGGTTTTCTATCATTAGGTTGCAATTTGGTGTTTTCCACACCTTTGGTTTATCAGGAAACTGTTTCATCTGTGTTTGACTCCAGGGTGCCCTGATCACCTTAAAACCAACCTCTGTAGATCCCCATGCAAACTTCCATACTTTGGCCCTGCTAAATAGTCATCATTTCAGAGTGTTTCAATTTACATAGTTGATTTGACTATTGAATGGGAATAGTGGGTTAGTAAGCTGAAATTACCAATTAATATTTTTTCATGATCGAACTTGGATCATGATTTTAGCAAGAATCTCAATTTTTGGATCAAATTGCAGGGAGTCAACATATAATGTCCTCTCTTTTGATGCCCTAGTTTTTGCCCTAAAATCACAATTCCAAGTAAAATAAGGAATGAAATAGAGAGACCATTTACCAATTAGATCCCGATTGAGACCCCTTAAACGAGTTAGATATAAAATCAATCATTCCTGCTAGGGTTAGGGACATTATCTTAATCATTATAATATACATGTGGGATTTCTTTAAGGTTCTGCCCTAACAACCCATCATCATTATGGAGTACCAGTTGGGAGATCATACAAGGTGCCTCGAGTTGTTCCGTCCAGCCCAGGAGCACTAAATGACAACCATCATTTGGCCTCCCAGCCCCACTTGGGGTGTCTCTACCGGAATAGCCTCCTAGCTACTTGCCTTCCTCATATGCATTATCTCCCCTCCATAATGGAATGGCGGATTGGATACAAGCTTTATAAGAATCTTCATCATCATTAATTATGCACACACACACAAACATAGTAATGATAGAAATATATAAATATATAATTTAACAATAATATGTTAATTACATCCATTTCTACATGGACGACAAAATAGCAAATCAGTAAGATCACGGTTCATGCATTATGCATCGGACCCAAACAGTTATATAATACAGTGGGACTGTATGCTGAATATTATTTATTTATTCAGATTCCTACTTCACTGATCTCTTCTTATTTAAATCTGCATATACTTCTTTCAATCATGATTTGCTATAATAAGTCTTGCTCAATATCTGCCCTAGATCTGCCTTAATTCTGTATTATGTCCTTAACGATTTTCACAAAATGATTTTATATCTTTCCCAAGAGGGTCAATTCCCTAGGGACATTTCTTTTCATTAATAAATATGACCCAAAATAGGTTCCATTACTTACTAGATGTTTGTTGCTGCCATTTAAAGATCACTGCTTTTGGTAGTTACCTCCCTAAACAAATTGCCACCTTTTTTCTATATGATAATTGCTGCTTTTCTTATAACAATAATCTCTGCTGCGAACATAGGAGTTAATCAAGTCTTATAGAAGTTAACTACTTCTCTTACCATAGAAGTTAGTTGCTGTTATAGAATTAAGTTAATCACTGCTCTTGACACGTTAATTGTTGTCTTCTATATCTAATACTTGTCTTGGACGATTATATATATGAATATCTTTGAATATCCACATTGTTTGTCAGCCCTAATTTAAACTTCTATATTGTTTGTCTTATCAAAACCCTAGGCCGGCTTCTTGAAGAAATTATTCCAGGTCGGCTCTAAGCTTAGTACTATGTTAGGTATTTAAACCCTACTTAGGCCGGGCATGATACAACGATTTTTCAGAAGCCTTTATTGTAGACGTGATGTCAAAATACATATGCTCTAATATGAAAAAATACTTACTGAGGCCTCTTATATCATTGAGTAGTGTACAAAATTATAAGTTTAATCTGCTTGGATGCATTATTTCCTCCCGTTCTATCATTGATTTAATTTTTTGAGCCTTGTTCTTGGAAGGGCAAAACAAGCTAAATTAAACATTTGGTGTGCTGCCCAAATTCTTTATGATAGTTGTGAATTTAAACTTGGCGTGCTACTCAAATCCTTTCAACAATTGTCAGTTTGCCTGCCTGAAAAAAGGATTCGAACAAGCAGTTTTTTAATTTTTCTCTTAAACTAACACTCACTTTGGAAGGTTATACCTAGGCATCTAATAGTTTGGCTTGGCTTAACAGTTAATTTTCTTCCAATATCTGTTTATCTGGACAAGTAATTTGTGACTGGCAGTACTGAAAGATTCAGTATTTTTGATGCTGATTACTGTATCAAAGACTTTGATGAAGATACCTAACCTGGAGTGAGTTTTGTGCTCAGTGCTGAACCATCTGTCAAGTGCCCGTCAAGAAGTTACCATCCTTTACAAGAGAGAGTTCTTGGATTTGTCCTTAAGTCTGTCTGGCTTTAAGTTTCAGTAGGTACCCAAGGCACAATTGCATTGACTGCTAAGACATACAAAGAACCAATAGAATCTTTAGTGTATGAGTCTTTATAGTTGAATGGTCTCTCAGAGGTTGCTGCTAATACCAATTTTTTTGAATTGTGAGAGAAAATAGCCATAATCTTCGTTGAACACTGCTCAAATTATTAATACTATCACATATCCAGTATGAAATCTGATTCTATCCTGTTATAGGCTTTATTGTCTCCAGAAACAAAGGCTTTTTATCTTTTCCTAGGCCCATTCTATGATCCCAGGCTTTTTAGTGAGGTTTTTAAACACAGATCCTGTCTGCTTCAATATCAACATATTCAAATCTAAGTTGCCGAATCAGGTACCTGGGTACAAAATGCTAGTATGGCAAAATCTTTTTGGGGGGTTGGGTACATTCTTACAAAAATTAAATTATGTGTGTGTGTGCACGCGTGCTGCTAAAAAACAGAATTAAGTTTAGAATGTCATATATCAATACATATGCTAAACAAAATGTTAAATCCATTATAAATGATAACCAATAACAGTTAGAATATCAAAACAGTTAGATGATTGTCAGTTCTGAGTTGACTAATCAGCACCATATGGGTCATCATCAATATCAAGATTGTCATCAACATTAATATTAGATGATGGAACCCCATTGTCACTTGTACTAAAAATATGCTGGCTACTCAACTCCTCAACAACTGAAGATTGTGCAACGATAGAAAGATCCAAGTCAGCATGCTCCGGGTCTACATCCCACAACTTTGTTGCCCCTTGCTTGTACTCATCACTTTTGTCCGTAAGAAGGCACAAGTTGGAATGCACGTAGACTGGATACTCTGCTTTGCTTGATACCAATCGATTGCGCTTTATTGAGTGGATGAAGGAGTATGTACTCCAATTCTGTTCAGCTGAAGAAGAACTAGCAACCTATTGAAGCAAAGGGAGATCTCGTTAGAGTCTTTAAATTAAAAATTTTGTAAATCAAACTTCCAACTTTGAAAATAGTAATTTTTAAATGACAACCAAATTTAGGGGGTGGTTAAAACTAAAAATTCATAACCTTGTGATAAAACTTTGATAGCGAGAATTTGGAGGTGTGGCGATTTGTAGCCATTGAGGTACCACCAAGAGTGAGCATCCTTCTTATTCTTGTTCATGAAGAGCAGCATGATTGTGACCAATGGAGGCTGCAAAATCAGCAAATTCACTTGAAACTGCATCTTCCATTTCAATATCAGGGTAAAGTTTAGTAAGAGCTTTCCTAAACCCTTCACCAACTTCGGTATCATGATATGGTGGCACCCTTGTTGGCATAGCAAGAATCTCTTCACTATAATATTTTGGAGTCAATGAGAAGGCAAGAAGTTGGATTTGGGTGGTCATTTTGTTCCATTGCTCAACACAAATTGATTGCACCTCATTGAATAAGGTTTCTTCAGGGTCTTGCTCTTTTGCAATTATGATGAATTTTATTTTCTCAATCATTGAGTCTATCTCATCATAAACCTCCCCCAAACATGGCTTATCCATGTTAGTATAGTGGATCAAACTGAGGATGGGCTCAATGAAACTAAGAAGATATTCCACACGATCCCACCAAGCGTCATCTAGAATCTTTGAAGCAAAAGAACTCTGCTAGGGATTTTGCCTTTTGTCTATGTACTTTGGTTTTCTAGTGTTGCTTTTCCTTGCATCATACCACATTTATTGCAGGACCTTCAGTTTTAAATGGCCTCGGCCAACTTCCACCTGATTGTTTCTACTAGTTGATGGTTTGGTGACTATGAACAATGGCTCGTCGAAGCAAGCATCCTTGAAAATTTTTGTTGAAAGTCTTTCACGAGGTATGCCTTCTAAGACCCCTGCGGATGTGGTTTACTCCAGATTTTGTTTTTTCATGTCAATGGTTAGACCAGCATATTGTTATTGGCTATTTTGTTGTGAGGTCCTGTTGACGTGTATTTTATACACAATCATACACAGAATAAAATACCAATAGGCATCTTATCCTCTCTTGAGAAAATAGTCTCTAACTGCTGAAGATCTGCAAAAAAAGGATCAGTTAGGTAGACTCCAAGGTTCTTTTAGTAGGGTCTCTATGTGTGGACAAGCTTTTTTAGTGGTATGATGTGATTTGCTGTTTCCTCCAAGGGGTCTTACGCATTCTAAAGCTCGAAGATTTTACTAAACTAAAAGGAACTTTCAAAAAATAGCAAAAAGATAGGGTTTAAAGAGGTCTAATCTAGCCTAACCCTATGAATGACTTAGTATGGACGAGACTTGGCAAGATTCAACCAACTTCAATTTTGCCATAAGATAACAACTCAATTGAAATTAGTGCGATCTTCTAAGGTAATATAATGGTATTCAATGCATCAAAGATCAAGGACACTACTACGAAGGTACATATCCAAGACACAATGATAATTGAAGATTAAGGACTCAAAGTGTTCTCCAGTCGACCACTCAAGGCGTTCCTACAATCAGCAAGAAGCTAGTGGTTTGGATTACGAATCCTACCAAATATCAAATCTCACACTTAGTCTTTCAAATTAACAAACTACTTCGATTGAGCACGATTCAAGTGTATCAAACAACCATGAAGATAACTCAAGAAATTTGCAACAAAACACCATAACTTCAATATTTTATTGATTTCCAAGTCATCATGTACAACAATTGCTTGAATTTCTCTCTTCAAGACTCAATCTTGCTACAAAATAAAATTGCTTCTAACTCTAATCTCTCTTACATCAACTATTGACTATTATCTGACTATCACTCTATTATCTCTTACCCAATGAAATGAAAAATGGGGGTATAAATAGCATCCCCAGTTACAATGAAAGGTCCAGATTGAAAGTAAATCAACGGACAAGATCATGACACCTAAACCCTAATTAGGGTTTGTTACAAATGACCTCCTTTTTACTGAACAATATTAAATACATAGCCAAATATTAAATTCGGCACAAAAACCTAGGAGGTATCAACCAATGAGAAATAAGATGTCATGTCATCTGTAACAACCTTTCATCTAGAATCTTATTCCCTTTCCAATTCTCTTTCTTAGCATATGCAATGAATTTTGTCACGATTCCTTCGATTTCTGTGATTGGAATCTCGGGAAGATTCTTGATACTCTCTTCCAAGTGGATGACCTGATCGAATGCATCTAGAAGAGCTGCGTCCCAAGTAGGTTCAAGTTCCTTCGTTCTATCAATCAGGAGCATGGTGGCAAACATCTGATCATACTGCTCATCTGTAACATCTGCGTCTTTGCGAAAGATGATCTTGATTCTATCCTCAAATTCCTGCATATCCACATCTGTCTCGACCTCGATCCTTCTGCCAAGAATGGTACGAAGTACCTCAAATACTCTGTCCTGGATCGGATTGATCACTTCCTCAACCTGACTACATCTAACACTGATGTCCTCGAAGAGAACACTCTTTATATGGAGTAAGGTTGACCACTGAAATAAACTGTGAGAATCACCTTCCAAGATCCTCTCCTGCGCTAAAATTCTTCTGGATGTATGTCTTATTACTTTCAAGACAGGGATGATAACGTCCTTGGTATGGGCAAATGCAGCTACTGTTACCATCAATCTGTGGATTATCTCAAGAACTTGGATAGCCTGATGAATGATCTTCGTCATCCTTGTAACAAACTCTATGGCCACTGTATGAGATCTATCCATCCAACTACATGTACGCTGGACCAGGTTCCTGAATCTTTCTGCTTCATTGATCGATTGAAGGGGCAATGCCTGCACTGGTGATCTAACTGGATCCTGACGTCCCAAAGGTTCATTGATGTGACTGAAATATGTCCTCCATGCACCGACCTCTCTCTCAAGCTTTCTATTCTTTTCCACTTCTTCTCTAAGCTTGTCCTTCAATGCCTCAAATGTGTCGGTGGCATCATCTAAAGTCTGCTCTGCTGTGGATGGTCCTAACTCAATAGTCTGTATATCATAATCCTCTGCTAGGATCTCACCCTCATATTTATCTGCTGCCAGTGTAGCTATCTGTAGTTTTCTAGATCCAGTCTCATCTCGAATCATCTTGGACATCTTTGTAGCCTTCTTCTTCTCTGTTATCACATGTGAATGTCCAACAAGGCTCTCTAAATCAATTGCATTGTCCTCGTCCTCAACTACGATCACCCTAGTCAATCTTTCCTTCAACCAATCTGGGATATTCGATCTTGTCTCTTGAACTTGAATCTCTTTATGTACTATTTCTTCTTGCCTGGGAGGAGATGTTATTTCATTATCTTCTTCTAAATCATAGTCTTGGAGAGATCCATCCGATGAAACATGCTGTGCCTGTCCTTCCTCCTGCCTGTCATTCTGTACCATCGACTCCATGGACTCTTCCACTCGAATTGTTCTATCCTCTGGTCTGGAAGAAGTACCTGGTGTTTGATCTTTGTTGGCACCTTGCTTTTTCTTGGAAGGCTCTTTCTTTTCTGATCTTTCCTTTCTCTTCGAACCTCTCGGATGGAGATTGCCCTCACTGGCACATCGAAGGTTACCTTCACCTGAATTCCTAGGATTAGGATTGCCTTCACTCACACTTGCTCCACCTTCGTCTGGTTTCTCTTCCAAAGTAAAAGACATAGCTATGCCTTGTTCTCTCAACTTCTGATGCTGAACGTCTACCCATCTGCGAGTACAAGACAAAACTGGTGCCATCAAAGCATCTAAATCCACGACCTCGGGCTCATTCCAATCCAACCTTATTGTTTTGCTTTCTCTATCATAGGAAGACTGGATATGCCTGCCATTGTCCTGAGCTTGGTCGGCCACTCTGTAAATCCTGCATTTCCTGATGAAATCCAAAGGCAATCTAGAATGTATCTTTCGTTTCACTTCAAGATCATCTAGGAGGTTCATCATAAAATCTTCAATTTGATGCTCATGTCTAAATCTTCTACCGATCGTCTCCTCTAAATGTCCATGCGGATCAAAACTCTCTCTCCAAGCAAAAGATGAAAAAGAATACAAGGCTAACTCCTTCTCTGCGTCATCCATGGCTAAGACATTAGGACATACCTCAACTGAATTACCCAAAATAATAGGTACTTGGACTCCATTCTGATGTCTGTGTCTGAATGCCTTCACATATGCTGCCAACAGCCTTGTTACTTCAAGTAACACAATTCTGTCTGTCGGATATCTCGGCAACATGTATGGTGGTAAAGGACATCCATGCACTCTAATGTAAGTAAACTTGGGAAACTGAATGAACCAAGCACCGTACCTCTTGATGAATTCCTGGGCGTCCTGAGATAATCTATTGTGAATCCCTCCTTGCAACGTCCTTGTGATGTTCATCGTGAAGGTATCATTGACTAACTTGTAGTTTTTCCCTGGCGGATGATGCAAGTAGGTATAGGATTCACAAGCTCTGACCTCGTCGGGTCCTCTTCCAATCACTCCTCTGTGAGGTAGTCCTGCGTACTCAACACTCCTGATCAAAGCATAGATGACGTATGAACTCATGTGGAAGGACTTAGTAGCCCTGAGTCTCCTCAACTGTACGTCTAAGCAATGGCTAATTATCCTAGCCCAATGTATTGTACCCTTTCCTTGGACAATCACCTGGATGAAGTAAAACATCCACTTCTCAAAATAGAAGGCATGAGGTGCTCCTGTAACTCTGTTGAGCATAGTAATCAAATCTCTGTACTCCTCCTGGAAATCAATCCTGTGCGGTGTGTTCGGTACCTTGCTTAGACGAGGACGACTCTTAAGTAGCCAGTTCTTATTGATTATGCTTAAGCAAGCATCTGGATCATCATCGTACACTGATCTGGCTCCTTCAATGCTCTTGTATATTATGTCCCTGTGCTCTGGAAGATGGAAAGCTTCACTTATAGCTTCCTCTGAAAGGTACGCCAAAGTGTTTCCCTCATTGGACACAATTGTCCTGGACTGTGGATTGTAGTGACGGGCACACTCGATCATCAACTCGTGGCACTGAATAGCTGGAGGAAAACCGGCCGCCTTGATGATGCCACTCTCTATTATTCTCCGGGCGACAGGTGATGGCTTGCCAATGTAAGGGACCTCTCGAAACTTCTTCGTGCTAAAGTTCCCCAAGTTTGTATCTCCAATGTTGCTCCACTTCGACACGATCTTGGTCTCCACTTCTTCGGTCTTCTGATCTTCTTTCATGAGAGCCGAGCGGCTGGTGGATGCTCCCGTCTTCGGAGTCGCCATACCTACACAACATTTCATTATAAGAACTTGATTTTGCAATAAATAACATAGATTAGAGAGATAAAGTTTTTAGGAAACCTCATGATAAGTCTCTAGAGTTATCATTTCCTAAAAACAAAAGATTGAGCAATGAAATTCAAAATTCAAAACTTCAAAACTTAAAATATGACGATGAATGAATAAAGCAATAAAATCAAATCGCCATACCTCAATAGAGAGCTAGCTCTAGAATGCAAAAAGACAAAAGATCGCTTAGGCAAAATTGATGTATATAAATGATCTTCAAAGTTATCTCCTCAAAAGATCAACTTCGCCACCTTTGGATTGAACGTGATCTTCAAGTTCGCCTTTGATGTGGTCTTCAACTCTTGGCAAATTCACTCAAATGAAGTATCGCACCACCTTTGATGTATTAGCGCCACCTTTGGTTTGAATGGAATTCGCACCCCTTCAAGCACACTTCGCACTATCTTCTTTCTCCTTAATTCGCATGTAGAGGGATAAAAATAATGATGTGAAAATAATAGTTTTCACCCCCCTATATATAGCGCTTGCACCTCAATTCATCCCTTAGGCCGACTTGATAAAATATAGCAATTTTGAACGATTTTTAAATGATTTTTAATTAAATAACAAGGCCGACCTCCATATATGAGCGCTCAAATTCGATTTTTTATTAATTAATTAATTATTAAATGCCTTTCGTTTTAATTTATAAATTTCGATTTTTAAATAAAGGCAAAATAATTAATAAATGATCAACGCCATATTAAATGCTAATTTAAATAGGATTTTCAAATTTATCGAACTTAGCATTTAAGGAAAATTTGAAATGTTTATTTGGCGCCAAAATTATGAAAATGAAAGGGACGTACCTCATCGCCCTGGTCCCTTGGAGAGGGACAGGAGCGATTCATGATTTTTGTCTTGATTCTTGCAACTTCAACGTTCATCTCCTTCCTTTCCATGTTCAATATCGATCATTTTGATGGGTCCTTCGAATTTGATTGCCTTGCATGTGCGCATAAGTGCCTTTGGGTGTTCATCGCCCTGGTCCTTGTCCAAAGGACAGGAGCGATCTCCATGTTTTCACGTAGACCTTGCATTTTTGATCTTCGATCCTTCATTGTAGAGCGAATAACTTCATTGCTTGCTTCTTCTACGCTTGTTCCATTTGTTTTCATGAAGTTGTTCGGACATTTTAGAGGATCATCGCCCTTGTCCCTTGGAGAGGGACAGGAGCGATCCATGTCTTTCTCTTTAATCTTAGCAACTTTAAACTTCGATCTTTGTTGTGATGTCTTCCAAACGCCGTCCTTTACCTTGTCCATCCTTGCCTTGCCTCAACTTTGAAGGAATATGAGTGTTTTTGATGGGATCGCTTTGGTCCTTGTCCAAAGGACAGGAGCGATATGAGCTCTTTAGCATGTTTGACGATGTTTGGACGTTCAAGACTCTTGCACGTGATCTTCAAACGATGTCTCGAACCTTGTATGATCTTGTGGAGTATTTGACTTGGCATGAACTCGAAACAAAACGAAGAGTCCAAGGCAAATCGCCCTGGTCCCTTGGAGAGGGACAGGAGCGATATGGTCCATACGTTCATTTTGGTGATTATTTTACGTTTGAAATCTTCATGCATCACCTCCCTATCATACCATGGACCCTCTAAGATCTTGCAAAATCTTGACCTTACGTAAATCTTGCATGAAGTGGCCAATATACCTAATATCGCTCTGGTCCCTTCCTGAGGGACAGGAGCGAACTTCATCATTTTAAGCTTATTCTTGTTTATTTCAACTTGCAATCATCTTCATTACGTGAAATGATGTCCTTTCGACCCTCTTGGTTGCTCGAAACTTGTTTGTCCTTTGAATTTTATGCCATTATGGAGATATCGCTCTGGGCCCTTCCTGAGGGACAGGAGCGATCTGGGTCTTAGAGTGTAAATCTCTTCATTGTGATGACCTTTAAGTGCTTGTGCTCGATGAAGATGTCTTGAAATGTCTTTGCCACCCTTTGTCTTGACTTGGATCGGTTTTAAACTTGAGTGAGAAGCAACATAACCACTGTATCGCCCTGGTCCCTTGGAGAGGGACAGGAGCGATCCATCTCTTGTGGCCTTCATTTCATTTTGTCAGGTTCCAAATTTATATTCAACGGATTCGTCATGCTCCACTCCATTCATCCATGCCTTGATATCGTCTGCAACTCGGCAAGAAAATTAATTATAACAAAAATCGCTCTGGTCCCTTCCTGAGGGACAGGAGCGAACTGGACATTTTGGGACCCTTGTGGACGTTTAAAAATCTTCAATTCGTATTCAATGAGTTCATCTCACGTTCTTCCTTGCCTTTGGACGTAAACTTGTCTTGATTTTTGCCTGGATTTTGCCCAATGAAGGACATCGCTCTAGTCCTTGGGAGAGGGACAGGAGCTATAAGGTACTTCGCCCTGGTCCCTTGGAGAGGGACAGGAGCGAACTTTGCATTCTGGACCATTCTCCTTTGTGATAGCACTTCAAATTATATTCATTTGGTAAAGCATCTTCCTTTGGACCTCTTCAAATCATCAAGTCAACGAAATCTTGCAAGGACAAGGCAAAATTTGATTTGTAGCTCCGGTCCTTCACTGAGGGACAGGAGCGATTTTTCTCCTAGAGGCGTTTCGGTGGTCATGAAAATCTTCAATTTATATTCAATGGAAAGATCTCGCCGTTCTCCATCACTTCCAATTTGAAATTCGTCTTGACTCTGCAGGAATAGTGAAATATTTGAAAATGAGCTCCCGTCCTTCACTGAGGGACAGGAGCGATTTTGCTCCTACAGGCCAAAATAACATGATTTTTCACATTTTAACACTTCACAAGGCAAAAACAAATCATTTCCAATGCCCAGGACCAAAAATCAAAAAGGTCAAAATTTAGTCAAAATATTCAATCGGACAAAAATTCACACTTCACTCTCAACACTTAGACAAATTTAAGCTCTGCATCAACATTCCAATTGAACATTAAACCATTCTGGCGAATTCATTGCATTCAAAATTTGCATCCTAGAAAAGGAAGCTCAAAAGCTCTCAAAAAAAAACGACTGGATTTTGGCCTGAAAAGACAAAAATAAAAACCCTAAGGCTTGACCCTAAATCCAGACAACTAACCGACTAACAAAATCCTAAAAAACGAAGCAAAAGGCGAGCAAAAAGAGGGGGTCCCCATTTGCGATGGGGCGATGTGTGAAATGGTCACAACAGGTCCCCACCTTGAAAGCATGCTACGAGATTAGGTTGCCAAGACATGTGCTCCTCATGGGGTCCAAAACCTCACTAAGGGGTTTTTTTTTTTTCTTTTTTCTGAAGTTAGCCATGTCCAAGCTATTTTTCAGCATAACTGTTGGTATGTTTGGTTGTCTCTTTTGGTTTTTCAACCTTGGACTCGAAACTTCTTATTCTCAGACGATAAAAAGCTGTGTGTGCCTGCCTAGCTTGAATTCCCTAGTCTCCCTTTGCCATGTTGCCATTTTCTTCCTTGCCATTGCTTCTTGGCTGAGGAAGATTTTTTGTGTTGAGTTAGACTGTTTTTACCATGCTCAACTTCAAAAATGGGTTTGTGTAGGAGTGGATTTATTTTGAGACCTCAAGGGATCGATAGATATTTAGATTGGCAGCCTTCACCATTCTCAGTGAGTGCTCAATCGGAACTTGTCAAACACTTGTTTTGGTGCCAGTCATTGGACCATAAAATTAAGGATTGCCTGCTGGCTGCTCCTAGGATTAAGACCTCCCCATGGGTTCTTGACCCTGTGTATGCTCTTGAGGCTTCTAAACTAGTGGAGAAATGGACTATGGTGACTCACAAGGGGAAGAATGCCTCATCTAGTAGTGTACAAAGCAAACCCTAGGTGTTTGTTGTGCAACTACAACAAGCTGGTTCAGACCCTTCTTCGAAGGGAAAGGAAAGTGTTATTCCCACCACCCTTGATACTCAACGTTTCCAATTGCTTCATGAGGGATGTGATGATGGTGAGAGATATTCCCAAATTGCGTCATCTTATCTGATTCGATCACTTTCACTTATCCTTCTTCATACTTGGGAATTCACTTTATGATGTGTCTCACCTTTCAACCTTGGAATCCTTCACCTTGACTGCTCTTGACCTTGATCATTGTATTGATATAGGAATATCTCCATGGTGTACTAATCTTGAATCTTGGATTTCCGAAGGAAATTAAGATAATTGCAATGTTTCCTCACGTTGAAACATTTGAACTTACCACCTCCTGTATTTTATATTGAAAGTTCGAGGCATAAGTGTGATCTGTTTTACTTCTTGAAGTCTTGACATCCTCAGGTTGCCATGATACAATGAAAGCTTGGAATGCAATGTGCTCCTCATGTTGCAATGCTAACCTTGAATGCTTTGATTCTTCTCCTTGTGTTGATGTGATGAAAGCCTTGAATGTGATCAGTTCCTCATATGAAATATCCCCAAATAGGGGTGCTAAAAAAAATATAAAAAATTCTGCAAACCAGGGCAAAACTGACAAAAGAAAATACCTATACAAACTAGGGCACAAATCTGGAAATTTATTTGCATGTAAATATGTTTATTTCAAACCCAGAATTCTGATCAGATTTCAGATCTGATTTGTGCAGCTAAAAATATAGATATTAGATTATTTCTGAGCTTAGGAAAATACAATAAAAACCCTCATTACTGCCCAGAATTTTCAGAAATGAAATACATTGAATTTCCTTCAACTTTTGAGGAAAAAGTAGAGATAAATATGCAGATTTCAATACCAAAATACCTCAGAGTGGTTCAGAATGATTTCCAAACCCTAGCCGACCCTCAAAGTGGCTCTAGGCTCCCCAAAATGGTCAATGCTGGGTCTTTTTTATGTGCTCCTCAGTAGCTGTCCACAAAGTACTCAGAAATTGATGGTTTGCAGCTGTAGATGATTCCAGATCTGAGTCTTCAGCACTGAGTTTGTCCTCCAATTTGGTCTCCAACCCGATCTATACTTGCAGCTCTGAATGATAGTGAGCTAGGGCTTCACAAACCTGAGGTTATTCTGCCAAAACACACTCTTCTGCCTAGGGTGAACCCATGTGTCACACCAAAAACAGGGATACTCAAGGTTTTAACTCCTCAAGCCAAGTTGCTGTAGCAATACTCAGAATAATTCATCACATAATGCCCTCAAAAATTGAAAAATAAATTGAATGAATGATTCAATAATCGGATAATGTATTCAACAATATACAAGTGTATATATAGAGATTACAAGATGACATTCTAAATTAAGAACAAGTCGTTTAAAGTGAACTACTAAAAAGCTAAACGCTAAATAAAGCTTAAAAGCTAATTAACTAAAAAGCTAAATGACCATTAAACAAGGAACTAAATATAGGTGATTAAAATATAATCAAATATTCTAATAAAAATGAGCCCTTAGGGTGATTTATAACAACTTCTAAAAAGATGAATCGATCTCCACCCTTGATAGTCCATCTCTTAATCCAAGGCTCCAAAATAAAAACCTAAAATGTGCACCAATTAGAACTCTTGAAGCTGGGACCCACCTTGGCTTTTGTCACATGTTTTAATTAAGTCACTTAAGTACATAAAAGAGGGGACAACTTAAGTCCCTTGGTTAGGCATCACTTAAAATTGCCTAAAAAGACGTGCCCAAATTAAAATAACTTAAATTCACTTAAAATAACCTAAGTTCACTTAAGTTGCATCAAAAGACGTGCACTCAACTTAAAATTAGAAATTACAACAAGCCAAGGATTCCATATTTTACCCAATGACGCTTTATGTCCTCTTCCTCTTGGGTAATCCAAGGAAAGGACAGCCAAACTGTTGTTAAGCATTTTGATTTGAGTTGGGGACATTACAGTCAGACCTGCTCCTCCAAATGATTTGCTTGTGCTTGAACTATGCTGGGCGCATTATCTGTGTTGCTGTTACAGTGTTCAGCATCATCATTAAGCCTTACCATCTTCTCTTCCCTTCCTCTTTCATACCTACAAAACAAACAGGTACTGCATCAAACATTTGTGAAAATAATAAACTTTCTCTCAGACCTCCATTTCTCATTTGAAGTGATGAATATTATAATCTCTCTTGAGGTCTGATAATTTTACTGTTTAGGTGTGGTTCCATATTTTTACCCTATAGACTGATAAAATTCGCTTTTGAAGTTGCAAGGGGATGATGAATTATCTCAGGTCTGCGCCTTCAATTATCTGCCTTAAATCAAATTGGATTGATGTTCAAATGAATGAATGATTCAATCCTCTCTCTCTATATGCTTCTTTACCCTTAAATTGACTTTACCTCCTCCAGCCGACTTGAACACTTATTTGTTTGGAATTAAATTAATTGAATGTCCAAATAGGTTGGCTGGCATCAAGCTTCTTTTATTTTGCCTTTTAAACTTTGTATTTCTTCCTTAACGAGGCCAACTTAGGCCTCTTTTCCCCTTGGGCAGGTTTAAGGATGCCTTAGGGATAAGTTGCCAGCGCATTTTGGTAATGCCGAGGATAATGTTTAGGCACTGATTAAAAATTCAAATGGACAGATTTGAAGTCGGCCTTAGGTGATTAGCCTTTTCCTTGTGCAACATCAGGTCGGCTCGGTTAGAGAATCATCACATGAACATGTATAAATAAGAGTCAAGTTCTCCCCTCCAAAATGCAATTTCACCTGATTATTCATTTATTTTGCTCTGGATATCAGAATTAGGCTTGCATCTTCAGGTCTGAGCGAATTTTAATATGCAATAGGACTGACTTTTCAGGTCTGATGCGAATTCCTGATTTGCATTCTAATGTCTTCCCACTTTAAAGTTGTGCATTTTGTGGAGGTGTGGGATTTTTCTGGTTGTGAATTTTTGCAAGCCAAGGACAAGTGTTGCTTTCCATCTTCAAGTCACGGATTTAGGAGGCCCAAGGATAAAATCATGAATTGCATCATACTTCTTCTCATTTTCCTTCCATTCCTCAATTGTTCCTCACCTTCATTCCTTAATCACTTCTCACCCTTCTTTCCTTAACTTGCTTCACTTAGGCATTCATTTGGTCAAACATGGGATATTTCTCTTATCTCCACAGGGTTGTGGATTTGAGCAAGTCAAGGACAAGTGTTGATCTTCCACCCTCAAGTCGTGGATTTGAGAGAGTCATGGATAAAATTATTGCATTCCACCTCAAAGTCATGGATTTTTGCTAGGCGTGGAAAACAGGAGGTCGTGGATTTTTTGACCTCATGGAAAAACTCTATCTCCTCTCCTCCATTCATGGATTAAGTTGATCATACCAGCCTTTTCTTGCCTTCCTCATTAAAGGTACTTTGTTTGCCAATTTTGAAATCTCAAAGGTGGATTTGATTAGTGCAACATTCACTCAACATCACCCTCTTAGCTTGGGCATGGATTCCTTGAGGTTATGGATTTTGCTTGGGCGTGGATTCCTTGAGGTCACTTCCTCTCGAACCCATTGATTTCGCCAAGTGAAAAAGTTGTTGCAAGGTTGATTGAAGGTGATCTTCTCATTAATTAAGCCATTCTAAGCATTAACTCACCAATCTTATGTATCGCCCAACCCTTGGAAAGTTGATCATCTCATCAATTCGCTAAAGTCGTGGATTTGGGCAACTCAAGCACTAGTTGGAGATATCATCCCAAGGTCATGGATTTTGGCTAGGCGTGGACAAACTTGGCACATCATTACAAAGTCATGGATTTCCTCTAGGCGTGGATTTGCCAAGGTCGTGGATTTTGTTCACTTATGGATAAAGTTGATCATCTCCAAGAAGGTCGTGGGTTTTTTGATTAATCATGAAAAAATTCAACTCTTTGCAAGAATTGCATGGATCTTGATGAGTTATAGAGCTTTACTCATACTTTCCTTGACTTTTCCTTTGTTCTCGTGTATCCTTCTTGGAGAGAGGTTTTATCGTGAGTTGCACTCGTGCTCTTTCTCATTCCATCATTCAATCTTGACTTCCTTTCATTCATTCCCATGTCACTTCTTGTCCTCTACTCTCCTGACCTTCATCTATCATTCCTTTTTGATAACACCTCATATACATTTCACTAATTTACTAAGTCAAATGGAGCTAGGGATTTTCAATTTTACCTAGGGTTTATCCATCTAATCTTTGATTAGGTCTTAAGAAAGGGGGTGATGTTTGGCCAAGGACTCATCCTTGGATTTCCTCCTAGAGGAAATCCAAGGAGTCTTGCCACTTCTAGCTTATCTCTCTGGTTCACTTGACATTGTCATACTCTTGACATCATTCCACAACTTGATCATATTTAAGCAACCTTGACAACACCTAAGCAACCCTTTGACAACTTATACTTATGACAACTTTTGGGGCAATTGTGGGCAGCTTAAGATTTCATGATTTTCAACCATGGAATTGGTTGATTGCCCCTTGTCATTCATTCAAGAGAGGTTATTAGCAGATTTGCTTGAGGATTATTCTCTAAACTTCTATTCTCATCATTGAACTTCAAAACTCAACCCAGTCACTGGCAACGTGTGAATGGTATCCTCTTAGAGGCTAAGAGTCTAGAAACTGTTGCTAGAGACCTAAACACTACTCAAGAAGCAAAAAGTGGGGGTCCCCATTTGCAATGGGGCGATGTGTGAAAATGTCACAACACGTCGCCTAGGCCCTAGGCTCTTCATCGCCACTCTAGTAGTAGGAATGGTTTGACTAGACACAACTTTGCCTCACCTCCTCCAAGGGGTGCCACTTCTAGGTGGCCTTCGAGTGGAGTGAGGCCATCGATTGGTAGAGATTGTGTTTGGTTTGCCAGATTCTTCTAAGTGGTTCCCTTGGCCGGCCTTGGCGATTTCTCCGACGCCGAATGAAGATAGAGATAAGAAGGATGAAGAAGATAAAAGTGATGAAGGGTGGTCTATTCTCGATGTCACCCCAAACATGTTGATGTGTGGGGTAAACTAGATTGACTGGGACCCCTCGCCTCCCCCTACTAGTGTTGCCATCACCACTTAGTGTTTTTTATGTTGTTATTGCTAGCTTTTTGGGCTATGCCTGTGTAAGCTCTAGGGTGTGATCTTGTACCCACTCGTCCTTTTTTTGTGAATATGTGTAATTTTAAATGTTAATAGATTTGATACACTTATTCATAAATAAAAAATATTGTTCTTTTGTAATTATTATTTTTTGATTGATTAATTGAGGGTATTGATGAACCTTGGCTGGAATTTGGGCGTTAATCAAGTCGATTAATTGCGGGACTGCAAATGGGACACCTGTTGTGACGTTTTCACACATCGCCCCATTGCAAATGGGGACCCCCCTTCTTTTTAGGCCTTCCCGGTTTTTTGGCTTGCGTTTTTGTGGTCTTTTTGCAGCAGTCTCATCAGTCTCTCTGCTTTGCAAGTGTTTGGGGGTCATATTGATCAAGTCTGCTCTTCGTTTGGGCGAGTTTTATGAAGTCGAGGGCCTGTTTTGTTCCTTTTCAAGGTTTCTGCCTTTTGTCCTTGATTTTAGGGGTTTCTGTTAGGGTTTTGAAGAAACTAAGCATGCAGTTGGAATCGGGACCTTTCAAGGAACCTCCTAGTAAAATTTGAGCCAAAACGGAGCAACTTTCTATTTTTAGAAAGTTCCTATTTTTTAGGGATTATACTGAGTCCCAGATTGGTCTAGTTTTGCCAAAAATCAAACTTACTATTTTTAGTAAGTTTCTATTTTTAGTAAGTGCTTCTGACCTATTTTGCCCAAACCTTGACATTTTGAAACACTTACCATTTGGGAAAATCTATTTTTGGCAGGATCTTCACAGGAAAACACTGAAAGCTGAATATCTCTGAAGATTGAACGTTCCTAAAGACCATTTCTAAATCCGGAAAAGTCAGAAGGCAGACAAGTTGGATAAAAAATGGTTAAGTTTGGAACTCTTATTCCAGAAGAGGAAAGCATGCAAAATCAACCAAGTCCATAAATTCATATCAATCCACCAATGTCATCCTGATCCGAAAATGGCCTGAAATTTGACTAAGTTTGGAAATTTGGAAGATCTTCCAAATCCAGAATTTGCATTATGATTCCTATGGACCTGAAACCACTCTCAAACATCCTGACAATATATATGAAATATAACTTAAAGTATAAGTGGCATCTTCAATATGTCTTTTTCGCATCTTCAATATGTCTTCAATATGTCTTTTTCGCATCTTCAATATGTCTTTTTCTTTTCTTATACTTAAATGTTATATTTCATATATATATCCTGACGAAGAGCCTGAAATGATGGAAAAATCCATGAATCCATGAACATGGTGAAAATGCGCCCAAGACTGGGCTGGGGCGCTAATTTCAAAAATGCATTCACAAGTGGAAAAATCCACTAGTCCATGGACAGGGCCCAAATGCGCCCAAGACTGGATTGGGGCGCTAATTTCAAAAATGCATTCACAAGTGGAAAAATCCACTAGTCCATGGACAGGGCCAAAATGCGCCCAAGATTGGGCTAGGGTGCTGAATTCAAGAAGGCATTCACAAGAGGGAAATCCATGAATCCTTGGCATGGTGAAAATTTCACCCAAGCTAAAAATTGAAATTTTGCCTAAGGCACGAAATCCAAGGAGTCAAGGAGGAATAAAAAGCAGAATTCCCCTTGGGCCAATTTTCGATTATCCTATTTTTAGACACCAAATCCCGACCAAATGTGGAAAATTTTATAGATTCAGAATTGGGGTGAAATTCTGTTAGGGTTTCAAGAAGACCCGAAGCAAATATGAACTAACAATTATATGCAGATTTAAATACAAAAGATAAAGAAATAAAACAGGACACGGATAACACAAAGATTTAACGTGGTTCACCCAGAATGGGTTACGTCCACCATACACAGCTGTCCAATCTTTCTTATTATCCAGCAAAAACAATACATCAACCTTACAATGCCTTAAGCATCCCAGTCGCTTATAACATGCGTTTTTAGGGCAACAAACAAAGTCGGCCTTTTTAGGGTTTTATTACAATGTCGGTTTTCATCAATGAAAAACGGCAAATTTTTTTTTCGGGGGAACCCCTGCTTTTCTTGCAACCCCCCCCGAACCCCTGCCCGGGGCCCAGTCCAGCCCAGCCCCGGACCCCGGCGAGGATATGTGCTGAGTGTACAGTACTTTACTGATCAGTCGCCACATTTCAACAATCTCCCACTTGGAGACCGATACTACACGACACCACTGTACATGCAACATCCGCTGGATAAAACACTAGGACTTGACTGATATAAATTCCACAATTATCAATCAAGAAGACCAACATAAACTGATGAAGAAATCAGCTTCTCCTGTGGAACTGCCTTTGTGAACATATCGGCAGGATTCTCACTTGTGTGAATCTTCTCAAGCCGTAACTGACCCTCCTCCAAAATAGTCCAGATGAAGTGGTACCTGAGCTGAATGTGCTTTGTCCTTGAATGAAAAGTAGAGTTCTTTGCAAGATGAATGGCACTCTGGCTATCAGTATACAATGGGCTATCTTCTTGTGTCTGACCCAATTCCTTTAGAAAACATTGCAACCAAATCATCTCCTTGCTGGCTTCTGTAGCAGCAACATACTCAGCTTCAGTGGTTGAAAGTGCAACAACCTTTTGCAGCCTAGAAATCCAACTGACTGCAGTTCCCCCTATAGTAAAAACATACCCTGTAGTACTCCTCCGTGAATCAATATCACCCGCCAGATCAGAGTCAACAAATCCACTCAGAGCAGCATTAGATCCTTTGAAACATAATGCCTTCGTAGTAGTTCCTTTCAAATACCGAAGAATCCATTTCACAGTATTCCAATGTTCCATACCCGGATTACTCATAAACCTGCTCACAACTCCCACTGCATGTGCAATAGCTGGCCTTGTGCATACCATTGCATACATCAGACTGCCAACAGCTGATGAATACGGGATGTTAGACATTTTATTAACCTCTTCCTGTGCCTTTGGGCACATCTCCTTAGTCAATTTGAAATGACTAGCCAAAGGTGTACTAACTGCTTTTGCATCCTGCATGTTAAATCTTTTCAACACCTTCTTTATATACTCACTTTGGGACAAATTCAAGGTTCTATTTTTCCTGTCCCGTGTAATTCTCATACCGAGAATTTGCTTAGCTCCACCCTAATCCTTCATAGCAAATGACCTGGCTAATTTCTGTTTAAGATCATTTATATGTTGCATGTTAGACCCAGCAACAAGCATGTCATCAACATAAAGCAACAGGATAATATAACTACCATTATCAAATCTCTTAAAATATACACAATGATCAGAATGACATCTATGATAACCGTGTTCAGCCATGAAACTATCAAATTTTAAATACCATTGTCGGGGTGCTTGCTTTAGGCCATACAGACTTTTCTTCAACCTGCACACCAAGTTCTCCTTACCTTTGACCTCATATCCCTGTGGTTGCAACATGTAAATTTCCTCCTCCAAATCTCCATAGAGAAAAGCTGTTTTGACATCTAAATGTTCAAGATGTAAATCATCTGCAGCCACAAGACTAAGTACAGTTCTAATTGAAGTCATTTTTACAACTGGAGAAAATATTTCATCATAATCTATACCCTTTTTCTATGCAAAACCTTTTACCACAAGTCTGGCCTTATATCTTTTCTGACCTCCTTCCTCCTCCTTCAGCCGATAAACCCATTTGTTAGGCAAGGCTCGTTTTTCTGCAGGTAAAGGGACTAAGTCCCAAGTCTTATTTTTCATCAAGGAGTCCATCTCCTCTTTCATGCCTAGCTCCCACTATTGTTTGGTATCTACCTGCATTGCTTCTTCATATTCTTCTGGTTCACCAGAATCCGTTAATAAAATAGAATACAAAGAAGGAGAAAATCTTTCAGGGGGTCTACTTGTCTTCGTAGAACGTCTAACACTTGAAGGAGTTTGTGGGACAATCTGTTGTTGCTGAGCATCAGGTACCTGTGGCATTTCATTTTCAGGAATCTCATCCAACACCACATATTCTTGTTTGCCCTGTTCATGCTTCTTTTCCTGCATCTGTTCTTTATACATAACCTTCTCATTAAATATAACATCTCTACTTCTAATTATTTTCTTATTTTCAAAATCCCATAACCGATAGCCATATTCATCTATCCCATATTCAATGAAGGTACATTTCTGAGATTTAGCATCAAGCTTGGTTCTGTTTTCTTTATCAACATGGACAAATTCGCAACCAAAAGTTTTTAGAAAAGAATAATTTACCTTTTTACCAGTCCATGCCTCCTCTGGAATACCACCATCCAAAGGGGTTGAAGGTCCTCTATTTATCAAATAGACAGCAGTATGTACAGCATCTGCCCAAAAATGTAAGGGCAATCCAGCATGCAATCTCATGCTCCTCGCACGTTCCATGATAGTCCTATTCATTCTCTCTGACACACCATTTTCCTGTGGAGTTCCTGGAACTGTCTTCTGCTTTCGAATCCCATTTAAGGAACAATAATCTTCAAATGTTTTGCTGCAATACTCACTTCCATTATCCGATCTGAGACACTTCAACTTTTTTCCTGTCTCATTCTCAACCAAAGCTTTTCATTTCTTAAAAGTTTCAAAAACATCTGATTTTTGTTTTAGGAAATATACCCATGTTTTTTCTGGTTGAGTCATCAATAAAAATAACATAATAACAAGAGCCACCAAGAGATGATACCTGAGCCGGTCCCCATACATCTGAATGTACAAGCTCTAACTTCTCACTCTTCTTCTCTTTCCCAACCTTGAGAAATCTGACTCTTTTCTGTTTACCATAAACACAGTTTTCACATAACTCTAAATCAATCTTCTTTAGTCCTGGCAATAGATTTTTGGAGTGAAGGATTTTCATCCCTTTCTCACTCATGTGCCCAAGCCTATGGTGCCACATTATTGAATCTGTTCTTGCAACATTTATTGTTGTTGTCCCTGCAGTAACTTTATTTGTAGCAGCTAAAGTAGAGTAAGTGTTACCAGTACACAGATATAATGTGCCTACCTTCGCACCTTTAGCTACTACTAATGATCCTTTAGTGACCTTCCACATACTGTCTGAGAAGGTAACTATGCAACCTTCACTACCTAGTTGCCCTGTAGAAATTAAATTTCTTCTTAAATTAGGAACATGTCTTACCTCCTGCAGAAACCAGTCATTACCATTCTGCAACTTGATCTTTATCTTTCCTTTTCCAACAATTTGACAGGGCTCATCATCACCCAAATATACCTGTCCAAAATCACCTTGAACATAATCTAGAAAATATTTTCTATGGGGTGTAGCATGAAATGAAGCCCCAGAATCTATTACTCAAGAATCATTAACATTATCCAAACATAAGATTAAAGCATCTTGTAAAGTATTACTTGCAATATTAGCTTCCTTACTATCATTTTCATTTAGATGACCAGGCTTTCCGCAGTACCAGCAATCTTTCTTTCCTCTAGATTGAGAGCGTCCTTTCTTTGACTTCCCTCGTGACTTCTCATTCCCAGGGCCTTTTCCTCTTTGCTTTGATCTTCCTCTGTTCTCCACATTCAAAACACTACCTGATGATGTTGAAGTCTCACCTGTGCTTTTCCTTAGCATTTCCTTGCTTAGGATAACACCAACAATATCATCAAATACCAAAGTATTTTTACCAGAGACAGAGTTACTTACAGCCATAACCAAGCTATTCTAGCTTTCTGGCAAAGAACATAAAATCAAGAGAGCCCTAACCTCTTCTGCAAAGGTAATTTTTACCGAAGACAATTGACTAGTAATTGTATTAAATTCATTTAAGTGCTCCGCTACAGATCCTCCCTCACTCATTTTCAAATTAAACAAACGCTTCATAAGAAATACCTTATTCGAAGCTGAGGGTTTCTCATACAACTTAGCCAATGTTGCCATCAAATCTACAGTCGTTTTTGCTTCTGTTATATTGAATGCTATAGACGACGCAAGGCACAATCGAATGGATCCCAGTGCCTTTCTATCTAAAATGTCCCACTCTTCATCTGATATTGTGGTTGGTTTCTTTGCCTTTCCTTCCAATGGCCGCCACAAATCCTTTTGATAGAGGTAATCCTCCATCTGCATTTTCCATAACTGATAATTCTGGCTGTTAAACTTTTCGACCTTGAATTTGGAATCCTCCATTGTTCCCACTCAAATCTGAAAGTCCTGCCAATTTACTGAAAACCTCGCTCTGATACCAATTGTTAGGGTTTCAAGCAGATCTGAAGCAAATATGAACTAACAATTATATGCAGATTTAAATACAAAAGATAAAGAAATAAAACAGGACACAGATAACACAAAGATTTAACGTGGTTCACCCAGAATGGGTTACGTCCACCATACACAGCCGTCGAATCTCTCTTATTATCCAGCAAAAACAGTACATCAACCTTACAATGCTTTAAGCATCCCAGTCGCTTATAACATGCGTTTTTAGGGCAACAAACAAAGTCGGCCTTTTTAGGGTTTTATTACAATGTCGGTTTTCATCAACAAAAAACTGCAAAATAATTTTTCTTGAGGGCTGCCGCCCCCGAACCCCTGCCCGGGGCCCAGCCCGGCCCCGAACCCCGGAGAGGATACGTGCTAAGTGTACAGTACTTTACTGATCAGTCGCCACATTTCAACAAATTCTTCATCCAATGAACCTGGCTCCTAAATTTTAGGAGGATCCCTAAAAAATAGGGATGTTGAAAAAGAGACATGGACAATTCACGAAGTAATGGAAATTCCTTTCTTCAGAACATAATTCCAGGAAAGGTAAAAAATTGACTAAGTGTTGGAAATTCATTCCTTCATGACAGAGTTCCTGAAAAACATGAAAATTTGGTTAAGTGTTGGAAATTCCTTCCTTCACGACAGAATTCCAGGAAAGATGAAAATTTGGCTAAGTATTGGAATCAGGGATGAACTGAACAAGAAATTTCCCCTCCAGGGAAAAATTTGAAAAATCCATTCTCGGGCATCAAATCACATCCAAATTTCAAAAGTTTTACAGATTTGGATTTGTAGGAGAATTTTCTCTCTCCTGGACCGTGGAACCCTAATTTGGAAATTTTCCTAAAAAACAGGAAATGTGCAAAATTGATGAAAAACCTTCTTCAAACAAGGAAAGTTGAGGAGACTTAAAGAAAATTCTTCCTGAATCGAATTTTCCCTCTCCAACAATTCCAGATGTGCAAGATCGGATATACGACGACAGAGTCCATTTGCATGGCGAGGATCTATTGAACGCATGGCAGTATGGTGGTGCATTCATTGCCGGAATATTTGACCAAATGGCAACCTGGTCATTGCATGTTGAATTTATGGCAGATTCCTTTTGCATGCAGCCGCCGCATGTGGAAATGATGGAGCATTTATGACATAATGGGGTGATTTTTGCATGGATGAATATTCAATGCATGTTGGGCGAATTTGAAGGAGGTGGTGCATTTAATGCGCAGTGGATGCTATTTTGGGTACTTTTGAATTAATTGTATATGGGCATGATGGGTTATTAATTGGAGATTCCCACCTTGTTGCATCTTGAGTGGAGAATCTTTTAGGGAAAACGATGCACACGTAAGGACCCTTGGATTACCAGCAATCACATCAGCCAACTGAGTCACGTCCACGCATTGAAGGAACTTTGGAGTCGATTGTTTGAACTTCTTGCAATCTTAGCATGCAATCGTACTTTGATCAAGAGAGAGTGAAGTGACTGTTAGGCAACTTTATTCTGTGTTAGACATTGTCCTAAAAAACACGTCAACAACACCCATCCTTGAAAGTGGAGATCTAAAGTTAAATCTATGAGCATAATGACCTAGTAAGATCATAAAGCTTGCGAGCACATCAACCATGTAAAAGCTTGAACTTGGGTGGGTGTTTAAACAACCCAATACCTTAACCATTGCAATATGGCCTTAATGATAGTTCTTTTATAATTATTTATAACTTTTTCTTTTTGATTGGTGACAAGGAATTTTTCGCTTGGCACATAACTAGGTGAGACCACAAATGGGGGATCTCATCCATGGCATTAACACAACAACAACAATCTAGACCTGCGAGAATGGTAGCCTAGCAGGGACAAAAAGCTCATGAGCACACCAGCCCAGCAAGGTTCAGGCATGAGCATGAATACCTGTGATACTACCGGCATGAATGCCACAACAATTCACAATCCGGGAGCACATTGGATCAGCAAGGGCACATGCCTGCGGTCATGGTAGTCCAGCAGGGATTCGAACCTTGGTGGCAATATCAATGATGCCACAACTTAACCATCACACTGCGGGATGAACTCCCCATAATTATTAATAACAATTATTTTAATAGAAAATTCTATCTATTTTCATCCAAGAGGTTAACTACTTTGTGTTCTCCCCTCTTTTTGAAAGGAAACAAGACTTTTCTTATGCTAATTCAATGAAAGAAGCAATGCAAATAAATTCAGATCTACACAATATTTAATAGAGAAATAACATACAACACAAGTTATACCATAGGAAAACCCTTATAGAAAAATCTAGCCTCCAAATCACACTATGTTTTAATCAACAATAACATGATTACAATACATTAAAAGTTTCGATACACTCAATAGGAGATATAAGAGATCTTCAACATTGTGTTTGAAATCAATTTGGTAGCATTACCATGCTCTGCAATTACCATACAAACTCCACCCCGAACATCTATTAGAAAGGCCAAGACAATCCAAAACCATAGGCCAAACCAAGGGAACTGATTTGGGCTCTCAAATTGGTCTCCTCAAATCCTGATACCCATCATGATGAGTCCACCTTTGGGAATAGCATGTAACTCCTAAGGTCAAATATTCTGCCAACCAAACTTGGGCACTCCAATTTGGTCTATTCAAACCTCTTATAAGATTCTCTCACACATGCTACTATTAGCTGATTAAAGGTGCTCCACCTAGCTCACTATGTAACTCCTTTTACATGTTCTTTCATGCTCTCACATGTGTCACATATTCTATTACGCATCTTACAATGTCATTATGCTTGCACACATCTTACATGACATAGATACTCTCTGACATGTTATAATACAAATGCCAAGTGGGGTAGTGTATCATTTATGGCATCTCAAGATTCCTCCCAAGTGTAGCGGCCTTTTCCATGAGGGCCCAAATATTACAACATATATTAAATGAATACAATGTTACATGGATTTGCAAGGTGTGCAAAACCTAATTGTAGCACTTTTTTCTTTAGCTTCCATGTCTTCTTTTGCATCTCTTTTTAAGGGCCATTTCTACAATCCTGTTATCATTTACTTTTATCCCAATGATCAATCAAGAGTGTGATATGAAATGTTGATGTAAACAAAAAATTACAGTTTTTGCCAGAAGCTCTAATTTATAATGTAATGGAATGTGAAAGCATTCAGTATATTATTGATTTTTATCCAGGTTTAGATTCAACAGTTCTATGGAACAGTTTAATCAGTTTGGAGACATTCAAAAACTAAAACAATAGCCTTTTCTGTTGCATTTCATAGGTGCTGCTATGAAGCCTTCGGTGAAAATTGCTCCTAGACGCTCACCTTCAACTTTAGTGCGGCAGAGAACAGATAAATCTTTTGGACAGACAGGCCACAGAAGTCGAGCTTCTGTGTGTGCTCAATACAAGTAAGGCCTTTTTGGTTTCTGTATGTTGGATTTTTCATCTTGTTTTCATACCAAAATTTATCTTCATAACTTCATATATCATGATGATTCTAAGGATATTAGCTGCTATAGTCTTCTTGATAATAATTAATTCAAGTAGGACATGCCAAATAGAAGAAAGTGGCATTACTTTATACACATTAGAATCAAAGTGAAATGCTGCTCATTGAGACTTATGTATCCGAGTCATATACTAGTTAATTTGAAACAATTTCACTGTTGGGTTTACATTTGGCATATTTGGGGAATAATTACATTTGTTAAATTTTTAATTACGTTATGCATATTTGAGAGTACGTTAATATTTTTAACTTCAACAGCAAATAAAGACTCAAAGTAGCTATTGAGCTTGTGTCAAGTTTTATGTTCTTTTATTTATTTTATAAAATCTACCAAGCAAATCGAACTGAAGTTGACAGAAAACTGGAAATTGTCATCTTGTACATTTATAAATGTGCCAAAAGAAATTAACATTTGTGTACTGAATGATTATAATCATCTCCACATTCCTTTATTTCTGAGTCTGGAAATGCAAATATTTGTGTGGTGTTTTTTCTTGAATTAAATAACTAGAAACAGCAATAGACAAAACCAGGAAAGGATTGAAATTTTTGAACAAACGAAAGAGAATGATGCATGGACCATACTTTTGGCCTGAGGGTTTGTCTAACATTTTTGTTGATGTTTTTTCTTACAACTTTGTTCAAGTATAGCTATCATAGATTTTTTGTTGTTGAACATTTGATGTGATTCACTGTTGTAGACATTTATATGTTTGTAAATGTTTTTTAATGCTATCTGCATGGGCTTGGCCTTATCCAACCAGCACATATTACCATCATTGTAATGTATTTAACCTATACTTGTGAAGAGTGTAAAGTTGGAATCTGATAGTGCTTATTTCTTATGATTTATTCTACCAACCTTCACCATTCACCCTGACATCATCAAGTAGATATGTTGAAATTTTTATAGATCTCTAATTTTTTGAAGTTTTAGATATCTTTAATTGTCAGCTTAGATGCCATGACCAGGGAGGTACATCTTTTCTCAAATTCATCCAGAACTTGCAGCTGGCCTCGTCTGTTGTGGTATGCCACACCTTCAGTTGGATGTGGTAGTTTTTCAGATTCAGCATCTAATATTTGATTTTGTACATTTTAAAGCATATAACATATCTCATAGGCATTTGAACATGGTTTGCCATTATGAAACTCTTGACGATTTTTTTGTTTTAGCTCATTCCATTTATTGACAAGTCCATCCAATATTTTTGCAGATGGATTTTTCTTGCAACTTTCTTCAAGTCCAGTTATCATGGATATTTTTTTTAAGACTTGATAAGATCTGGCTTTTTTTTTTTATAAATATTTTGTATGCGTTCTGCACATGCTCGGCCTTATCCAAACCATGCACAGGCTCACCATTGTAATCATATTGTACATGCCAATAGTAGTGTAAAGTGGTGCTGATTTCCTATGATCACTCATTCAAATCTATGACATCCACCATTGATATCACAAAGTAGATGTATATGGTTTTTTAAATAAATTTATTCTTTTATTGAGCTTATGAGATTTGAAATATTCTTTTGAATAACTTCTCTCTCTATAGTGAAGAAATGCATCAACCCCTGCCAAAAAAACGTATAATAGATCTTTCTAGAATTTCCTAGATTAAGTTCTAGATGGTCGTCTTGTGGGTCTTATATTGTATTTTTCAATTAAGAAAGAAACAATAAAATTATATTTATTAATACATATGATCAATGTAGGTCAATGGGACTTGGAAGAACAATTGAGAGAAAGAAAATGAGGGTAAGAAAAGAAGTTTCAAAAAAAGCTACTTGATAGGAGCTAAACTACCATGAGCACAACATTAAAAGATTCTAGCTAATAAGGGCACCAGGTGTGGTTGATGAATGCCATGAGAAAGGTGTAAAAGATGTCCAATTTACATTCAATATGCAAGTTATATTCTATTATCTAATTCTATGATTACCTTAATGTATATATCTGAATATCTTCTTATTTGTGGCAGGTGAGAGGAGCATTTTATATTTTCTATGTCCTATCTCACGAATGCCACTTGCTATAAGTATACGACAAACAAGGCACGGTCAAGCAATGCCTTGATCGGTCATGACCGATCAAGACATTGCTTGATCGTGTCTTATTGTTAACACTAATAAACTGCATGTTACGTAGATGTTAATCGGTGTGGAGTATAACCGATGATTATCGGTATTTACCAAGCGCTGCCACCGGATAGTATATTGATGGCTGTCAATGCTAACAGCCGATAGTTATCGGTGTGTTAGCCTTGACAACCGATAACTATCGGTGTAGACTAACACACCGATAACTATCGGTGAATAACATAATACTAACCGATAACTATGCATTCGATACATATACTATGTGCACCCCGATATAATATGCAACCCGGTCTAATGCAATCCGATAATAATATATTAATCGGAGTTATCATTATATTAGATCGATATTCATCTAGATATAAGATTCATTAAATAGATGAATATGAGGAAGATGCAAAGTATGGTTTAATCAATAGTTTGATCATATACAAATATATAATGACTATCAAGGATGATTCAATTGCTTGATGGTTTTATCATAGTTATCAATATGATAAATGATTGAATGAGAGACTTCATTTATCTCTTATTCAATCATTTATCTTACCGAAGCTATTATGCATTAACACTCCCTCTTAGCTAGGTAAGATGAATGTAGACAATATATTCAAGCATCATAATCTAATTGATAGTTATTCTTTTAGTCATTCATGGGAATCACACCACTTAAACATTTGGTATGATGTATCACCTATATACGTGATACTAGAGTTCATTATGTCAATCTTGCATTTGACAGGATATCACCCAAGCATGTGATATTAGTATTGCCTAAACACGCAATACTTAAGGATAATCATATGAGAAAGATTTAAATTCTCATCTTATCCAAGTTGTGGTATGTGCATTAACACTTATGTTTTACCACAACACAATCATGGCTTCATTCATGATCCACCAGAGATCCACCATGATAACTCGTTTGGGCATTATAAGATCGTTTGGACAATGCCAACAAAGATATTTAATCAAGGGCCAATCGGTTATACCCATACCGATTTAAATAATATTACTTTGCTTATTAATGCATATAAGGATTGAACGAATAATGTATAAAGCATGGTGATAGTAAATAATCAGTTTACCAAATATGTAAGGCCGATAGGCTATTTACATATTTGGTTTCAGTTAGTCGGCCTGTAGGATTACTATCGACACTATATATATTATGAACACTCCCTCTTAGCTAGGGAAGATAAAGTTACCATATCTATCATCTCGTTTCTTATGATAGTCAGGATTCCTTATGAGGTTTCATAATCTTACTCTACATAGGATTATACCATTCAAATATGAAGTATCACCTAAACACGTGATACAAGGGGTTAGTCATATTGTAATGACATGATATCACCTAAGCACGTGATATCAGTATTGCCTACACGCGCAATACTTAAAGATAATCATATGAAAATAATTAAATTTTCAACATATCCAAGTTGTGATAAGTGCACTAGCATTCTATTTCAAATGTAATATCACAACACAATCATGGCACATCCATGACATACCAGAGATCCAACATGATAACTGGTTTGGACATTATAAGATCGTCACCTTATAATGTCCCCATACAAGTGTTTACTATCTTGAGAGATCGTCACCTCTTAGATATGAACCCAGGGGATAAAATCCAAAAATGTCCTGTCATGACAAAGAAGTTTACACATTAAACATGCAAATATGGATTACAAAGCAAATTACCTTTATATCATACCTAAACCTTTTCTGAAGTGATCAACCTTCACTCTAAAAGAGGTTTGGCTAGAATATCTGCAGTTTGATCTCCAAGGGAAAACCCTCCTACTCGAGGGAGAAACACCCAGCATAAAAATTTCTTCTTTATATATCAAATATGTCTAGCAATAATGCAAGATAGGGGCCCAATATATGTTGCTTCACTCCTTGAAGCAAATTTCACAAGAACAAATCTGATTGGCCTTCTTCACAGGATCGATCTGCTCTAACTAATATATAAACTGCTCTTCACATAAATTGAATGGATCAGAGAATGAGTTTGCATCTTCTATATATATGAGGGAGGCACCCTTTCACAAGGGGTCGGTCCTCAATGACACCATCTGTCTCTTTACAAGGGTGGCCACTACAACATCAACACTCCCTCTTAACTAGGGAGGAATCCTTGTTAATAATATAGTTATGAAATGACATCCACCATGGCTACTCCTAGAGGGTGGAACACGATTCATCACGATACCCAACATGCTGACATTCATCATGGCTATTCCCAGAGGGTGGAACATGGGCCTTCTCCTCAAACTTCTCCCTCACAGAGAAGAGTGTATTAACAAGGGCTTGCTCCTCAAACTTCTCTCTCACAGAGAAGAATGCATTAAGCAAGGACTTGCTCCTCAAACTTCTCTCTCACAGAGAAGGATGAATTAAGCATATCTTCATGATGGTGTGGCTCCCTCTGAGCCTGATATCAACCTTCTGACCTCTTTGTCTAATGTTGCTTTTGATGAAATGTTAGACTCCCTCTGAATCTAATATCAACCATCTGACCTCCTCTTCGAAGAACCAGATCGCAAGGACAAATTGTATGGGTTCTTCTTCTTCGATGAATACTTATCGCCATCAACTCAATCCTATGACTACAAGCATCGAGTTCTTTCTCCCTTGAATGAAATCTCTTATGCTTCTTGGTTTGTCCTTTCTTTATCTCGAAAGATCACCTGCAAAACATGACTTATAGAACTCTGGTATGTACTTAGTAAATTCACCACTAGTAGCATAAACAAGAGCCCCTATGGTCAACATTGCTTCCTCATGGACTGTTGCACTTCTACAGGCAAATACTTGTTTATAGATGGAAATGAGAAATCTCAGAATCTCCACTAAAGTCCCCTCCATATTCTTCTTGAATTCTTCATCACAAATAGTACATCAAAACTCTATAGCCTAAAGAGCAACAAGCTCTTCATCTCTTTTAACTGCTTTTGTTGTGATTCCAAAGAAGTCCTGCATGTAGGGGGTAAGTTTCTCATAGTACGTTGAAGAAATTGAAACAAGATATTCAAATGTACTTGTCCTGTGCGTACACCTACTGATAATGTTGATTCACAAATAACATGCATAATGTAATTGCATGAATTAATAACTACATATGAAATTCATGATCATTAATCAAACATGGATTACTTATCTCTTTGTTTATTAGTCTTCCTTGCAATCCAGCAATTGTTCATTCCTGATTCTTTGCACTTGAAGATTTAGATCTCATTTGATGGTTGCTCTTTGACACACATACATTTAGTTGTTGTGTTCATCTGACATAACCAGGATCTTGTGAGATGTTGAGCCCATATGCCACGCACAAGATACTCAGCAGTATCAATGTGGCATCGATCTTCCTCGATAATCTTCCCAACCATACATTCAAATGAAGACCCTTCTCTGCAAATCTGTACATGCTATAAGAGAGCATCGAATTGGTTTTGTCTATAGTAAGACCGTTGCTTCTTATGTCGCTCTCTGACTGGCAAATATATGAGCATTGTTTCCAATGTTGTGGCGCTAGCGCCAAACAATATTAAAGAGCCACAACATTAAAGATAAACCTTAATGCCCAATTCAATAGATGGAACTACTAATCACAAAAACTTGCTAAGTGTTTCGATACACAGACAATCCATCAGATTTATGTCCGATTGAGATCTTGCCGCCTCCCTTGAACTTTATGTCAATGCATTATCTATTAATTAGACTGATCCAACCCGAGCTTCGCAATCTAATAAATTCATTACTGTCAATATAACATGTCCTGCCCCTTTTTTTTTTTTTTCAACCGACTAGGAGCATGGCCACCGGCTACAACGATTAGAAGCTTGTTTAGAAGATCATAATTTCTGATCTGGTTGTTGCTCTTCCACATTGCTTTGCTTTGCAGTGTCTGTTTGGAACATGGAAGATTATCTCTCCCGTATTTTGATGCTACATACTCTATCATCTTTGTAGCACAACTGTATCTGTAACTGTGTTCATGGGGTGTGTGTACTATGTCATCGCCTCTGCAAAAACCAGCCTGCGATAATATTCATCAACTTATGTTTCATTACTCTATGAATGTGATAGACCTCTTCATGCAACATGTTCAGACCCATCCTCGTACAGAAAGGCACTTGACAAGATAATCTTGTCTCATGGTAGAAATGCCTGACAATTGATCACACAGTCGTTGTTGTCTGATAATAACAAGGCACTGCGAACAAGTGTTCATCCAGAGTGCACTGGTTACTCCCGTGATCTTATGGACATTTAGAGACACATATCTGCCATCAAACTTTGACTTGCAACCTTCCTTATTGCCTTGTTCAATTCACATAGAATCACTCCCTCGTGATTCCATAAAGAACTTGGCTCTTAATGTGCAAACTGTAGTTGATTTCTTGAGAGTAGAGTTGATCTCCTGTAATGGCTAACCCTAAACCACAAAAATGGTTTAGGTAGCACTTATGGTTAGTAAATTAGTATAGATTTACTTTTTAAAATAAAAAACCCTAGCATTTAAGTTTTAACATTAAATTGCTAGGGTTTAACATTATAACCCTAATTGGAAGGTTTTTTAATGTTAAAAAACCCATTTGGGTTTAAAACTTCAAATATAAAGCTACACTTCACAATTAAAAAAAATACTTTAAAATAAAAAAGCAAAGAATACCCTTTTAGGGCTTTACCAAAAATATTGGATACAGATGTGAAGCCATTGAAAATCCTAATTGATTTTCTTTGTCGAACTTCAAATCTCCCTCAAAATTAACTTCTGAAAATTCAAATTTTTACATGCATAAATGAACATCACAAATGAAACAACTAAAATTGATAAATATTTTCTATGAAGTTGAAAAATAATGATTTTTTTATTTTTATTTTTTAGTAAGTTTGTGCAAAATTGTGATTTATGATTTATCATCAATATTTTTCACTATATATTGTGATTTGTCAATTTTTGAAAATTGAATTCAAGTTGCCTTGGATTGTCAAACCTATTGATGATTATTGCAATTTTATCCCAATTTCTTCTTCATTGGGTAATAACATCTAGTGGATTTCTTGGAATGTGGATAAGGATTGATAGTTGTCCCCATAGACCAAGGAACCGTGAATCTACCATGCAAGATCTTATTGTCATGCGATATTTCAATATGGTCAAGTCACTAGAAGAAAGAAAAAAAGTTGGACCATGTTGTAAGACTAGAATGGTAGATGTTCTAATGGAATTTTTTCAGACTACAGGCTGGTATGATACATATGGAGTTGGAGTATTTTCCACACAGGCAAATGAAAGAAAAGGAAGACACCATATCAAATTAGAAAAATTGATTATTTCCAGCTAATGCACCTTGACTAACACACAAATCAAGGCTGGTGTTAATGATTTTACTCTTTATGATCATTGTTCTATCATGCTGGGAACTTTGAAAGCAGTTTGCACCAGAGCTTGTCATACCCACGCTGAAATTCAAATCTAGATTGCAGCATGCGAGCCGCTAAGAAGTCAATGGAAAGTGACACCAATATCATTGATGAGAGAATGCTAATAAAGTAACACTAGTTTTACACTAGCAATTTAAGATAAACATAGTCAAAATAAAATAAAACTATAATTTACGAAGGTAGCAGTTGTGTAAGGTAGCTGTTTTAATGTAATGTCCCCGTTTGGGATTGCCCTAAATCTTGCCCTTGTAAATATCAAAGTCTGCTAATTTTCACCCTTATTATTTCTGACGTTAGATATTGATCCATTGACTTCCTGTCTTCTTTGATCTTATGGACAGTTTCTCCGATTCTCCCTTCTCAATTGAATTAATCTCTTCTTTATATCTTCATTTGTGGGAAGTCACACCTCTTTATAAGAAATGAGTCATCACTCTTCATTGCTGCCCTTTGAGAATAATAAATTATTCTTCAAATTGATCTCCCTTGGATGTCCTCCTCAAACGAGACTTTCTCCTTTTTACATCCTCCAATGTGAGGGAGAGGTCACACCTCTTTATCATGTATGCCCCTTTGGTAAGAGACACACCCTTTCCACCTTTAGCACCCTTTGAAAGAGTGCAACTCTTCATTATTTCTGCATTTTGAAAGGAACACAACCTTTCACATATGGATCTGTAATTCTTATTAATATCAGATCTGCACTTCCGATTCCCCAAATTATCCCCTCAAATGAGGTTCTCTTCTCCCTTTTATATCTCATGTTTAAGGGAGTCACAACTTTTCATTTCATGTCTTTGACCATTTTTAATTTAATTAAAATTTAATTATATTTAATTGTATTCTTTTATAATTTAATTTTAATATTACTATTATCATTTATCATTAAATTGTATTTCATAGTGGGGACATTACAGAGGGTCGAAGCAGAAACTGATTACATTGTTAGGATGATCAATGGCTAGAGATTACAAATCTACAAGGTTGATTTGGCATTTTGGTAATATCAAAAGCATCCTAGCATGTGATTGCTTGAGGACAAGCAATCTTGTGAAGGGCGGACTGTCATGCCCCTAGTGAAATCAAATCTAGATCACAACATGTGAGCTGCTAGGAAATTGATGAAAAGTGATGCCAATATTATTGATGAGATAATGCTAATAGAGTGGCACTAGTTTTATACAGGCAATATAAGATAAATATAGTCAAATTAAAATTAAGCTATAATTCACGAAAGGGTAGTGATTGTGTGAGAATGGTTGTGAATCTTTGAGAAATAAGATACACATGGGAGATCATTCCATGAGAAGAAGGAAGGAATCAATTAATTGGGAATAAATATTATGTGACTTTGCAAGTAAATATTATAGCAAAAGAGGACGAAAACCCTCCAAGGAAATTAAGAGATTTAAGGATGAAATCCTTAATTTCTTGTATTTTTGGATGGAAACCTTTAACTTGTCTAGAAATCAAGGACGTACATTTAAGGAAAAATAGCTACAAATTGGGAGAAGAAACTTACTAGAAAATCAAGATAAGATTATTTTTAGAATTATGTTGAAGAGAAAAATCTGAATATTATATAAAAAATTCATGATTTTGATATAAGTTATATTTATAAATATGTGTGCAATTATCATTTTAGAATTAGAAATATTGTTTTCAGGCAAAAATAAGAAATGTTCTAGAAAGGGACATTACAAAGCTCAATTCAAATTTCAAATCATATTACTCATTCTTGATTTTTCTACAAAGGATATCATAGGACATGCAATGCACAATTACAATTTTTTTTTATATTCTAGATCGTTTACAAATATTTTCCTCATATGAGCATCAACTTGAGACCATTACATGACACTAATATTTGCTCATTTTGAGCAACCACAACCATGACACTAATACTAGCTCATTTTGAGCAACCACACTAGAATCAAACTGTGGAAGACCAAGAGTCCAAATTAGAATCCACTTATTAGAAACCACCATTAGCTCATTTCGAGCAACCACACTAGAATCAACCTGTGGAAGACCAAGAGTCACAAACTAGAATCCACTGATTAGAATCCACCTAGAAGCCAACTGTGGAAGACTAAGAGTCACAACTTTGAATTCCATATTAGATGTCCCTTTGGGATTTGAACTTTGATCTCCACAATGAGAACTCAATGCTTTAACCAATAGAACACAACCCCTTTGACAAACTATATCATTATAAATATGAATGATAGGGTTGAATATAAATGAACTTGACAATATCTTTGTTTAATCCTATCATATGGATTAGGATTGAAATAGGTTGATAATACTTAATTAGGAAATAGAACTAATACAAAAGTAATAACTAAAATAGGAATTGCAAAATATATAGAGATCAACACATTTACAATATATGATGTGGGGAAAACCCTTTTGGGTAAATAATCCTGCAAAGCATCATTCATTTATTAATAAGGAAACTTACAACAAATCTATACATGTATAGACACAACAAGAACTTGGATTTTACAATATCTCCTTCCTTTCCGTACTTTTAGTGGCCTCACAAGATCCTATAGATCTATGTATTATTGAAATGCACACCTCTCATATTTTGTAGACTTGGCTCTTACACATACCCAATGTATATGCAAATCATACAATACATTTTGAATGTTTTCTTTCCTTTTTAAGGTAAACTATAAAGAATGTTGTTGATATATTTTTCAACTGTTCACATAGGATTAGGCGAATTTTTACCAAATAACTAATTAAGGCTAATTAAGTTAATAAACTAATTAAGGTTTATAAAGTAACACATATAATCCACCCCTAATTATTATGACTAATGTCATATTTTATATTATGAGGCTACACTTTATAAGTAAAAAACGTCATTTAGACCCATTTATGTTAAGTGTGGACCCCTAGTAAACATTATGTTCTAATATCCCCCTTAATATTTCTAGGGTGATTGTGTGGTCAATTTGTAAAAAAAGAAGAGACCGAGCTCCTTTATAATGCAAAACTTTTTGACGATGCCATAGGGATAAAATCTATGCCAAGATGAAGATCATCCATTCCAAACTCATGATAAACCTCTTGGCATAATTTAGATTCCATTTTCCTCAAAACAATGCTAAAATAGGTCTGTAAAGTTTCTTATTGGATCCTAAGGTTATTAATAACTAATTAATAACAAAATAATTATTTAAGGTTATTTAAGTTAATTAATAAACCTATTAAGGTTTATAAATTAACACTTTATAATTCACCCCTAATTTATTATGACTAATACCATATTTTATACGATAAGGCTAAACTATATAAGTTAAATCCTTAAAAATGTTATTTAAGCCCATTTATGTTAAGTGTGAACTCCTTGTAAACATTATGTTCTAACATTCCCCCTTAATATTTATAGGGGTTTCATGTTGTCAATTTTTTTAAAAGAAAAAATGAAGTTCCTTAGTAGTGCAAAACTTTTTGACAACCATGCCATAGGGCCATAGGGATAAAGTATATGACAGGATGAAGATCACCACTCTAGATTAGATGATAAATCTCTTGTCATAATTTAGATTCTAGTTTCCTCAAAACAATGCTAAAAGAGGTGCTATAAGGTTTCTTATTGGATCTTGGTCTCCTCAAAATAGCCCCCCAATTCTTGTTACAATACATAATTCCAGTAGCTATTCCTTACAATGCTTGTAGGTCTCACATGTGCATGTAAGTCGTATATACATTGCTTTTTACAAATTGAATTTAGAGGAAGAGATATGACATACCCTTAGGTCTTACACGTGCCAAGTTAGGTATTACATATAATGCATGTAGGTCTTAAAAGTGCCAAGTCAAGCCTCACATACAAAGTTAACCTCTAGGAGTTGTCATTGTCATTGTCATGAATGCTCCCCCCTAATGGCAACTCCTTGAGGCCAAGTGTTGTAATAGAGGAATTGCACAGAGAGTTGGTAAATATATTTGCTATTTGATCATCAAATTGTACCGTTGAGAACTTTTCTCTAATGAAATGTGCATGGATTTCTATGTGCTTTGTAATATGATGTTGAATAGGGTTCATGGCAAGAGCAGTACAACTTTGGCTATTACATAACATGATGCTCAACTAGTAATCTCTCAAGCTACATTGTTCCATTATTGCTTCCATTGTAATTTTGTACTGAATTTTTGTAGACAAAAGAGCCACAATAGACTATTTCTTACCATTTTATGTGATAGCACCTGCACCTATCATGCCCACATTTTACATGTGGACATGAAACACAAACTAACAATTTTTTTCCTTAAAAATTTTAAACATGAACTATTATCATGCTTAACACAATATAATATTGAGCATACTTGTTGATGTTGGTCATGCAACTTTATCATAGGCACATTGCCCAAGAGCGAGGGAAGGAAGCTAATGTGTGTGGGTGTTGTGGAACCCATTCGACACACCCTGTGATGGTGGTTAACCCATAGTTGGACTACTCGCGACTCGGCTCGACTCGCCAAGCCCCTCGGAAAAAAACTCGGCAAAAACTTGACAACTTAAAAACACGCTTAAATTTAATAAAAAATGCATTTTTTTTGGCAAAATTTAGTGAGAAGATGCATCCAATGAGTCAATAAATGATAACACAAAAGAAGCAAGCTGATTCTAGATATATTTAAATGCAAAGTGTCTACAAAATCGCATCCTCATGAGGAATGTTGATGGCTGGAAGCAAAATAGTAAATAGTTTTTGTAAAACCAAAAGTAAATACATCATTACAAATTACAATTACAACTTCCTCTTCTCAGCTCTAGCAAAAAGTAGGGGAGAGGTAGAACTAGAGGGCCTAGTCCTAGAAGTCTGTAGTGGGCGTGACTGTGCCTCCTCGCTCGGTATGGTTGGCTCATCCTCCATCCTGGATGAAGCCATGTCTCCACCTGCTTGTGGCACTGGCATTGACTCCTCATCCTCATCCTCTTCCTCCTCAATGTCATCCAGCGTGAAACCAAATCCACCCCCCTCCTCCTCCATAGCTTGCCTCTCCAAATCAATGATGTCATCCTCGGAAAACAATGGAGGCTGCTCCTGTGATGTCTAATCTTTGTAAGGATCTATATCATCCAAGTCAAGTGGACCACCTACTACTTCCTCTACCTTCCTTACGCGCAATTGAAGATTATATTGCACAAAGACAAGGTCACGGAGGCATTTTTGAGCTAACTTGCTCCTCTTCTTCATGTTGATGGCTTCAAACAAGCTCTAATTGTGCTCACAACTGGATGAACTACAAGGTTGACATAAGATTCTGAGGGCAAATTTTTTGAGATTTGGGGTGTTTCCACCCCAACTTTGCCACCAAGCATCTGCAAATTAAAATTAGGTTGAGTAGCACCCCTCGTCGGGGTCTGAGGGTGAGAAAAAGAGGGGTAGAGAGATAGGTCTAGATCTTGGGGGAGAGAGGAGAGAGTGAGATGGAGTGTGGTAGAGAGGGGGATAGAGGAAGAGTGATAGGGAGGTAGATAGGTCTAAAATTCGAGGCAGATAAAGTGAGTGAGATAGAGAGAGTGAGATAATGTTGATAGGAACATAATGATTACTGAAATTTGACTAAGTCTGAAAAATTAAAAGATCTTCTAAAACCTAGAATTTGCATTATAACTCCTAGAGATCTGAAACCACTCTCAAACATCCTGCCAATATATACATGAAATATAACTTAAAGTATAAGAAAGGAAAAAGACATATTGAAATGCCACATATATTCTGATGAAGAAAATGAAACTGACCTGAAAAAACAAAAATAGATAATTTTTTTGACATGTTTGGGCCTCTTTTTTCAGTCTAGCTGGCGATTTTTTGCTGCAAGTTAAAGTGGTAAAAACTTGCAGAGCTCAAAAACTCGGCGAGTTTTTAAAACTCGCCGAGTACTCTGCGAGTGTTCCAAACCTAATCAGGGTTTGGTGTATCTATGCGAGACACCTCAAGGGAGCCACAATAGACTATTTCTTACCATTTCATGTGATAGCACCTGCACCTATCATGCCCACATTTTACATGTGGACATGAAACACACTAACATTTTTTTCCTCAAAAATTCTAAACACGAACTATTATCATGCTCAACACAATATAATAATGAGCACACTTCTTGATGTTGGTCATGCAACTTTATCATAGGCACATTGGCCAAGAGTGAGGGAAGGAAGTTAATGTGTGTGGGTGTCGCGGAACCCATTTCACACACCTTGTGATGGCGGTTAACCTAATCGGGGTTTGGTGTCCCTATTGGAGACACCTCAAGGGAGGCCCTCGCAAGTATCAATCCCTTTAGGATTATTGCATGGAAGTGGGGTTGTGTAAGAACCTCAAAAGGCCCTCAACTGAGACAACTAGCGTTTTGCTGAACCTGTTGCGTTTCAAGTGTGTTCTTTGCAAATAATGACAGCAAATAGAATTTTGACAATCTTAAGCACAAAAAAACAACTAATGGTATTTGCTGGAAATCAATCTATATTCAACAACACTGATCAAACCCTCATTACATCCGTTCATCATTTATTTAATACTCAAATAAATATAACAAGCAGCTAGAGAAGAACTGATAAATACCAGTATATTCTGTTAAAACCTTTATTTTCCTATTGCTGGTCATGCACAGATTTTATGACAGCAAGCTGCAATTTATTTTAAACTGACCCGAAATACTCGCATGTTAGCCCGATGGAAAGACATTGGCAAGGCGTCCCTTCTGGCATTTGTTTTGGAGTTTTTGGACGACTCCTCAGCAAAAATCGTACCCTTTCAAGGAAGAAAGGTACGGCAGATCAGCAAGCTGTACATGCACAAAACCCCCATCTGTCACACACTTATTTTTGCCTCTGTTCTGACTCTGCGGCTGCAATCAATCTTTTGCATAAAAATTAATAAACCCCTTTCCAATCTGTCCAATCTTGGTTTCTGGATGAAACCAACTGAAAGAGCAAGATCAGCTGATATTTCACAACCTCTGATGCTGGTGCACAAGAATCCCACGTTTTCCTGTACCGATACCTCTGATCATTGCAGAAGAATCTTCTGCTGAAACCTTAGGCCAAAACTCCTCTCAGAGCTCCAAACAAAAATATCAAAACTTAGCATAATGAAAAAGAAGACCTAAAATCTTCTTTAATCTTCTCCATTTAGGGTTGGCGCGATTCCCAAGAAAGGTGCAACTTGGCCTTTAATGATGTTTTAACTTTTATTATTTATTTTTGACTATTGAAGTGTCAAAAATAAATCATCTTCCATTTAATATAAAAACTGGCCCCATCTGATGAGAAATAGACCCTCACTTAAGTTATAACTTAAAGTGACTTTTTTAAAAACATTAAAACATTAAAGTTCGCCATTTAATATTTAATTAAAAATAATTAAATATTAATATCTCTCTAAGTATTCATCAGAAATGCGTACCGTCTGAACTGGAGACTGCCAAACCATAATCTGTCCTTGCCCAACCTACTGGCTATAAATAGCAGGGCTGCTAAAAATAGAAAGTATCTCAAACGGAGTCCTGGAGACCTCAAACGAAGACCAGACCTGGAGTGCTTGCTCTGAAGGTGGTGAATCAAACTCTGGAGGACCCTCTACCCAACCTCATCAACCTACGAGGGTCAGTGATAGGCTAATCTACTCAGCTGACATATGTCAACTAGAAGGGGACATCACAGTCTATCAAGTCGCCAAGACAAGACCTAACTCCTAGAGTTAACTAAATCTAGCTAGGCTATTCACATTTAATAAATGTTTATTCCAATGTGACTAACGCCAATCTTACATTAAATTAAAACCTCTAACTAAGAAATCAAACTTAACACATTGAATTGCTCTTATATAATTAATCTAAGTTGCCGGTTTGGATTCTGGTTTGAGATTCGGGTTCGCAAATTTGTTCATTTTGTTTTGGGGGTGGGTTCGGGTTCGTCCATACAAAAACATAGAGAAATAAAAAAATAAAAATATATACATATATGCAGCAGCAAGTAAATAGCAAAATACACTACTATATATATTAATGTTGTAGTCTTTTAGTCCAAATGGCAAATAACATAGCAAAAATGCCAAAATACACCACCATATCAATGTTTATGTTCAAAAATAATAATGTCAATATTAACAATCAGCCATCAGTGAACAAATGAGATAGGTTTTACCTATTTGACCTTTTTAGTGGTCTAATTTAGGGTTGGAGGGTCGAATAGACTAAATTAGGCAAAAAAAAAACTTAAAAAAAGTTATAAAAAATGTCTTTTTCACCCAGATTCTTCCCGGGTTCTGCCGCTGGCACTGAAATTCGTCCAAAATACGTCAAAATTCGGCCAAGGTTCCTTTGAGAGAATTTCTTGGGCCAAACGAACCTTGATAGATTTTGGGGAGAATTTGTAACAGACCAGTATTTGGTGCGAACCGAACCAGGACCCGTGGGAATTTTTGCAGAATCTGGCAACTTAGTAATTAATCAATAACTTTCAAAAACTAATCCGAAAATAACTAGTTTAACCCTTAATTCAAGTAAGGAGTAATTCAATGATACCCTTTTTCCCTAACATTTTAATTGATTAAATAAAATAGGATTAATTACGAACTTTGTCCAAAACCTATTTGATTATTTTTCTCCAAGGATTGATTTAATTAATTGAAAGAGTGACTTTTAAATCACAAACGTTCACCCAAATGAAATCAAAGATACATGTTTTTTGAAAATTAATTACATTGACTTTTAAGTCACAACTTTAAGGGTCCTGGACTCATGGTCCTGCCACCATGGTCTAATTTGCCATTTGATTATAATTAGTTCGATAAATTAAATCTTAACAGGTTCAAGACTTCTCATGAGTTGTGTATAGAATCTCATCCATTGGATTTTTATATTCACATTTTCATTTCAAGCATTAAAGAAAAACCCTATTCCATAAAGAATCGAAACAAAAGAACTCTTCTTTCCTTCCTTGCCATCACTTTGAGAGGGTGAAGAAGGTCATGAATCCACAAGGGTTTGAGGAAGCCTCCAAGATGATGTATGTACCGTTCAATTATTTTCTTGCTTCTTGCTTTTCTTTTGATATCCTTTTGGATACTGTATATATAAATGTCTTCTCTTAAACTAATCTATATAAATAAATTTCCACACAGAGAGAGAGAGAGAGAGAGAGAGAGAGAGAGAGAGATTTGAGGGGTCGTGCATATTTGAGGGGTCATTGGCACGATTGTTGTGGCTGGGTCAAAACCCCATAGAGTCGTATAAATAACATAGACATTCCTTTTCATTACAACGTAGACATAATCAGAGTCAAAATAAATATATGTATATAAATCAAATATACATTCATGACATAGGAATCAAATGAAAATAACACAGACATTCCTTTTCATTACAATACCCTTAGATAATTGAATCTTTTCCAATCCTAATTGAATAACATAGAATTAGTATGATTTAAAGGATACCTTCATAACATAAGAATTTAATGGAATAATTCCTTGAAGATTATCACCATCATATGCAATTACTTTTAATTACTTTAATCCTAACATCATTGTCTAATATAGTATATCAGAAGGGTCATAAGCCCATACCTAAACGTCCAATGTCTAGGTGTATCAAAATATTAATTGGTCCATTAGAGCACAATGGCACGTAATTTCAACACACTAAGGTGGGCCTGACAGCACAATTCATCAATATAATTTGGCTAACTAGCAATAATGGAACCCACCAAAGGTGAAAGCAGTTACAATAGTTACACGGAAGGTTGGGCCTTGCAACACGTATTTAAAGATATAGCTAGAGGTGGATTTCTTATCATTGAATCACTAGCATAGTCAGCATTATATTAACCAAATAAATTAGCATTTTTTGTGCAGAAATAATAAAAACCATAATTTAATGTTCCTTTGATCTACCTTAATATTAATTCAGCCATTTTCCAATAGTCCACATATGGATCTTGCATGAATCTAGATGCATAATTAGTGCATTGATAATGCTAGGTCTAGATATAGAAAGAAAAATGAAAATGTTTTACTAATTGTTTATGCGAAGTAGGATGGATCTTTTCACATGTGTGATATCCCCAACCCAAGGAGGGCAGCCTTGATGACCATTTTTAAGTAGTTAGGAAATAATAAATGTACATAGAACGAATATGAAGAAAACATCACACTATTCCAATTTCATGTGGACAAAAGACAAATAAATAATGGATAGATCATAGATGAGTTATCCATCCCGGCATAGAGACTTGCAAGCATTTAAGGCATACACAGCTAACCTTCAATCAAAGATGTATCCAAGAATATGAAATGGTAAGATCTGAATCAGATATTTATAAGGTGATCCAATGACATCATCAACACCACAAGCAGAAAGATCCGATAAATCATGAAGATGATCAGAACTAGACTATCCCTTGAAGGAAGGCTCAATGCCTTGTTTGGGCAAATCATCAACATCCGTTCAGAGTGCATATAACAAAGATAACTATGATCATTAGAATCGATGATAATCAGATCAAATGAATAATATAAACGGTATTTCAAGCAGAAAATTGAACCCATAAATATCAAGTGATTTCGTCTACCAAAATACAAGAAGATCGATCGTCATTAAGGCAGACGCTTAACTGATCAAAATGATTCATCAAATTGTGACTAATGACAGCAATTAGTTAAAGAATAACAAACAACCATTTAGGATGAAAGATCATTAAGAATCCTGCCATCCTTATTTGTGCCCAAAAAACAAGTTATGGTCGACTTTGTTGGTCAAATCTCTATGTGCCCAGCAATGTAATATGAACGCAGCGGGTTTATTAGATAAAACGTGGCAGCCATAATTTCTGGAAAAGTATCGATTGTATTTGTTATAATAAGCCAGTGATTATACAACGATTAGTTTGAAGCGATTTATTTTAAGAGAAGTTGCCTTGTTTAATGATGCGATTTGTAAAAGGTGAGAGGTGCGATCACAAGAGAGCAATTGTAATTAGTTCAGAATAGAAACAAAGAACAGAAAGAGTCATAACTCTTTGAAAGATCAAGGAACATAAGAATAGATATATATGTAGATTGAATGGGAAGAAGAGGGGGGCATTGAATCCTTAATCTCTTTATACATATCCTGTTTGATTGCTCAGTTGAGCAATTGGCCTTGTGTCAATCGGCTGCACATATACCAAACTCGAAATCAGGGAAAGCACCAGCTTTGTAAGCTTATAAAGTCAGATCAAGTATAACATTCATCACCATAAGCGATTGGGAAGATCATTCATAGTGTATATATATATATATACCAAATCTTTTTGCATAAACTTAATTGATTGAATTAGAGATAGCAGTGTCATTGACTCATATTGTACAAGATAAGAACAATCTTTTGAAGTGGCATCACAATCTAGTAATCTTACTTAAATCATTGTTCTTTTAAGTGCTATTAGAGACTTTAAGGAAAGAAGTCTCTTGCAATTGATCTTTGCAAGATAATTGTTCCAATTTTATAAGTTCCAACATAAGGGGATGTTACAACATGGCAGTTTAGATGTTGTGTGGTAAATCAAAACTTTCTACAAATTGTTTGTACAAAGTAGGATTGGCCTTTTCACTTGGTGGCTGGTGGATCTAATTTGATACTTAAATAGGTTTAACAAAAGGTTTATGGTTCATTAATACAGTGATGATCCTAGAATAGAGATGTGACCAAGAAATGATGAAGGCAGCCCAAGTCAGCCATTTGAAAGATTGATTCAATTTGCTCTTCTACTTGTGGATTGGAGAGTTATTGGAGAGTTAAGACCACTTGTAGTGAGTAAGTTATCCCTATTCAACACAATTATAACAATTCAATCAGCTTCTATTTTAAAATAAAAATCCTTGTTAAAATAATACATAGAGGATCCAAGAGAATTGAAAAAAACTAATTATCTTTGCATACCTAGCTCTAGGAACTTGTTTAAAATTAAGACCAAAAAGATATTTTATGAGTTTATATAGTTTTTTATTATTGGACTATTCAAAAACTTTTGATTGAGACATATAAAACTCCTCTTGAAGATCATTACTTAGGAATGTATTTTTGACAACCATCAGGTGTATTACCGGACCATTATAACAATCCAACAGTCTTCTATTTTAATGAAATAAATCATTGTTAGAACAACACAGAGGATCCAAGATATTTGGTAAAAAATCTATTGATCTTTAAAACAATGCGAGACACTAAAACAATGCGAGACACGCAATGGATTTCAAAGAATTGATTCAATATCAAAATGAGCAAGACGCTCATAAATAATACAAGGATATTTACAAGAATAGCAAGTTTCTAATAAGAAACTGCTGAGAAGATCGAAGACGATCTAACTAAAATAGAATATACACTATTGAGCATTAATACTAAAATTAACATTATTTTAATATTCTATTACCCTCCCTTAATGCTCAATCTATTAACTACACCTATAGACCCCCTGAATTTTACAAATTTATCAGGACCAAGGGGCTTGGTGAAGATGTCTGCTGGCTGCTCCGAGGTAGGAACATACAGCAACTGGATGGATCCGTCTTCAACCAGCTGTCGACTATAGTGACAATGAGTTTCCAAATGCTTGGTTCATTCATGGAAGACTGGATTCTTGGCGAGTTTGAGCACTCCCTGATTATCATAGAACAAGGGAGTAGGACCTGCCTGGGAGACATGCATATCCGCAAGCATTCGTCGAAGCCAAACCGCCTCACAAGATGCCGTAACTGCTCCCCGATACTCTGCTTCTGTCGAGGAGAGAGCCACTGTCTGCTGCTTCTTACTAGTCCATGTGACAGCACCAGATCCCAAACTAAACACATACCCTGCTGTAGACTTACGGTCATCAACCGAACCTGCCCAGTCAGAATCTGTGTAACCACTGAGTATAGGATCAGAACTCCGAGTGTACAGAAGTCCATAATCAGGAGTGCCACTCACATAACGCAGCACATGCTTCGCTGCTATCCAATGATCAGCCTTGGGAGCTATCATGAAGCGTGAAATGTAGCTCACTGAAAAACTGATGTCAGGTCTAGTGGCAGTAAGATAGATGAGGCTGCCCACTAGTTGCCTGAACAGAGATTCATCCACAACTGGTGAAGATGACTGAGCTGAAAGTTTGAGCCCGGGTTCCATAGGAGTAGAGGCAGGTTTGCAATCCTGCATTCTGAACCTGTCCACAAGACTTCTGGCATACTTGGACTGAGAGAGAAAGATACTGTTCTCAGTCTGCCAGACTTCAACTCCTAAGCAGTAATGTAGAAGTCCCAAATCTGTCATATCAAAGGTGCGGCACAAATCCTGTTTGATCCCAGTGATCAAATGTGCTGAACTGCCAGTAATGATTAAGTCATCCACATAGACAACCACAAACAGAATATCATTACTAGAATGCTTGATATACAAGTTTGCATCAGATGGACTCCACTGAAAGTTATGATCTGTCAGGTACTTATCAATTTTCATGTACCAAGCCCGAGGAGCTTGTTTCAGACCATAGAGTGCTTTGACTAGTCTACAGACCTTCTGTTCTTGACTAGCAACCTTGAATCCTAGGGGTTGCGTCATGTAGACTTCTTCCTGTAAGTCGCCATTCAAAAAAGCACTCTTGATGTCCATCTGATGGACTTTCCAACTGAACTGGGCTGCCAAGGCAAGAACGAGCCGTATGGTACTCATTTTGGCTGTAGGAGCAAAAGTCTCCTCGTAGTCAATGCCTTCTTTCTGTGAGAACCCACGAGCAACAAGACGAGCCTTATACTTGTCTAGGGTTCCATCAGCTTTGTATTTTACTTTGTACACCCATTTGCAGCTAATGGGCTTCTTCCCTGAAGGAAGATCAGAAAGGGCCCAAGTGTGATTCTTTTGAAGACTCTGGAACTCAGCTTCCATAGCCTGTTCCCACTCAGGTATACCTTTAGCCTCTGAGTATGTTTGAGGCTCAAAAACACTGTGTATGTTAGTCATGAGAGCAAAATTGACTGTATGCTGCTGTTTGCTCTTATTACGGGAGGTTCTACCCTCAATGAGCTCAGTATCCCTGAGATCACCAATGGTCTTGGCCCACCATTTAGGCCGGAGAGTAGAAGTGCGAACATCTGGAGGAGCTGGAAGAGGCTCAGGATCAGGAGCAGGAGGAGGATTGTTCTCCGGAGGAAACTCAGGTAGTGCATCATCGAAAATAGATTCTGTATCATCCCTCCCATCAGGCGAACCTAATGGAATAAGAACACTGTGAGGCTGATCCTCAGAACTCTGCTCAGAAGAAGGGGACTGAAAGAATCCTCTGTTTTCATCAAATACAACATCACGACTGAAGATAAGACGTTCAGTGTCTATATCTATCAGTCTGTAGGCCTTATGGTGATCACTGTATCCTGTCATCATGAGTTTCTGACTTTTAGAATCCAACTTGGAGCGCTTAGCATCTGGAATCCAAACATAGGCAACAGAGCCAAAAACCTTCAGGTGGCTGATCTTAGGCTTCCGACCAGACCAAACCTCTTCTGGAGTCTTCCCCTTAACAGCCTGAGTAGGAGAACGGTTAAGAAGGTAGACAGCAGTAAACATTGCTTCAGCCCAATACTTATTCGGAACACTCCTGTTGTAACATAGAGCGAGCCATCTCAACAACCGTACGATTGCGACGCTCGACAACACTGTTTTGCTGAGGAGTGTAGGGTGTAGTCAACTGGCGTTTGATGCCATGGGTATCACAGAAGTTGGAGAATGCAGAAGAACAAAATTCCCCCCCGTTATCTGTCCTAAGAGTAATGATACTATGTCCAGACTCTTTTTCAACAAAGGACTTAAACTTCTGAAAGATACTAAATACATCTGATTTATGTTTAAGAAAGTACACCCACATCTTTCTACTAAAATCATCTACAATAAGCAAAAAATATTTGCAACCAGTAACAGAAGATGTATTCATAGGACCACAAATATCAGCATGAAGTAATTGAAGTACCTTAGATGCGCGCCAAGACTTTCCATGTGTGAATGAAGTCCGATGCTGTTTGCTAGCTTGACAGGCGCCACATACTCCAAGATGCTGGGTCTGAATATCAAGTAACCCTGAAACAAGTCCCTCCCGAGATAGCTGAGAGAGATATTGAATGTTGAGATGTCCATATCTCTGATGCCACAAAGTGCTGAGAGGAGAAACACGAGCTGCCAGAGCCACTTCAGGAGAATCACCAGTGTCAAGAAGCCTATACAGGCCATGATCCTCTAGACCAACAGTAACAGTAAGACGAGTCTCCCGATCAATGATGGAGCACTTGTGAGCACTGAACACCACATCTAGTTGAGGAGAATTCCTCATAATCTGGCTGACAGAGAGCAGATTAAGTTCCATTCCAGGAACATAGTACACATTCAGAAAAAGGAGAGTCCTTCCACCAGACTGTATCTGAACAGTGCCTCTGCCAACAACTATATATTCCTCACCGCCGCCAAATACAACGGAATCACTGAAAGGTGAGAAGTCTGTAAACCAGTCACGCTTATGAGAAAAGTGACGTGATGCACCAGAGTCGATGTACCAAGCAAAAGACCTGGCATGATTTGAAGACCTCTAAGCCATAAAGGCATAAAAGGCAGACTCTTTCTGCTCGGAATGTTCAGCAACATGCGCCTTCTGGTGTGACCCTCCCTGCTTCTTTTGTTCAGAAGCGAGCCTCTGACGACAATCTTTCTTCATATGGCCGTACTTGTGACAGTAATTGCACTGCACATTCTTCTTCTTAGCTCTATCCTGTGTCTGAGAAGAGCCTTTCTGTTGAGAAGACTGAGAGGACTGAAATTTGCCTTTATCCTTCTGAAAGGATTGAGCTGTGAAGGCATTTTCCGAGGAGGCTGATGTAGTACCACTACCAAACTGTTGTTTCCAGCGATCCTGCTGTAGAAGTTTGGTGCACAATTCTGAAAACTTCAGATCAACATTAGTGGAAGTAATATTGAGGGTCTCAATGAAGTGTTCATACGATTTTGGAAGACTTTTCAGAGTGATTACTACCATGTCTTCTTCCTCCATAGTCCGACCAATAGCTTCGAGCTGATCTCGAATGTCCTTAATCCTCGTGAGGTGTTCCTGTAAGGACATACGTTCGTCCATCATAATGGAGAACAACTGATTCTTTAGAAAGAATGCTCGGCTCTTGTTGGATGTCTCATGCAATTCCTTCAGATACTTCCAGATGTCAGAAGCTGTCTTGCCGGAAGGAATCTGCGGTAACTGATCATCAGTCATTGAGAGTTTGAGAAGCATAACTGCCTCCCGATTGCGTTCATCAAACTTATCTTGATCTGCACCAGGTGTACCAGGATTGAGCTCTTTTCCCAAAACAAGCTGGTCAAGACGCCTATATTAAAAAATGGTCAACATACGCTGTTTCCAGATGTTGTAATTGTGACCATTAAAGCGTTGACTGCCTTCTAACATCAGGTTGGTGAGAGAAGCCATTTGCACGTTTCCCAAAATTTTTTTTTGGCTGACCCAGAAAAATCCAAAGACAACCCAGAAATGCGTGCGAAAAACCCAGAAGGAATCTGTTGTCAGAATTTGGATCCACGGGCTCAAAAATTGAGGCACAAAAATCGAGACACCCAGAAAAAACGGACAACTACCCAGATTGGTGTTCGAAAAACCCACCAAGAATCTGCAAGAAAAATTGATTTTCGATAAAAACTGAAAGGTAACACCTTAATCGAAAAATTACAGGGTCGTGGAAGCCATGATACGCCTAGAAAATCTGCAGACCGAAAAAAAACTTGGCACGGGGAAGAAGACACAGTCCCGCCACTAGTAAAGATGGCCTCACGCGGTTTGTTTTAACCCACAGAAACAAGCCCAGAGCACGCACAGAGCCGCGGATGCCGCCAGAGACAGAGCCGCGGTCGCCGAGGGTTGAGGTCGCGACGCGGAGGGAACGTTGCAGGTCGCGCGTTGCAGGTCGCGCGGGACGTTGCAGGTCATGGAACGTTGCAGGTCGCACGGGAGTTACAGTGCGGGCACAAACGCACAGAAAAACCAGGCGATAGCCCCCACACAAAAACGTGAATTATAGGTCCTCACACGAAAATGTGTATTACAGGTCCTCACACGAAAATGTGAATTACAGGGAAAAAATTCGCTCAAGATCACTATCGCTCTGATACCATAAAACAATGCGAGACACACAATGGATTTCAAAGAATTGATTCAATATCAGAATGAGCAAGACGCTCATAAATAATACAAGGATATTTACAAGAATAGCAAGTTTCTAATAAGAAACTGCGGAGAAGATCGAAGACGATTTAACTAAAATAGAATATACACTATTGAGCATTAATACTAAAATTAACATTATTTTAATATTCTATTAATCTTTCCATACCAAGCTCTAGGAAGGTGCTTAAAATTAAGGCCATAAAGATATTTTATGAGTTTATGTAGTTTTTTAATGTTGGACTGTTCTAAAACTTTTGATTGAGACATGTCAATTTCCTCTTGAAGATCAACATTTAGGAATGCATTTTTGACAATCATCAAGTGTATTCGAGTTGCAAGAGCAAGAAGCATTCCAATGTTGCTTTTCTATGCAATTGAGGCAAAGGTTCTGTCATAATTTATACCATGCCACTAGATAAATTTTTTAGTGATTCACGTTCCCTTATATTTGTCTATTTCATTGTTGGACTTATATTTGACTTTGTACAGCCAATGAGATTCAACATTTTTTTTGAAGGTGGATAAACAAAATCCCATGTCTTGTATTTAATTAGAGCATTATACTGTAATTTCATCATAGCCCTCTGCTTTTCATCTCTATTAGCATTTTCAAAGAATTGAGGTTTACATTCATATAAAGTTATTAAGGCATGATATTTTCACAAATATAAGTAGTTATAAACTTTTCATGCTTCAAGTAGTAAACAATCACCCTATTGAACATATGCAGTGAATGCATTTTCTGAAAAAATTCTTTTTGTTATGGGTGATCCATCCTCTCAAAGCTTTCTCCCTGCACAGTTTTGTAAGTTGACAGCCACCCATTACAAATAGGTGCATTATACCTAAGAGGATTTAGGGGATTTTGTTTATACAGGAAGCTCATAAAAATGTTAAATGCCTGCAAAAGCAACCATTTTGGTGGGTCTGGAATAATATGATAAATTTATGCCTTCCTCCTCCCACATAATCCAAATGTTGCAACTACTAGTTTTAGCATTAACCAAATGGTATTACAATGACCATTGTTTTGGACGATAATATCACTGAATTTCAATCCATTATTCCAAATAAGTGCTTCTAAAATAAAGGGTCAATTACAGTTGCTCTCTATTTAGAACTTTACCCAAAGATATGTAAGCATATTGAATCTCATAAATTTGTAGAAAATGCTCTTTACAGCTGCAGGGATCTCAATCAAGCAGTGAGTAGATGATTAGTTCATTTACATTGTTCAAAAAATAATACTAACACAGAAACAGGGTGGAGCTAATCCTTCTCATCCCTTTTCAAGGTGAAAATTTGAGACCAATTAATCTCAATACTTTTCTTGCATAAACCATGGCACATTATAATAAATAATTTCTTTGTCAATTTCAATGTCATTTGTTTAGGGTTCAAGTACAGAGGTTCAATTTTTTTTTGGGGCGGTTTGTTTCATTTTGAGCCCATCCATATAAACAACTTATAAAAATCTGAAATATATATATATTTCATATTTGCAGCCTAAAACCAGGAATTAAGTAAAAAATGCTACATTGCATCATATAATAAACAAAGCCAGTCCATCGTAAAATCAAAAAGTACTACTTCAATATCAATTAGTCAAATTTGAATGTTGTGATAAATATTTCATTATTTAATACTAAAATAATAATATCATTTTTTAATAGTAAATCATAAAAGACTCTTAGTTAATTACAAATAAATAAATCCTTATCATCAATGTAATAATAGTCATAGAAAATAAACTCTTAATAATTCAATAATAAAGCCCTTTATTGATTTAATAGTTAAAAATTTATTAAATGATAGGCTTTTATTATCGATTGAAAGATTAAAAGATTAAATAGGCTATTAGCCAATAGAAATTAAGGTTGCGGAACTGCCCTACCTCCATAGCATAGTGCTGCTAATAGGAAATTGATTGCACTCAATAGGTTGAGGAATGGGGTGAGTATCTTTCCATCTCGAGTAAATGCTCATGTCTTACTAGCAAATTAATTAAAAGGTGCTTGTGTTTTACTATTTTAAACAAAGATTGTTGAAAAAATGTGGCCTTGGGTGCAGAAAATTTTGACATAACTCACAAAGATGCTGAAATTGTATCAGCTGTTATAGGTGCCTTTACAGCCATGGAACCCAATTCTGTGGACTTTCAGTGCTATGCACACAACAAAATAGCTAAGTGATTACATTTTTGTTTTGTATAAATGTTCTCCAAAATGACAACCATTATATAATATATTGTGCAACAAGACAAGCAATATCCACGGGCAGCATGACTGTTTAAGAAAAACATAGGTACATTGCTTACATAAATTCAACAAAATAATAGCAGCTTATCAACATTCAGTGATCTAATGGGTGAAGGATGGTAATGGGAAAACACACTCTAATTTCAAGTTTTGTTATAATATTTCTTATCTTCAGTTTTAACACCTCAGAGAGCTGCAAAAAACCTCAGCTTTGAAGGCCCTATACATTTTGTTATTTTCTTGTTGATTGCAGACAATGAATCTGTAATGCAATTTTAAGTTGATATTTTCTAATTTTGTGCTTGCTGTATGCATGATTCATAACAGAAATGGTTGGATTCAAGAAGTTTCGTTAAAATTCAGACCATGGCGAGGAGATTCTGCACTCAGAAAATAACCTGATCAGAAAACTGAAACTTCAATCAAAACTGCTGCCTTCTGAGTATATTTACCTGCAAAACATATCTGCTGAAACCTGAAAGTACAGAAAACAAGCGGATAAATGAAATCAGAATAATACTACTTGTTCTTTCAATACTCTTCTATTCTGAATTTTCCTGTGTTTTAGAAAAGAGAGCACCCATGGTTGTTAAATATACTGGCTGACTTGGGCACCCAAAATAGAACCAAAGTGCTCATTAAAGCTGAAGCCTTGTCACATTTTCCATCACTTAGAATCTCTCTAAAAATAGGACAAATTTTAGAACAGAAATAAAACAAACTAAAAAAGTCCAAGAGTTGACTAGACACTTGTGCTTAAATTTAGGAAAGCTAACACTAAATACAAGTGTCTATCTGGAGCAGTTTAATTTGCTAAAATATAATGTTTCTGTGCAGCTTTAAAACTCTTTATTGCTGCAGTAGCTGGAAAATAATAGCTGAGCAATAAAAAAATTAACAGTTTCATACATTGAATCCATTAAACAAATATGGAAAAAGCCATTATCATTACGCTCTATAAGCTCTCCGTAGGTAAATGGCCAATTGTTTGGATGCCAATGTTTAAACTTTAGTTCATTATAAAATTTTTACTAGTACTTTTTGCTGGGGCTTAAGTCCAAAACCTGTCTTAACAAAGCTCCATGTAAGAGAATTCTGAGCATAATAAATTTAGCACCTTTTTCTCACTGCAAGTACAAGTATTACCTGTTTGTAATATCTTAGTTGCTTTTTCAAGCTGCCATTTTGTTTCTTTGAACAAAACCTCAGCATTGCGTCCTTTCCATAGAATGCTTCTGAACATTTTCCATTACGACCCTAAAATATGGAAGGCTAATCATGTAAAAACATAAGAATAATTTGATTGTATTTGAGTTCAGTATTAGTGTCTCTGTGTATTATAGGTGCCATCTTGTTTTTATTTCATTTGTCTGCATTTGTTAATCACGGTAGTTCATTTGTATTTTCTTGTAATTTATTTCTGGTATGTCTTGCTTCATTTTTAATGCAGCAATAACAGAGGTGGCGTAGGAGATTTTGTTGGTGGGTTTTTTGTTGGAGGCCTAGTATTTGGAGCACTTGGTTACTTGCTTGCACCTCAGGTGATCGCATATCGAACTTGTTTGCTTTCTGGAAGCTTTGATATTTCTTCTTTGAAATTGTAATTTGTAACTATAGGTAAATAGAGATGAAAGAACACATTAATTTTTGATATTTGTAATAACAAACTTACAGGGGAATGATGCAGTCTGTCCCAGTTTCATAACTTTTTTAGTAATTAACACTATCAATATTTGATCCTTTGCACATTCATAGTCTTTCACTACTGCTCTCTGCTATTTAGAGAGAGACTTTCTTTTCTTAGTCTCACATTTTCTTAGGTTTTATGCTAGTGTATCTAAAAAAGTCTCTGGCAATGTACTCTTCTTGGTGATACCCTGAAGGAATAATTTTCTATGTAACAGTCCAGAAAGGATTAATGAAACTGCTAAATACAAGAGCAATAATTGTGGGAGAGTGCATGAAAAAACTTTGAAATATGAAGAGTGCTTAAAATTTGTGTAGCAGCCAGCTAAGAGGATCTTGGTTCTAATGAAAGTGGTGGATAGCCCATAAAGAGAAGGCTCTTCTGATTAAAGCTTCCATCCTCAATTCTGATCACGTAGTCATGTTTTTAATGGGATTCACGCTCTGTAACTTGATGAAGTGCCACAAATCTTCTGACCAGTTGATCAAGGTGCTAAATTACACTACAGGCAATGTACTTATAAGTCCTCGAGTTGAATAACTTCATGGGTTTCTGACTAGTTTTATTTGAGTTGTATGCTATAATATATATGGTAAGGGACTGTCATAGTATAGATAAGAACCTTGGATAGGATTGCCATGAAAGCCTGCTTTTGGAAGCATGAGGAATCAGTAGTTATCTCACTTTGACTTTACAATCATGACATTAAGCAATTAGAATATCTACAACAGTAAACAATATCTTTTATAGCAGAAAAGAATGTGTTCTCAAAGTTCAAAGTAATGGTTCAGATCACCACATTAAGAAGAGAGTGAAAAAAGCACTGGAACAAGACAAAATTTGGAAATGTTAGATTATAATAATTAGCATCAAGTTTCCATGATAAGTTTTATTTGAAGAGTTTAGGGGAAAAACAGTGTAATTTTGCCTCCTCATGTCTGTTGTTCATAATTTGTGATCTTGATGATGAACCATGGAGTGATCCAAAATGTTGATACCAAAATTAATTACAGTTTTTTTTCCAGAAGCTCTTCAAACAAAAAGATAATTTTAAAATTAGTTTGAACTTTTTGTTATTAGTTTTTTCATGTAAAAAGATTTTATTAGAATATTTTTTTTTCAAGTTTATCTCTTGAACTATGTATGCTGTAATGAATTACACATCCAGATTGCAATTATAAACTAAAAGTTGTTTTCTGACAGATAAGCAAAAACTTGTGGGCTGAAGAGGCGGTAAAGAAGAAGGTGCTAAAACTCATAGATGATGGTGAAGAAGGCTTGGAGGTAAATGTTAAGCCATTCCACGAATTTCAGAGCTATTTAAGTTGCTTAATTTAGCCAACTTTGTTAATTAATGCAATTCATTGACTTGGACATTTTTTAGAATATAACTGGTGGATTGAACTACAAGCAATATTTTGATGCCTAGAACACATTTGGACCAGATGCTTGTGTAGTCTGCAATTTGCCTCTCTCTCAACTTTCATATGCATCTGTTTTAAATTTTTTGTTGTTAGTTTGCTGTATAATTTGTCTAATTATGAAATTAAAATATGAAAGAGATCATAGTTGTAAATAACTTTTTAAGACAATTGAAAATTTTCAAGGTTAGAGACTTAGAGTAATTCCAGTAATGCCATTTTAGTAATATTTAGTAATGTGCGTTGTGAGGAATCCAGATTATTTAGTAAGAGATCATAACTATGTTTACCATTTTGACATGATATTCAGAAAGATTGTGGTTTTGCTTCTTTTATGGTGGGCATCACTGCAAATGTGGGGCTGAAGGAGAGCTTAATATTAGTATAGATATTAAAAAACCATGTTTTATAATGACTGCTTGCACATGTAGCTTAAATCTTTGTAGAGCTTTATGTGTATGTTGTCATTTGACTTTGTACTTCTGGATTGAATAAAACATTAACCAAGCTCCCCACAAATAACCAAGTTTCAAACCTCAGAGGATCAGCAAAAGAGCCGTGTGTTCTGGGGCACAGGTTTGACATGGTACCCTTTGATTCAATAATTTAAAATTGGTCAGCATATCACAAGAAGGTAACCTTGTTATAAATTGCAATTAGGAACGTTATGAAATGGAATGAACTGACGGTTGACAAACAGGAACCGGATAACTGGGGCTGCTCTGCAAGATTTTACTTGAAGTGCTCAAAGTTTATGATAGCTTCTGAAACTTGTTTTTCCAGATGCTTTAGTTGTGGGTTCTATAGTGTCTTACGCGCATCAGAAAAATCATATTCATTTCACCATTAAGCCGTAATAGTAAAGACAACTGAGATATAAACACCATACAACCTAGAGAGCATGGGTACCTGTATACAAAGCAAAACTTAAAATAGCAGAAGACAACTAAATAGCAGCAGGTGCTGCAACCATTTCACCATCCTTTGCAATCACTAAGATATGTAGTTTGATAAATCCTGCTTTGCAGCATGAAAAACCCCTGCAGATGACAGAAAGGGAGGAGTTAGAAGACTTGAAATTTCTAAATGATCATTCTTAGAAATCTAGAATAACTCTAAGCTTGTCCATGTACAAAGCAAGATCTTGACAAAACATTGCTGCATCATCACAAATGTAAAATGGAGCTGAGGTGAGACCAACGGAGCCTTCCAACACAGTGCCATCATCACTGTCATATCCCCATAATTCATAATATTAATTATTTATTTATTGATAATAATAATTAATGTGTTGATAATAATGATAATTAATATTTTTATTAATAATTGTTTATTCATTAATATTTGGAAGGAATTAATAAGAATTGATTCCTATTGTCAACACTAGCAATCGGTTATCACTAGCATTCTAACTGCTGACATCTCTTGTAACGCGTCACACAAAGGATGTGATGAGTCAATTTAGAAAAAGGCAATGGTTTAAGAGGCAACAGTCAGACTAGGAGACACCTCTTTTAGGAGGGACGTGGCTTTTAAGACAGCCATTGGGTGCTACTTAAGGAAAACAATGACAAAGGAAATAAGGCATCGAATGCTGAAGGAGAAAGGCAGTCACCAACTTTATCGGTAAGGGTTGATCACCATTGATCAGATGAAGTCAGAACTGTTATTAAGTTACAGGCAGTAACATCCTTGTTCTTGGTGGTATGCATGGGGATGTGCTTAATACATATGCTTAATATATGAAGCCCGATAATGTTTATATGCAGAATTTAATAGTGATATAAATATGGACTGCAATATGTATGACAGTCATACTTAATTTCATATACAGTGGCAGACCAGATCTGATGCATGTCAGATCTGTCTGCCCTTACAGCCACTAAATATACTAATAATTAATGTTTTTAAGGCAGCGATGGTGTTAATAATTTATATATTTAGTAATTAGCAAATACATAAATAATTGGTAATATAATTTAATTCATTCATTTATTTATGTATATTCAAATAAAAATAAGGATAATAGATTTATATATGATAATGATGTTACCAAAATTTATATTCGCTTGATATACATACATATATACTTGAAAATTTGAAATAATATGAAAAAGATTATATTTATATATTTATAAAAAAAATGAATTATAAATAAATATATATATATATATATATATATATATATATATATATATATATATATATATATATATATTATGGATATAATGAATAAATTGCTTTGATATTTTCTTAGATTATTTATACATGTGTCTTATCTCATAATCAACCAAAGGAATGAATGGAGGATGTAAGTTAGGGAATGTCAGTTTACCGGTTCTCCCAAGCTAAGTAGGCCATCCCAAGGGATGGAATTGTCATAGTGGGACATTCTTGCCTCTTGTGGGCCAAGAGGTGAGTTGTCATAGTGGGATGTTGCGTGCTCTTGGGCTTAGTTGGGTTGAGCAGTTTACTAGCACCGTCGCGAGGCTTTCCTACCAAAATAAACTATGATTGGTTATGGGTAGAAAGACATGTTTATCATTCTATGTAATATATTTGCTATTAATCCATATATTCATTTGTCTATTCCTAAGTTTATTGAATGACTAGATGAAGTTACTCTTATATATTGAAAAAATGATAAACTATATTGTGGAATTACTAATTTAGGGCAAAATTTAGGTAGTCACTAGCTGGGGACATTACAATCACCACCTCCAATACATGTCTTCCCCTCTTCCCCTCATTTGAGCTTGCCTCTACATACATTTTTGCTGCTTCGGGTGAAACGAGATTGGTGAAATGTTAGTTATTAATTTTGGCCTCTGATTTAGTTTTCATCCAAGAAACTAGCATGTTGATAAGCATTTGCTAAATAGTTAATGGAAGTTTTTGCACGGTTTTACAATTGATGTTGAAGGCACTTCAGGGAGTTCATGCATTCTTTGGAACCCCAAAAAGATCCATATATCTCCCTCTTCAAATGGTATCTAGTTGGATGGCTTGTAGGCTCACTTCTTTTTAGGGGAACATAGAAGCTCTTTGTATTAATGTAGACAACCCCAGTAGCCTAATGCAGAAGAATCATATTCTTGATCAACTTTCTTTTCTTCTAGCATCTGAGGAGGATATATGTAAAGGCAACATCATTAATAGGAAGAAGAATCATGTAATGTCCCTTTTCATGCCTAGTTCAGTATGAGATTTCCATTAGCCTATTCCTAGGTTCCCGTAGGCTAACTGGCTAAGTGGACGTGGTTAGGGAACTTAGTGTCTAGAGGAGAGCTCTAGTGGATGTTTTTTGAATATTCCAACAGAGTTTCTATTTTTAGCCTATGGCTACTTTTAGTAAGTGCTATTTTTAGCCCTTGATCTTGACTTCTATCTCCTATCAGTTTAGAGTTCAATGCTTTCTAGTTTTGTGACTTGGTGAGTTCTAAGGTTTTCAGGTTGATATTTGATTTATGTTACTTGTGTCTTTTATTAAGTTACTTTATAGTTTAAGTGAGGATGATGGGTTCATGAAGTGTTCCCCTTGTTCATTGCCTAGGAAAGTGGTGACTTAAAGTTGTTTATAAAAAGTAAGATTGGACTTCCTTTTGTGATGCCAAGGAAAGGGGGTGTGTTTTAATTTTTTAAAAGATTAATATATTGCCTCCTAAAGTGACGCCAAGATTGTAGGGTGAGATAAAGTGATTTTTAAATGTTATATTGTGAGCCCAAGGAATGGGTCAAACCTTTAGGATTATTTTATGTTGCTTTTAAAAGTGAAATGAGAGGGAAATTAATTAAAATTCAAATGAGAGTTGTTTTAACTTTTCCCTCACATTATATATTTTTGTTTGAGCTCTCATTTGTGCATAGATGATTTGACAACTTGATGAAATGCTGCTGGAATGAGCTCAAGGATTTCTTTTGTTGGTTGAGAAGGAAAACCTTCTTCTTGTTTGCTGGTTTCGGTGGTGAGAGACCCACCCTAGCTGGTTGGTGTACTTGGTTTGAGACTTACAGTGATTTGGTTTGTTGGGATATTGTAATCAGCCATGAGGTGTTGGAAAACCTTAGCTACTTGAGGTGCTCTAAATTTTGTGGATATTGCCATGAAGTGGGCATATTTTGTTCGTCGATCAACCACCACATAAATGTAGTCTTTCCCTTGTACTTTGGGCAACCCCGTTATAAAATCCATGGATATGCTTTCCCATTTTTGGTTAGGCATAGGCAAAGGTTGAAGAATCTCTCTTTGATCTGCTTATAGGTTTTGTGGTATCCCTAATGGCCTACTGAGGGATTGTCATGATTATCTTTCAAGATCTTCTTTTTTACCTTTGACCTTGGTGCGATGAATACTCGATCTTTATAGAGGATGAGATCATCCATAAACCTATGTCTTTCATCTTGTATTTTTCCCTGAATTAGATTTCTCGAGAATGTATCTTTAGCATACTTTGTGAGTATAGATGTTTTCCAATCAGTAGATACTATTGTTATTGCATTAAGATGGGGTCTTCGAGATAAAGCATTTGCCACGATGTTATTCTTGCCCTTCATATACACAATGTCAAAGTCATACGTTTGCAACTTACTTACCCACTTTTGTTGTTTATCATTTAGGTCCTTCTTACGAAAAACCTCAAGCTGTTGTGATTAGTTTTTACAATGAACCTTGCACAAAGCAAATATTGCCTAAATTTTGCTAGGGCATGCATAATTGCCAACATTTCCTTATATCATAAACTGTAATGTCCCTACTAGTTAGAGATCACTGTCCTGCAAAACGGACTGTTAGAATGCAACAAATATATATATATATATATATATATATATATATATATATAACTAATCTAATTTGCAATTAAACTTCAGTTACTTAATTAAAACTAATCTCAATTCTTATTTAATAAAAAGGATACGAATGCAGTATTGGGACATGTCCTTAGGTGGTTGTAATGCCCGCCTTCTTGGAACCCATCATGGTTCCAAGCCTTACCAGGAAATCGATGGATAATTCAATTCCTGTCTTGGATGTAACATCTTACATCCAAGCCTACCAAGGAAGATCGTCATATATGATCAATTCCTTGCCTTGGATGATACATCTTATCATCCAAGTCTAACAGAGTGGACCAGCCAGATCCGTCTCTTCTTGGGTGAGCTTTTGACACCCAAGCCTTTAACATATATGCATATGAATACTTAGTATATACTGCCTACCAGGGATTATCGAAATCCTGAATTAGGCTAAGGGGATTTTCTCCCAATAGCCTCCATCTCATAGCCAAATCATTATTATTCATAAAACATTTTATACTCCATTATCATTTTTAATCTATAATTTATGCCTGCCTCTACATATATTTTAATTACTATTATTGATCCTACATACATACATATATTCTGCATACATACATATATATATATATATATATATATATACTGCATACATACATATATAAATACCGCATACATACATATATATATGTTGCATACATACATACATATATATATATATACCGCATACATACATATATATATATATATATATACCGCATACATACATATATATATACCGGTACATATACCCGAGACAAATTTATTAAAAGACTACAACTCTGTCAACGTGATTTGTGATTTATCACATAGACAGTGCTATTTATACCATATATGTGTGTGTGTGGCACACACGTCCACACACATATTTCCCTGTGACCTACAGATTGACCGCTTACCTTTTCCGCCGTCTGTGGTGCAGCCTTCCCGTTTTCCTCCTTACTCCTCGTGCTTGGCTTTGGTTTGCGGTTTGTCTCCCTTAATACTCGTGGAGGGAGGGGTTGCGTCCCACCACGGGATCCCTTCCATGGGAAGGGGTGTGACGGTGGTCGCAGCCCAATACCCGTGGAGGGAGGGGTTGCGTCCCACCACGGGATCCCTTCCGTGGGAAGGGGTGGGACGGTGGTCGCAGCCCAGGGCTGTGACTCTCGTCCCACCACTTCCTGTGGGGGGGGGGGGGTAATACCCATGGCTTGTATTAAATCTTTCTTTCTTTTTTTTTAAATAAACTTTAGCTTTATATAATATGTCAATACTAATTAATAATTAACATTATCTAATTATTAATAATTCATTTCTTCATCATTTAGGATATTAAATATATTACATTATTTAATAATTTATTTCTTATATTAACCTTGTTTAATATATTAACATTATTTAATAATTTATTTCCTCATTTAATATATTAACATTATTTAATACATTAACATTATTTTAATAATTGATTTCTTCATTTTATATATTTCTACTAAACTCGGTAATGAATTCAAAAATAAAGAGTAGATTTCTATGATACCGAGGTAAGATCTACATCAGGTGATACAGTAAAGGTAAGATTTCTATGATACCGAGGTATGTTCTTTCTTTTTATTGATTTTCTTGCTTTTAAAAGCTATGGGGCGTTTAATCTGCATCAACATTGCTCCAATACCTTCCCCTGAAGCATCAGAATATAGCTCAAAGTGTGAGGAGAAGTCTGGTATGGGTAGTATAGGGCAGGAACTCATAACTTCCTTGAGTCGCTTGACGACTGCTTGGGCCCCTTCACTCCATGTGAAAGCTCCTTTGTTAGTTAGATGAGTAAGTGGTGCCGTGAGTTTTGAGAAACCCTTTACAAACCTCTTGTAATAATTGTAGAGCCCCAAAAATCCTCAAGGGTGTGTAAGGGTTTTGGGCTTTGACCAACTTTGGATTGCCTCTATCTTTTCTTCATCTACTGTGCTCCCTATGCACTAATTTTGTGTCCTAAGTATAGGATCTACTCCATACCGAATTCACATTTGGACAGTTTGGCATATAGGGAGTTTTGCTCAAGTATTCCTAACACATCATCAATATGTTTTAGATGCTCTTCCCAGATTTGCTATAGATTAGGATGTCATCAAAGAAAACCAGTAAGGACTTCGTTAGTTGGCCCCTAAAAACGTGGTTCATGCAAGATTGGAAAGTGGCAGTAGCATTGGTTAAGCCAAATGGTAGGACAAGGAATTCAAAATGTCCATAATGGCATCTAAAAGCCGCCTTTGGTATATCTTCTTCACTTAGCCTGATTTGGTGATATCCTAACCTTAAGTCTATCTTGGAGAAGTAAACTACTCCATTAAGTTCATCAATGAGTTCATCAATTCGGGGAATGGGGTATTTGTTCTTGATTTTCTTTTTATTCAGTGCCCTATAATCGATGCACATCCTCATCGTGCCATCTTTTTTCTTGGAGAGTACAACAGATGGGGCAAATGGGCTGCAACTTGGCTGAATGTGCCCCATCTCTGATAACTCCTTTATGGTTTTTTCGATTTCGGTAGGGTGTGGTGACCATAGGCTTTGTTCCTCCTTTTAACTTGATGGAATGTTCAAAGCCTCTCTTGGGAGGTAGACCTAGAGGGATATTATCAAAAAACCATTTTGTGTTTTCTTAGCAATGGCTGGATATTCGCATGGACTATTTTTCCTTTCAGTAGTCTTGTCTAAGATTAAGCATTGGGCCACCCACTCTGCTTGGTTATGACTAAGAATTTTCCCCATCTTTTTTGCTGAAACTACCCTAGGAGATCCATCAGAGAGTCCTTGCAATACAATCCTTTCCCCGTTGTCTTCAAAACTTAGTTCTAACTTTGAGAAGTTTAGATTGCTATCTCCTAATGAATCTAGCCAAGGGATTCCCAAAATTAAATCAGTGTCTCCTAGCATCACAATATAGAATTTGTTCTTGATCTCGTATTTTCCTCTAGAGATTAAGTTGAGGAACCCTCTTTGTACATGAAGCTGTAAATCCATCAGCTAGTGCTACCTTAAATCCCTTGAAGTCTTGTGCCTCCGATCCCAATCTTGTGGTTAAGTCCTCGTCTATAAAATTGTGTATAGCTCAATTGTCTATAAGAGCTGTCACCTTTTTTCCTTTAACCACTTCTCAGATTCTAAAAGGGCGGTGTTTTCATGCTTTTAAGATGGATGCTAATGCTCCACCCTTCTCTTCATCTTCACTATATTTTACCTTTTTACAAGGGGCCTTCCTATCTTCATTAGGTATGGTTTCTATGGTGAGCTTGGCCCCTTTTTACACAATTATGACCAAGCTCCCAATTTTCTCCACATTTGAAGCACATTTTATTCCTTCTTGGGTTCTTTCTTTTACATTCATGCTTTGGATTCCATTCCTCATTACATCTGTAGCATAAATTTTGCTTCTTGCTCCCACCTTGCTCACATTTGTGATCTCTCTCCCATTTCTTCTTGCCATTAAAACATAGACCCTTCTTCCTTAGTTCCTCTCGTTCATTGTGAGAAATAAAGGCCCTCTTCGGGCCATCCTTGTCATGGAAGTGCTTATTTTTTGATGTTGTCTTTTTAGAGTGATCTCGTCCTTTGGTTTGAGCAGCCTCCAACTGGGTAGCCTTAAGGATTGATTCTTGGAGAGTAGAGGGATCCAAAGCACTCACTAGCCCTTGGGTAGTATCTGTTAATCCCTCTATGAATAGGTAGGTGAGCCTTTCTTCGGATATCCCAGGAACCATAACAGCTAATCTTTGAAAGACTGATGTATTCCTCAATAGTTCCCCTCTGTCTGATCCTTGTGAGTTACTTAAAATGTTTTTGTGGATGATCAAATCTTTCTATTAGTTTTTTGTTTGAAGGTATCACAGTTTCTTATATTCTTGTGGTCTTGGGTAACCAGGCCATGATGCCACCAATCATGTGCCATTGCTTCTAAGTGTAAAATGGCAAATGTGATGGCATACCATTCTGTTATGGGACAAAGAGTTAGGTATGTTTCTAGTTCTTGCAGCCATGCATATGCTGTAATCTTCCCTAACCCATCAAAATTTGGGATCCAACAATTTCCCTATTTTATTTTGTACACTTTAGTTAGGTTGGTTATCTCCTTTTTCTATGGATGCTCCTCATTAGAGCCTCACAATATGCTGTGAATGGGATACTTCTTTTTACCTCGGGGTCTAATCTTGCATATTCCATGGCAAGTTCCCTCATAGTTGGGTTATTGATTTCTCTATTTTCCCTTGATGATCCCTCCTCGTTTAAGAAGGGGGGTCTATTTGTGCTTTGGTTTGACCTTATTGTAGTTCCATGATTGCTCTCAGATTGGCTGGGGGTATCTTCCATTTCATGCCTTTGGTTTGGTTTAAGAGTATTGTTTATGTTTTGAAGGGCTTGAAGTAATGCTTGCGTTTGTTTGTTCGTTTCTTTCCATGAAACCCCTCAATTCATACTCCATTTGTGAGTCCTTTGTGTTGTTTTGGTGGGTAGTCTTCCTCTTTTCCCTTTCTAGAGTCCTAATTGCTCACTGACTGAGTTGCATTAATTGTTTTCCCTCAGGTTGGCAGGAACATGCTCGATACCAATTGTAATGCCCCCTTTTGTAAAATGCCCTAGTTTATCCCCAGGATGGCAGGAACATGCTCTGATACCACTTGTAATGCCCCCTTTGTAAAATGCCCTAGTTTTCCCTAGATTACAATTCTTAGCTATTAAGGGTGGTTTAGAGAGGGAATACCTTTATCTCTTTAATAGAAAAACCCTGCAAACAAGTTTGGAAATTAATCTACCAATTATAACATATAAGTGACTAATAATTACAAACATACTAACTATGATGATACATAAAATAAAGAATGAGTGATCATGATCCATAAAGTAAAGAAAGACTAACTATGATTCATAAAGTAAAGTAGAAAGACTATAAAGTAAAGAAAGACCAATTATTGATGAAACTTAAAGCAATTTGCAATTACAAACAACTGTAAATGTAGAGATCAGAATCATAGGTCATAACTAAGGGAATCCTAATCATAGCAAGCTAGGATAGGTAACTTGATAGGGTGTCTTAACAACCGTTCCCCCTCAATCAAGCCACACTTGATAGGGTGTCTTAACAGCCGTTCTCCCTCAATCCAACCACCTTCTCCTACTCACATGATCCCATCTATCACGATGGTGGAGAGGATGAGGATTTCCTCAATAGGGTGTCCTAATTCTAATCCTTCTAAGCCCAAAGGCAGAGAACCCTCGCCCCCCTTTGGCCTCATGTGGACCCTGCCATACATATGAGGTGGCATGCTTAGAGGTGACCCTAACACTGTTCTCCCTATTGCAATCCTTCATCTCCTAACCATGGCTGATTACAATAATCAGACAGAATATATATATAAAACATCATATTATATCACATATCCATGTTAAATAGCCATAAGCAATCACATAGTATGAATTGGAAATGAGCAGAGTGGAGATAACATGCAGTATACCATATTGAATAATCATAACAGTGATCTGTTATTAATAGTAGTATGCAGAAAGTATTATCAGATATATGCACAGAGACCTCATACCAGAGTATTGCCTTGTCTTAATGATAATTGCAGATTCGATCTTTCCTTTTATGCTCCCTTCTTCAAGGACTGTTTTATCACCTCCTGTAGGAGCCCAACCCTATTTAAGTCGGGTGAAGAGTTGGGAGGAAGAAACATGCCTCTTCGAAAAGACTGGCCTTGTCCAGTGCATGTTTCTTTTGGGTTAAACCATTCCTTAACAGACATTAATTAAAATGTATACTAATTAAACATTTAATACATCAGGTCGATATTATGCCATTGATCATTAATAAATCAGATCGATATTATGCTATTAATCATTAGACCGATAGTATGCTATTAATCATTAATAAATCAGATCGATATTATGCTATTAATCATTAGACCAATACTATGCTATTAATCATTAATAAATCAGATCGATATTAAGTCATCAGACTGATACTATGCTATTAATCATTGATAAACCAGATCGATGAACAGTAAACAAATCGGATTGATATGGTTAAATAGATCAGGTCAATAATATTAAATGTAAGCAAATCAGATCAACAATATAGAGCGGATTAGGTACAGCTCCTAACACTACTTGTGTCCATGATACTTGAAGAAATTTGGAGAGGTTGTTGATTTCATGAAGAACTGAAAAAATACACTTCTTGGCATGTATACCATCTCTGCAAATTGATTTAATAAATCTGATTTCAGATTACTGTTTGTTGCTATCTGATTTGTATTGGTATCCAAGTTGATTTGAATGCAAGAATATGTTTTAACACTTTCTATGCAATGCTATTTTCAATGTATGCAAACATCATGATAAATGAAACATGAAATACAAAACACTTCTACATTTCCGTCTCTTTCTATCAATAAACCAAAAAAATAAATCATTCCGTCTCTTTCTATCAATAAACCAAAAAAATAAATCAAATCAGGGGCGGATATTTTAAATGGCAACAATCATCTCATATGAAGTGCAACTATCATTTGGAAGAGTGTGTGTTGCAGAAAAAATGCCTCCGAAATGTCAATGTAGATGTTGAAGAGGGTTGGGAAGAGAGGACACCCTTGTTTAACCCCAGTGGTGTTCATGAAATGCAATGATTTTTTTAAAAGAATTTATATGTACATATAGCATTCATGAAGACGATGTTTCTATTATGAAACAATCGTAAATAGAAGAAAAATAGAAACTACCTACTATGTACAATATTTTACATAATTGACCATTAATAATTAATAATAAGATATTATTCTAATACCCTCCCTTAATGGTCAATCTATCAACTACACCAAGTTGCCCCCTAAATTTTACAAACTTGTTCGGGCTCAGATACTTGGTGAGAATATCTGCTGTCTGATCTGCCGTCGGAACATACAGCAACTGAACTGATCCATGTTCAACCAGCTTCCGAATGAAGCGACAATGAAGTTCAACATGCTTGGTTTTCTCGTGGAAGACCGGATTCTTGGCTAGTTTGAGCACCCCTTGATTGTCATAGTAAAGGGGAGTAGGACCTACTTGAGACATTTGCATGTCTGAAAGCATCCTTTGAAGCCAAACTGCCTCACATGCTGCCTTAACTGTTCCTCGATACTCATCTTATGTCGAGGAAAGAGCCACGACCTGCTGCTTCTTGCTAGTCCATGTGATAGTACCGGATCCCAAACTAAAGCTTTACCCAGAAGTTGATTTTCTGTCATCAACGAAACCTGCCCAATCTGAGTCTGTGTAACTAGAAAGTCTAGGATCGTGACTCTTGCTGTATAGAATTCCGAAATCAAAAGTCCCCTTAACATAACGTAGCACACGCTTCGGTGCTGCCCAATGACCAGCCTTTGGAGCTGTCATGAAGCGTGAAATGTAGCTCATTGCAAAACTAAGATCAGGCCTAGTAGCAGTAAGATAGATGGGACTGCCCACCAGTTGCCTGAATGTTGATTCGTTCACCACCAGCGAATCTGATTTGTCTGTCAGCTTCAGCTCTTTCTCTATAGGTGTAGATGTAGGTTTGCAGTCTTACATCTAAAACTTGTCCAGCAAACTGCAAGCATACTTGGACTGAGATATGAAGATACTACCCTCAGTCTGTCAAACTTCAACACCTAAGAAATAGTGCAGAAGTCCCAAGTCTGTCATGTCAAAGGATTGGCACAAACTCTGTTGGATCTGATCAATCAAAGTTGCCAAACTACCAGTGATAATCAGGTCAACAACATAGGCAACAAGAATAAGATATATCATCAGTAGTGTTTTTGACATACAAATTAGAATCAGATGGACTCCTCTGAAAGCCATTAGCTATGAGGTACTTGTCAATTTTTAAGTACCAAGCTCGAGGAGCCTGTTACAGGCCATCGAGTGCTTTCATGAGTCTGCACACCTGATGTTCTTTTCCAGCAACCTTAAACCCTGGAGGCTGCGTCATGTAGACCTCTTCTTGCAACTCACAGTTGAGGAATGTACTCTTAACATCCATCTGATGGACTTTCCAACCAAGTTGAGCTGCTAAGGCAAGGACAAGCCGTATGGTGCTCATTTTGGCTATAGGAGCAAAAGTTTCCTCATAGTCAATGGCTTCCTTCTGTGAGAAACCCCTAGGAATGAGACAAGCTTTGTTCTTGTCAAGGGTTCCATCAACTTTGTACTTAACTTTATACACCCATTTGTAGCTAATGGGATTCTTCTCTGGTGGAAGATCAAAGAGGACCCAAGTGTTTTTTTTTAGAAGACTCTGGTGTTTAGCTTCCATAGCCTTTTCCCACTCAGGAATCCCTTTAGCCTCAGAATATGTTTGAGGCTCAAAAACACTATGAATGTTGGCCATGAGAGCATAGTTAACTGTATTTTGCTGCTTGCTCTTATTTCGAGAAGATCTACCCTCAATGAGTTCATCGGGACGAAGATCATGATGGTCTTAGCCCACCATTTAGGTTTAGGTCGGAGAGTAGAAGAGCCAACATTAGATGCAGGATGAATGACTGGAATTGGATTTGGAATAGGTGGAAGATTGGCATCATACAGAGGAAATTTAGGTAGTGCATCATCAAATTCAGAATCAGCATCATCCCTCCCATCAAGTGAACCAAATGGAAGACGAACACCTAAATCAGAAGCCTTAAAAGGCCGATCCTCATAATTCTGCTCAGCTGAGGAAAGCTGAAAAGATCCTCGTTCTTCATCAAAGACAACATCACGACTAAAGATAAGACGATTAGTGTCTACATCAATCACCTAGTAAGCCTTGTTTGTTACTGTACCCTATAAACATAAGTTTTTGACTCCTGGAATCCAACTTGGAGCACTTGGCATCTGGAATCCATACATGTGCTAAAGAGCCAAAGACTTTCAAATGATTGATCCTGGGTTTGCAACCAATCCAGGCTTCCTCAAGAATCTTCCCCTTAACAGCTTGTGTGGGAGACTGAGTAGAGAGAGACTGCAGTGTATACTACTTCTGCCCAATATTTCTTAGGAACAGTCTTGTGTTCCAACATTGACCTAGCCATTTTAGTGATAGTGCAATTGCGACGTTCTACAATGCCGTTTTGTTGAGGAATGTACGGTGTGTTTAACTGGCGTTTGATGCCATGTGTATCACAAAAGCTGGAGGAAGCAGTAGAACAAAACTCCCCCCCATTATTTGACCTAAGAGTGACAATAGGACAACCAAACTCTTTCTCTGCTAAGGCCTTAAACTTCTGAAATATAGTCAACACATCTGATTTCTAGATAAGAAAGTGCACCCACATTTTATGACTGAAATCATCAACAAAAAGCAAGAAATACCTGCAACCAGTAACAAAAGGTGTATTCATTGGACCACATACATCAGCGTGAACCAACTGCAATACCTTTGAGGCTCACCATGAGTCACCATCCTTGAATGGTGTCATGTGCTACTTCCCAGCCTGACAAGCTCCACAAACTCGCTGATTCTGAGTCTAGATCTCAGGTAAGCCAAGAACAAGTTACTCTCGAACAAGCTGAGCAAGGTAATGAATGTTCAGTTGACCATACCGCTAGTGCCAGAGACTGTTGACAAAAGATGATTTAGCTTCGAAGGCATGCTCAAGAGAATCACCCGTATCCACAAGTCTGTAAAGGTCATGATCCTCGATGCCAACAGCCACAGTAGTGCGAGTCGCACGATCAACAATCAAACACTTGTGTGAATTGAATACCGCATCAAGCTGAGGAGAGTGCCTCATAATCTAGCTCACTTTCAGAAGGTTTAGTTCCATGCTAGGAACGTAATATACATTGAGGAAAATGAGATTCCTCCCACTAGACTGTATCTGGACGTTGCCCTTGCCGACAACAGTACACTCTTTACCTCCAAAAATGACTAAATTGGTGCAAGGTGAGAAGTTTGTGAACCAATCATGTCGATGAGTGAAATGTCGAGAGGCACTAGAGTCTATGTACCAAGCAGGAGATTTCACATGATCTCCAGGACACTTTGCCATGAAAGCGTAGAATGTAGATTCTTTCTGCTCTGCGACGTTGGCTTTAGGCTGAGACCCCCCTTGCTTTCGTTGTTCGGAAGCCATCCGATTCCGATAGTCCTTTATCAAGTGGCCGTATTTGTGACAACAGTTACATTGCACATTCTTCTTCGAGCTATCCCGAGTCTAACTGGGGCCTTTTTGTTGAGATGACTAAGATCTGCCTTTATCCTTGTGAAAGGATTTGACTGCGAAGGCTTACTCAAAGGAGGAAGAAGTGGCATTGCTACCAAACTCTTGTTTCCAGTGATCCTGCTGAAAAGTTTGGTGCATGACTTTGGAAATTTCAGATCAACATTTGTTGAAGTAATGTTGAGAGTTTCTATGAAGTGCTCATAGGATTTAGGTAGACACTTCAGGGTTATAACTTATAACTACCATATCCTTTTTCTCTAATTTCCTGCCGATTGTTTCAAGGTGATCCTGAATGTCCTTAATCTTTGTCAGATGCTTCTCATCCATCATAATAGAAAATAGTTGGTTCTTCAGGAAGAAAGCACGACTTTTATTAGATGTCTCATGGAGATCCTTTAGAATGGTCCAGATCTCAGCAACTGTCTTGTCGTATAGCACTTGAGGCAACTAATGATTAGTAACAAAAAGCTTGATAAGCCTGATCACTTCCTGGTTGCGCTCGTCAAACTTATCTTGTTCTTGTCTAGCTATAATTGGACGAGTCTCTTTACCCAAAACGAGATCATCAATGCAGTGATATTCAAAAATGGTCATCATCCGTTGCTTCCATGTGTTATAATTTTTGTTGTTAAATCGCTAATTGCCCTCCAACACGATGTTGGTCAATGATGCCATTATGCACACTTTTCGAGACACAAAAAACGAGAAATTTTGAAAAGGCGTAAAATTGAATACAAAATCCGAGACACGAATCCCGATGTAGAAATTGAGGTAAATCAGGTACAAACTTTGAAAAGCGAAGTATAGTTGGCATGAATCCCAAGGTAAAAATTTTCGTCGAAGAGGTAGAAAAATATGTGAAAATCCCACAAGGAATCTACTGTCAAAAATCAATTCCAGCAAAAATCTGCAGAGAATCGCGTAGTTGCAGAGGAGAAAATTGCGTGCAGAGAAGTGACGCGACGGGTGCGAAAATGCTACAAAGAATCGTGCCACGGATTTGCACAGATTGGAAAAATACAAAGAAGCCATTGCGGATGAAGGTTGCGGGTTGTAGGAGAAATTTCCATCGCCAGAAAGAAAAAACCACCACAAACATGAAAAATCGTGTTGCGTAGGAAAAGGAGTCGTGGGGTGCGGAATGCACACAGATTGCACGCAAGATTGGGAACGAAAAATTGCTAAATGAATGTCATGATAACTAGAAGTTGCACGAAAAATCGTGTGAAAAAAATCATGAGCTTCAAAAACGCGGGTTGCAGAAAGATTGAGGTTGGGGGAGGTCGTGGAATGCAGACTCCCACAAAAATCTAACGCGAGCCTGAAAAAAAGAGTAAACCTAGGAATCAACAGGCACAATTTTTTTTTTTTTGCAGGCCCTTAAAGAAAACTCGTTTTCAAAGAAAGAAAACTTAAAAATTTCTTTCGAAATTTTAGAAAAATGAATTTATTGTCTTTCTTGCTCTGATACCATGTTCATGAAACACAATGATTTTATTAAAAGAATTCATATGTACATATAGCATTCATGGAGACAATGTTTCTATTACGAAAAAATTGTAAACAAAAGAAAAATGGAAACTACCTACTATGTACAATAGTTTACATAATTGACCATTAATAATTAATAATAAGATATTATTCTAATAAGTGGTACTCCCCACAAAGTCATAGAGACCGTGAGAGATACAAAACTGCCCAATGACTGTCTCATAAATCCTCTAAACAGTGGTAACGAGAGAATTAGAAACACCGATAACATGTATCAGCTGGAAAAGTAGGTGCCTTGGGTTTGAGTCAAAGGTCTTCTTGAAGTCTATGAAACAACAAAAGATTGTGAAAGACTGGTGGCAAGCTTCTGTTGTGCGTTGCACATGCTCCCTGTCGTTGATAGGGTCCCCCTTTCTTTTTGTCTTTTTGCCTTTGCCCTGTTGAGTTCTGCGCAGGGTGTCTCGCGTCCTTTTTTGAGCGTGCCCGTAGTCAGTCCAAGAGATGATGATGTCATGAGCGGAAGCTTGGGAATCCGCAAGATGAGTTTAACGTTTGGGCGTTAAAATTCCAAGAGATCGTTTAAACTTGTAAAATCGCCTAAGCTAGGTAAGGAATGGCAGAAGCTTGCAAAATCCCCCGAATAAAAAATGAAACGTCTAAAGGTCGCAGAAGGACCCAAAGTGCCGATTTTCGCCAAAGGATATAGAAGGGAGAAAAAATTGTTAAAGTGTCAAAAGTTGACTAAACCTCCCAAAATCCCAAAATTCGCACTAAGGGGGAAAATTACAAGAGTTTCTAAAAAGTTTGCAAAATGGGTGAAAATCCCGATTTTCGCCAATCAGGGGTAAATTGCAAAGAGTTTTTTGAAAGTTTGCTAAAACCTCCAAAACCCCGAAAATCGCATTATGGAGGAAAAGTGATAGAAAATGAAAAGTTTGAAAAAGCCTCTTAAAACCCGAAGTTTTCACCAAAGAGGTAAGTCGCTATTTTTGAAAAGTTTAAAAAAGCTCTCCAAATGCTGAAAATCGCGATCCAAAAGGGTAAGTGCCAAAAGTTTAAAAAGTTTTCAAACCCTCTCCATTTGTCGAAGTTCGCATTAAGGGCTAGAGTTTTAAAGTTTGCAAACCACGTTATAATCCCGAAATTCGCCATCTAAGGCAAAATCGTGATTCTTTTTTCATGAAACTTGCAAACCTCCCTAAATGCCGAAGTTCAGCGACTTCAAAGTTTGCAAACCATGTCATAATCTCGAAATTCGCAGGCCAGATTGTGCGGATTGACACCATTTATTTCACCAGGTAAGTTTGCTTTGTCTCTCTTAGAATCGTTTAAAATGTATGCAAAATTGGATAGATGTGTTTGCGCAAAATTGATCAAATGATTAAATCCTTAAACCGCATCTTTTCCCATTTGAAAGGCGTCAGGCAAAACAATTGAAATAAGAGTTTGTTCCCAGGAGTTAACCAGAAAACGCATTTTTCAGACTTAGGGAATATTTAAGCCTCATCCATCTTTGAAATTGACCTTAAAATGTCTAAGTGCAAATTTAGCAGTTGAAATCGCCTAAGCCCTTGAACTGCAACCGAATAAGTAATTTTTTTTTAAATCAAAGAGCTTAGTAATGTTCATGTCTAAATCAATCAAGCTCTTTCGCTGAAGTATCGTGCTCTCTTTAAAATTCGATTTTCAATTGATCCTTGTGTGCTAACGTATCCCTTTTACCTAACT